>NW_026596079.1:6744268-6795971 GCF_907164565.1 Psammomys obesus
TTTCTTTCTTTCTTTCTTTCTTTCTTTCTTTCTTTCTTTCTTTCTTTTTTCTATTTTCTTATAATTTATTCATTTTACATACTGATTGTAACCCCCTTCCTCATCTCCTTATGTCCCTTCCCTAGTCCACAAAATGGGGGAGCCTTCTTCCCCTACTATAACCCTAACCTATCGAGTCACATCAGAACTCTCTGCATCCTCTTTCTCTGTGACCTGACAAGGCCTCCTATCAGGGAACAATGACTAAAAAGCTGGCAACCAAGTCCATTTAAGAGATGGCGCCTGCTCCTCTTACTAAGGCACCTAAATGGAGACTGAGCTGCCTATGAGCTACATCTAAGCAGTGCGTCTAGGTCTTTTCCATGCATGGTTCTTGATTGGTGCACCACACCTCTTTCAACATAGAATCTTTTGCAGTTTTAATTAAAACTAAATAAAATTAAAAATCTGTTGATAACAATACCTAGGAATCAATATTTCTTCCTAGACTTGACATTTATGAGATGAGGTGAGACTTACAAATCTTGCTGTCAATATTGCTTATTTTGCATTTGAGCTAAATATGGATGATCTGTAGACTGAGTAACCACTATGACCATTTTTAAAGGATGCCTTCTCAAATATTTGTCCCTCCATTCTGAGCAGCTAGTTTACAATTATCTTTCCGTTGAATCAGAGCTCTGTAACTGTTTGATCAATATAACATAGTAAAAATCATTCTGTTCTATTCATGAGGAAGCTTACTCAGTGAACCTGGCTCCTGTGTTTCAGAAAGCCTATCTATAGTTGCTCTTGAAGGGAGACTACATGGAGAGACCAGAAAAAAAAAAAAAAAAAAAAAAAAAAGAGCTACACAACAGCCTCAGATAATAATGAGCTTTGTGCATAAGAACTTTAATTAAGAACATGGCTTTTATAACAAGAGATCATATCTAATTCTAGGTCTGTGTGATCTGGCTGGAAAACAAACATTCCTTTAATCCAGGTGACAGAGACAGGCAGATCTGACTTCAAGGCCAGTCTGGTATAAAGCAAGTTTCAGGTAAAGGAAAGCTTAGGTCCAGGCATGGTGCTGCATGCCTTTAACTCCGAACAATGAAGGTAAAGCTAGTTTGTAGAACGATGCATTCATGTTTGAAGGTAATGTCTAACTGAGTGGCAGGAACAGAAACTTGGAAATCATAAAACTTGCATGCGAACGAATGGAATTAGAAAAGATCATCCTGAATGAGATAACTCAGAACCAAAAAGACACACATGGCATTTACTCACTTATTAAGTAGATATTAGCCACATAATACAGGATAACCATATTAAAATCCACAGACCTAAAGAAGCTAAATAGCAAGGAGGACCCTGTGGAGTATGCTTAATTCTCTAGGGAAAATAGAATAAACACTGGAAGTAGTTTAAGAGAGGAAACAAGACAGAAGCCTACCACAAACGACTTCTGAAAGACTCCATCCAGCAGAGGATCAAAGCAGATGTTGAGACTCACAGGCAAACTTTGTCAAAGAGTGGAGTAATAGAAGGACCCAGAGGGGACAAGAGTTCCACAAGAAAGCTAACAAATTTAGGCCCAGTGGAGCCTGTGGAGACTGAAACACCAACCAGGGACCATGAAAGGGGAGGACCTAGACCCATGCTAAGATGTAGCCAACAGGCTGCTCAGTAAGTCTTGGTGTGGGTTCCCTAGAAAGGGGAACAGGAGCTGTCTCTGACATGGACTCTATTGTCTGATCTTTGATTGCTTTTCCCTGAAAGGGTGGCCTTAGTAGGCCACAGACAAAAAGGATGCAGCCAGTCTTGATGTGACCAGATAGGCTAGGGTCAGATGGTAGGGAAGCTTCCCCTGTAGACTAGGGAAGGGGTATAGGGGAAAAGAAAGAGGGAGAGTGGGACCTGGAGGAGATAAGGAAGGGAACTACAATTGGGAAATAAAGTGAACAAATTTTAAAACATAGATTCTTATATTAAAAAAGAATGATCAAAAAAGCCCTTACGATCTGTGTATATTTTCTAGCTTCTTATCTGTAAGATAGCTACTAGAAAACCAAAGGCCTGACATATTAGTACACTTTAATCTTGAGAACATTTCCTTTAATTTGTACCCATATCTTTGAAATAATGAATATTTCAGTCTTAGGGAGGAGGCTACCCAAATTGGAACAGATGGCCATAAATTTTTCAATTTTCTTTGAGAATGGCAGACATGTATATAATGCATTTTGACAAAACCCACTCTCTAGTTTTCTCCCACTCAATGACTCTCTTAACTCTCTACTATGTTTCCCTTCCAACAACATGTGATTATCCTTTCAAAACCAACTGAGTCAATTTGGTGCCATTATTATGGGTGAAGGACTATCAACTACTGGAACATAGGTAAGCTCTGAGAAAATGTACACTTAAAAAATATTTCTTGTACCTAGCAGCCACAAATTTCCAATATCAATCACTCTTCTGTCTGTGCTAGGATTTGGGTTGGATTGGTTTTGTGCAGGTCATTTGCATAAGGTCACTGATGTCATGTGAACTACAGCCACAGCATATATTGAAAATAATATTTAACTGAAGACTTCTCCTATGTCTGGTGCATACAATCTTGCTTAGTCTTCTTCAACAATCATCTCTGAGCTTTACTGGAAATGAACAGATACAAATATCTCATTTAAAGCTGAGAACTATATAATCTCTTATTTTCTGCACATAGATCAGTTATGTGTCCTATTAATATCACCAGAGAAGAAAAGTAATTAAGAGTTTTATGCAGCTGTCCACCTGTGATATATAATAACAACTGAACTGGCAATATATGCCTACTGCTGAAACAATGTGAAGATTATAAGTATCCAATCATTTTCTGTTTGTATTTAAGGCATTATTCACAAAACAAAATTAAACCTGATACTGTCAATGGGGGGAAAATCTATTGCTGTCTCCTAGTCATACCATTAGTAAAAATGATACATAGAAATGTACCATTGGCTCTGATCTAAATTTCCTCTCCCCCTATATGTGATATCATCAAGAAAAGGTACAAGCAATGCATTTGCTCCATCTGCCCCAAGGACCAGATTCTACTCTTGCCACTAAGAGAATGAGGATTTGTAGTGAATATCCTGCATCCATTTAGAGAGCATGGTGGTGATACTAGACAATGAGTTCAATAATGAGCAACATATAAGAAAAGGAATATGACAAAGGATAGGAAGGACAGCTTGTGGACCCTTTTCTCTGAACCAAAACATATTTTAGACTGGTAGAATTTTATTCGTCACTTATTATTTCTCTTTATTTTTCCCTTTCAGACAATCCTTATAGAGAGTCGAATTTCCTAGTAGATTTCTGGAATGCATCATACCCTCTTTCTCCTTATACTCTTTCAAGCACGATTGCCCAGGGCTTTTCAGGCAAGAACAAGGGTCATTCAAGAGTGTGTCTTTAGTTAACATCCTTATACTCTGGGATGACACAATAGAGAAAAATCTCTCCTTTTTTTTTTCTTCCCTTCTGAGGAGCTTTTGGACACTGGAAAAACTCAAGACTGGTGAAAATTGAAGTGGCTTTCTTGGCCTTGAACAATGCTCCAGTAAGGACAGGCAATATGAACACTATCAGAGTTACTCAGTTTTATCCCTGTGAAACTATAAGAACAAGATAGAGAGTAGATAGACCACAAGCTACATTTTGAGATCAGGTTATATATGATGATATTCTAAGTGACAATGCACAGCAGAAGTGCTTGAAAGTCAAAAGACTCATCAGGATTACATCAATACTTGCTGATGAATATAATCAGAACGCAGAAATTCAAATTTATACCACAAATGGTCATTTACCCAGCAGAACACAAAAAAGCTTCTAACTCTAGAAAAAAAAAAGCATTACCCTATGTTGTACTTAGTTAAACTGATCATCTAATTACATATTTTAACTACTTTTGTTTGATAATACAAAATTGTAGATAGATGGAATATGAAGTTTGGTTATGAAGAAACATTGAAGCATGAATGATTCACTCATAGAAACACTACTCAGAAGTCATTAGTCAGAATGCCCAAATGCTGCAACCCCAAACAAACTAGAGGGCTGAGAATGAGGAACATCTAGCTTATCTTCAGTGAGAAATATATGGGCCCTGGTTTGGGCACTAGATGAGGTGGGGGCGGGGAAAAGGGGAAGGAAAAGAGAAAGGAGGAGGACATCCTGCTCCAACTGCCCTCATGCTTGTTGCCATGGCTCAGCAAAATAATGGACTCTTATTCCTGTGGAACAGTTAGCCCAAAGAATCTTTCTTCTCTAAGTTGCCTTGATCATGGTGTTTTATCACAGCACAATAGACATAATTAATAAAGCCAAGGAGACTTATTTTGATAAGAGTAAAATTTAAGATGTATATAGTCCCCAGCCTCCTTTGGTTTGTCTGGTCTATTCCATAGAAGCAGTCATCAACAGTCTCCCTTCCAAAAACAAGCCCTGGGCCAGATGGATTCAGTTTCAGTGCAGAATTCTACCAGACCTCCAAAGAAGTGTTAACTCCATTTCTTTCCAAACTCTTCCACAAAATAGAAACATAAGGAACATTACCAAACTCACTCTATGAAGCCACAATCACCTTGATACCTAAACCACACAAAGACCCAACAGGTGAAGGTTTCTAAGTCATGTTCATGAGAACAGTTCCATATTATGCAATCACAGCAGTCAAGACACCTATATAAAAGAGGGTGACACGGATTAAAGAAAGAGTTAATGATCATTTTCCACTTGAGCCTCATTTCTATGAAAAAGAGCAAGTTACTGGAACATTGCACCTTTCAGATTTTGGCCATCAATGTAGACATCTTTGCCCATTTTGGGCGAAACGAATGTTATGTGTGTGATCATGTCTGGAAGAAAGAAAGGTCTCATCTGTGATATTTCTAACAAACTCGAATCAGAATGCATTGATGAGCTGAAAGATCATAGGTGGAAAGGATTGAATTAGTATGAAGGAATCTGAGAGTAAAGATGTAGGTGTTCAAGAAAATGATGGTAGGTTTGAATTTGGACAATATATGCTAAGTGTGAGTTTGGATCTGTGCCCAGTTGGCATTGCATTCCAACTGTGTAATGCCCCCAGGAATTTAAGAAAACATGATAGAGACATCAGAACTCAGATAGTGCTGTCAAGAGTGGAGTTGTAGAGTCCCAGGCCAACACTATGATAGCGAGCATTTTCCATATCTTGCTGTACTAAGCAACTCATAGGAAAAAGGATGCCTACTAGGTAACTAGTACTAACCTTCCTTTCCTGTATCTCAGACATGTTCTTGGCCTCCAACGGAGATCAATTGTCCCTATGATATCAGGAATTAATTACCCCATAACTTGGTCAGTTAGGTTCAGATTTAATTTGACTTAAATATACTAGATAAGTTTCCTTATAGTTTAGTGTTTTAAACCAAATTGCTATCTTCTTAATATCAATGCCACAAGCATTTCCAGATAATCACTAAAGGAAAAAAAAAGCAAATTCATTTATTCAGATGGTAACCCTAAGAAAGCGATGTTTTCTGGTGAATATGCAGTTTGAGACACTTGAGAGTCAAACTATCTAGACATAGATTTCCACACAGAAGGAAGGTCAAAGAATCATGCCATTCCAACCCCAAATTGCATACACCCTCTCACAAGGAGATACAGTATGTCAAGCAGACACTGGATAAAAGGAAGGCTAAGAAAATCTTTGGGGCTAAGAAAATAAAAAGAAATATATGCATCAAACAGTCTAACCCTTTCTAAGACTTCTATTTCCTACACATCACCCAAGCTATTGGAAGGTGGGAAGGAAACAGCTACCTACAGACACATTAACATCAGATACTAACAATAACACAATGGAATACTCTGTCCCTGATCTGAGGGATAAAAAAAAAAAAAAAAAACAGCTCCAGACCAGATAAAATATCAGAAAATATTTCTAAGTTCCAAATGGGATACCATTAAGCATACTTGCTACAATCTCTTGCCAGTTCCCAGGAAAGTACAAGAATTAGCCTTTCCTATTTGGCAGTTGCAAACAAGACCCTGAGGAAACTTCCTTTTGAGGGAAAATGCAATTTTCTATTAGTAGCAATGACAACACTGCAGTCACATGGATGTACAGTTGGTCTGATCCAGTGTAATTGATGAAGAGAGAGAGAAGAACACATTAGTTGGATGATTGATAATGGGACATTTCTAATTACATCAGCCCCTTCCAGGGGAGATAGGTCAAGGGAATTATAGATCCAGAGCTAAAGTTTAAGAGTTTTTGACAAAACTGTAATTTAAAATACCATTATTAAAAGATAAGACAGATGTGAACAGCTTGTTTCTTTTTACAGGCTGGAGTCAGGCAGGGACAAGAGGGCAATCTGCTGCCATAATGGGACAGAGTGTGATGGTGACATAGTATGGGAGTGATAGAATTTGATTACTGAGAACTATAACATTGATGTCAATTCCCCCAACTAAACAAGGAGAAAAGTGTCTGTCCTCTACCTCCCATCCTCTACAGGTATTTGATTCAAAATGGTATTCTATTTTACTTTTGTAAACAAAATGTATCCCCCCTTAAAGAGATTTTGAGTAAAATCACATTCATAATCAGTTTCTCTGGGGGTTTCTGACAAAGCTACCTTTCCTTTATACATAAATTGTTTCAGAGTTGAGAGCTATAGAACCCTGTCGTAACTTAATTTGATTTCTTTTTTTTTAAGTTTTATTTTTCTCATTAGTTGCATTTTGTTAATTCTGTATCCCAGCTGTATCCCTCCTTCCCTTCCCAGTCCCACCCTCCCTCCCTCATCTCCTCCCTGCCCCTTTCCAAGTCCACTGATATGGGAGGACCTCCTCCCCTTTCATATGACTACATTTTGTCAGGTATTTAAATAGCCTTTACACATTCATTCTCAGTTTCCACATATTCTTCTATTGTGACATTTGAACACTTTAAAACTGTTGTGAGGTTATACAAGAAGATAAAATAAGTAGGGCAAATATATTTTTCTGAGATTTCCATGACGGGTTATATTTGTTTAACATTTCAAACAAATGTCTGAGAAGTTAACCTTGTTGTAAAACTTCCATAGTGCCAAATTGCTTTGCAAAGATGTAGCGTCTTTTTCATACTTTCATAAGCAAACATTAATTTATCACAACAAAAGCCCCTTGAGTTCAATATGTAAATTTTCTAAAGAATGAGGGTGGCATGATTTCAAAGTCCTAGAATAACTTACCACAAAAAAATTGCTAACTGGATAGGCCATTCTCGGCTTTGAAAAAGTTTCAATTCGTTTGCATTCAGTAAGTTTTCTTATTTAATCTCTTTATTTTTTTCACTTTTATTAAAATTTTATTCATGAGTGGGTGAAATGGCTCAATTAGTAAAGATGCCTACAGCCACGCCTGACAACCTCAGTTCAGGCCTATAGTGAAAGGGGAAACTGGCTCCCATAAGTTCTCTTCTAAACTCCACATACATATAATTAGTACTACTCAATGTGTGCATGCGTGCACACACACACAGACACACACACACACACACACAAATTAACTTGGCTACAAAATATGAAAAGGGAGCCAAGTGTGGTGTCAGGGACCTATAATCTCAGCAGCTGGGAAACTGAGTCAAAAGATCATGAGTCTAAGGCCAACATGAGCTACAGAACAGGATCCAAGCCCAAAAATCAACTAGTTAACTATAAGATAATAACATATAGTATTTCACTGTTTCTTTATTTCTTTTTTGAAGGGCTTTTCTGAATGAACAGTAGAGGAAACAGAGGCAGCACTTGGCTCTGCTCAGCACAATCAGGGATTGTATGGCATCCTTGGTAAATTATCTTATTAGAGAGAATACAGAAGTAACAAAAGAGAAAGATTTGCCAATTTTTTGAGAATCTGTAATATTTCATGGTGGAAATGGTATGGTAGAATTCATGACATTGGCAGGTAAGGCTAGGAGGTACAATATCTTAGTGGACTAAGAGGCAAAGAAAGCTCATGCTGACAAGAGAGATAATTGATATCACCTTCAAGTCTTGTTTCTTACTGTCTTTTTTTCTTTGCAAAGTCAAAGTATCATAGATCCTACAACCTCAAAAGATAGTGTCACAATCCAGTGATCAAGTATTTAAATACATAAGCCCATGCAACATTTCACAATTGAAATATATCATTCTTTTTGATGTAGAGCGCTTTGGTTCTTATATTGTTCCAGTGTGCATGTGTACATTCATGTTTTGTTATTTATTCTTGGCCAAATAATGGTAGTTGATTTCTGGAATAGGCATTAAGTTGATGCATGCTACTTTTCCCTCTTACTAATATATAATATCTAAATGTCTGTCTATCTATCCATCTATCTATCTATCTATCTATCTATCTATCTATCTATCTATCTATCTATCATAGCTAATTTGTATGAGTGCTTTGTTTTATCTTATTATGACTCAGTAACCATGAATACGTCCTTTACTTCAATTAGATTTGTTATGAGTTATGAGTATGTTATAAGATGATGGAAACTAGGATGATTTATAAAGAATTTAAGTATGACAAATAATCCTTATAATGAAAAACTATCCAATTCTCTCATTTCAATGATATTAAAAAGTAAATCTTAACATCTGTTCTAAAATATGCATATTGTACATGCTCTGTCATTTCATCCTTATGAGCTCACTTCTTATACATCTTCAGAGACTGGATGATATTACAGAATCAGAGAATCATGAGGCCTATTCATACACTTAACCAGGTCAATATCTGAAAGCCTTCCTATCCTCTGAAAATCCAGGTCTCACACTAATCCATTTTTCTTGGCTTTCTTTTTTTTTTTATTTTTCTTTTTAGTTACATTTTGTTAACTCTGTGTCCCAGCTGTATCCTGCTCCCTCATTCCCTCCCCAACCCCACACTCCCTCCCTGGTCTCCTCCCTGCCCCTTTCCAAGTCCACTGATAGGGGAGGACCTCCTCCCCTTTCATCTGACCCTGTTTTATCAGGTATCTTCAGGGCTGGCTGCAAAGTCCTCCTCTGTGGCCTAACAGACTGCTCCTCCCCTGGGGGGGGGGGTGTCAAACAGCCTGCCCTTGAGATCCTGTTAGAAATAGTCCGTGTTCCCCTTACTTTGGAAAACTACTTGGTTACTGAGCTACCACAGGCCACATCCGAGCAGAAGTTCTAGGTTATATCCATAGATGGTCCTTCGTTGAGTGTCAGTCTCAGAAAAGACCCTGTGCCCAGATATATTTGGTCCTTGTAGAGCTCCTATCCTTTCCATATCATACTAACTTCCCTTCTTTCATATGATTCCCTGCACTCTGCCGAGGGTTTGGTTATGAGTCTTAGTGTCTGCTTTGAAACACTGCTAGGTAGAGTCTTTCAGATGCCTTTTGTGGTAGACTCTTGTCATAAGTTCAATGCACATCCCATTTGTCTTTCTAAATGAGGATTAATCACCTTCGCCTGTGTCCACTTTCTTGATTATCTTCTTTAGGTGTGTAGATTTCATTATGTTTATCATGTTTTTTTTTAAGATCTTTTTCTTTCTTTTTTTCTTTTTTTAATTATTATTAATTACACTTTATTCATTTTGTGTCCCCCCATAAGCCCCTCCCTCCTCTCCTCCCTATCCCACCCTACCTCCCCTTTCTTCATGTATACTCCTCCCCACATCCACTGATAGGGGAGGTCCTCCTCTCCTTCCTTCTGATCTTAGTCTATCAGATCACATCAGGAATGGCTGCATTGTCTTCTTCTGTGGCCTGGTAAGGCTGCTCCCCCCTCAGGGGGAGGTGATCAAAGAGCAGGCCAATCAGTTTATGTCAGAGGCAGTCCCTCTTCCCATCACTATGTAAGCCACTTGGACACTAAACTGCCATGGGCTACATCTGTGCAGGGGTTCTAGGTTATCTCCATGAATAGTCCTTGGTTGGAGTATGAGTCTTTGGGAAGTTCCCTGTGCTCAAATTTTCTTGTTCTTCAAATAACCCAAATGTATAGTCTCTTGGACTCAGCTTCATGTCAACTCTGTGCCAGTGTTTTTGATTTTTATGTACTTGACAATGTATCTACCTTACAGAAAACTAATCTTCTCCATAATGGATACTTCCTTCCTCTGCAGTGAGGTCCCAGTGTCTATTTCCATGGTAGAAAACATCTTCTTTGCTCTGCTCTTGTTTCTCTCCTCCACCAAAACTCTCAAGCATAATGGAAAATCATAGTAGTTAAATCTCCTATGATGCATGGCATCTGTCTCCAACCACAAATCACCCAGGGTAATTAAAACATAATGAAATAGTGTAGTCAGCCAGACCTTAATGGGGGTCTTTTCTGCAGTATTTACCTCCTACATTAATTCTCTAATTAGACAGCTACACTTCATCTTTCTCCAAGTGTAGTACAGTGTGTTAAAATGAATTGATTATTTTTAATATATTGTTTTTTATTATTGCAGCAGTTACTGTAAGTGAAGAGGCCATAGGGAAAGGAATAAAATTCTTACCTTACAAAAGAGTATTGCATTTTCCCTCAGAATACTGGTCTCTACTCCTACATTACACCTTCTCCCTTCCCAGTTTTTTTTTTTTTTAATATCACCTGCCGTGGTATGAACAGCAGTAACTCTGACAATACCAATCCATCTGTAAGCTCACCTGTTCACCCAGTGCTATTGTGAGTTCTAAGCAGGTACAGACATGGTAAATGAGCACCTGCTCTTCCTTCCAGAACTAACTATCTGCCTGGAAAGTTGAACAGATAACTGTCAGCAAGCACAGTTATGAGTAGATTATACACCATGTTAGAAATGAAGTGTGGATAAGACAAGAGTTTCAATTTATTACAGTAATTGAAGTGATTGTAGAGCGGAGTAAAAGAAGGAATGTGAGCAAAGATAGGAAAGCAGCAGAGATGCATATCATCCACATAAAACTGGGGAGGTGAGAGTCTGGCAAAATGAAGACCTAAGAAAAAGCCTTTTGAACTGACCTCAATTTTAGACCAAAGTTAGCAAAGGTTCTCTGAAATAGATTATTCATGGAGACCCCCAACACATAGCAGAAGTTAAGTTCAAAGCATCCAAGAAACGATATTACCTCCTAAAACATAGCTTCTGTTTGTTCCCAGGCCATCTATACCATGCTTACAGCTTGCCCCAGCATTTCATTTTAAACCTAGGAATAGCTTGATCCTTATTGTCAGTCTGATATTTAACAACCTAACCATCCTAGTTAATCCAGAGAATTGTTCCCTAGTCTAAGCCTATCACAGTCTCCTTGCTTTTCAGGTTTCATAATTCTTATCTCTATCCATGATTTTTATTCATTTGGTTATTCATTCATCTTTATTCATGCATTCATCTTCCATTACAGGAAACATAAGCTAAACTATAAAAGTTTATAAATGTGTAAATTCTTGATACTTTGCCATAGTAAAGAAATATTTACAGGCGAGAAACAATAATTATTTCAAATATAAAACTGCATTAAAACACTACTCTTCAATTATTTTTTTATTTTTTATATTAATTGCAGTTTATTCACTTTTTATCCCAGCTGTAGCCTCCTCCCTCCCTCCCTCCCAATCCCACCCACTTTATCTCAACTCCTCCATTCCCCTCTCCAAGTCCACTGATAGAGGAGGTCCTCCTCCCTTTCCATCTGACCTAGCTTGTCAGGTCTTATAAAAATACTACTTTTATAATTAAGAAATTAATCAATACTGTATATAAATCTCAAGGCTTAAGCCCTTTATTTACATTTGTATCATCACAGTATGGTCATATGGAACACTTAAAAATTCTTCTGCCACCTCCCTGACCTCCCTACTAGAAGCTCTAACTACCACTCACTGTGTTGGGACCATATATTTATCTTTAGCTGATAATAAGAGTGCATATTTTCTATGTAATAGTTATCTCTGTAGATTGAATTTCTTAGATTTAGTTCATGATTTCAAATCTCACTATCCAAGTAACTAAAACGGAATTTAGTACATATAAGCATATGCACACAGATACACACACCAACAATTTATACATATAAAAGACATTAAGTTAACAATGGTTAGAGTTACAGAGTATGCTAATGTTGATCATTTGCATTTCTCATGAAATTCGAACATAGATCTCTGCCTTGAGCTCCATGAGTGAAGAGTCTGGAGTCCAACAGGAACAGTTGATCACTTAAGGAATGCTGGAAAGAGTGCTCTGGGGAGGGCGTTTTAGCAAAGGTCATCCATATTAAAAGCTCAGAGAGTAAAGCAAGGGGACAGCCATCTCCTCATTAATTAGCAGGGAATGTTTCCTCATTTTTTAAGTATGGAAACCATTAGGAAAGATAGGTAATCGAAGCAGTACAAGCAGAGAATAGATACATTCTATTCTATACATTCTATACATTCATGTGCCATCCCAACACATATAGACAAATAAATAATGCTAAGAACTGTTTTAAAATGAGCCCATGGGGAGACTGGATAATTGTTTGAGTAGTTGCATTAATCTACCTGTTTGAAATATTTATTCATGAGTTCATGGTATTAATTTTATTAATCAGGAAGAAAGTCAAAAGAAAGGAAGAAAGAGGGAGAAAGAAACAAGGAAAGAAAGAAAGAAAGAAAGAAAGAAAGAAAGAAAGAAAGAAAGAAAGAAGAAAGAAAGAAAGAAAGAAAGAAAGAAAGAAAGAAAGAAAGGCCCAAAATACTCTTGTTCTACTTTATCTGTCTGAATCAGGGTGCCATCCCTTCCACTTTCAACATCACCCACACTCTCTGAAAGATCTATGTATATTTGAAACCATTAGATTGGCAGGAGGGCAAGCTGAGTCATTCTCTAAACAGACTAAAGTGATGGTAAGGAGACAAACACATGCAAAATGTCAAATGGCCCCATTGAAAAAGAGACCTTACTTCTCTTATTTGATTATTATGATAATACTGACAGCTACAATAATCCTTGCCACAGATGCGATGCTGGCTGTTCGATAAAAATCAAATAAGGCGGAGCAGATCTTGACACTGCTGCCCTGCTTAATGGAAACAGCAGGCAGGAACACACACAGACGAGATCATGTTGGTCTGGAAAAGGAATTATTGCAAATGTGGAAAATCAAGTAGCATGCTGAGGTCAATGCTAAACCTTAACAGACCTGAGTGCCCAGAAGTAGCAAGCATCTGGGATGCCCCTTATCATACTTAGTGTCAGCAACTTTGTGTGAGGAGCTCATCAGCTGGTGTTAAGTGTAGGGCTTATGCATATTGGACAAGTGATCCACCACAAGTCTATAACCAGGCCCTATTTAAAGAGGTGGTTTAATTTGCTTAAGATGGGGTCTTTCTGCATATTCCAAGCTTCTTTTAAACTCAATCAATAATCCTTCTGCTAAAGACATCTGTGTAGATCTGCATGTGTGCCCTTCCACACACCTTTAGAATCAGGTCAACATACATAGAAGGGTGGTATAAAATCAGGATTCCTAGGTATCATACAAAGCTGATATAGTAGGATAACATTTACTAACACATCCTCATGAATGGGCAGTGTCTTGAAATGACTGGAGAACAGACTTGAGCTCTGCCTTTTGTGAACAATGGCAAGTGCAATGTTTATGAGATGTCTACTCTGCTTCTTTTTGATGCATGTTAATGATACCAGTTTGCAATCTGCTGCTGCAAGACTATGGATATAACTTTAACACCAGTATCATCTCAGAATTCTGAACAGTTTTTCATAAAATAAGCATGCTAGAGTTTTCAAGGCCCAAGCTCTCCCTGAAATCCCAGAAGCAGCATCCATAAAGGACTACCAGAGGCTGGCAACCATCACAGATTGCCACCGAGTCCCTCAGGGCAAAACCAGCAGTGCTATATGATCTGTACCATATTTTCCAAAAGCCAGTTGCTGGGCCCCTGCTTTACCTGTAATCCCAGGGGCTGCAGCCATGAGGACTACCAGATTTACCTGCAGTCCCTGAGGCCTGCTGCAATCAGGGTCCACCAGGCCTGTCAAAACCAGGAATAATCAGGTGGCTAAAGACCAGCATAAGAACACATTCAACAAAACCCATGACCCAGGAACTATTTAGCATACTAGAGAAAGTTCTGGATAACCTAACACACCTGAAGCACAAGAAAACAGTCTTAAATATAATCTTGTAAAGATCATAGAACCCTTTAAAGAGAAAATTAATAAATCCCTCCAAGAAATACAGGAAAATGCAATCAAACAAGAGAAGGAAATGAATAAAATTCTTCAAGACCTGAAAATGGAAATAGAATATATAAAGAAGACACAAACTGAGACAATCCTGGACGTGGAAAACATAGGAAAGAGAATAGGAACTACAGAGGCAAGCACCACCAACAGAATAAAAGAGACGGAAAAAAGAATCTTAGGCATAGAAGATACTACAGAAGTCATTGCTGCATTAGTCATTGAAAATTCTAAATCTAAAATGTTTCTAACAAAACATACAGGAAATTTAGAGTTCTATGAAAAGACCAAACCCAAGAATAATAGGATTAGGAGATCATCCTCTGATCAAAGTCCTGAAAATATCTTCAATAAAATCATAAAAGAAAATTTCCCTAACCTAAAAATAGAGATGCCTATAAATGTACAGAAATCACTGTTCTTAATTGTCTGAGAATGTGCCAGATTGATTTCCAAAGTGGTTGTACAAGTTTACATTCCCACCAGCAATGGAGGAGGGTTCCCCTTACTCCACAACCTCTGCAGCATGTGTTGTCACTTGAGTTTTTGATCTTAGCCATTCTGATGGGTGTAAAGTGAAATCTCAGGGTTGTTTTGATTTGCATTTCCCAGATGACAAAGGACACTGATCATTTCTTTAAGTGTTTCTCTGCCATTCGATATTGCTCTATTGAGAATTCTCTGTTTAGCTCTGTTCCTCATTTTTCAATTGGATTACTTGGTTTGTTAGTGTTTAACTTCTTGAGTTCTTAATATATTCTGGATATTAGCCCACTGTCAGATATATGGTTGCTGAAAATTCTTTCCCAATATGTAGGCTGTCGTTTTGTTCTGATGACAGTATTCTTTGCTTTACAGAAGCTTTTCAGTTTCAAGATGACCCATTAAGATGGGACCTATAGACCCATCTTAGAGCCTATGCTGTATGTGTTCTGTTCAGGAAGCTGTCTCCTGTGCCAATGAGTTCAAGGCTCTTGCCCACATTTTCTTCTTCCAGCTTTAATGCGTCTTAGTGTTGAGGTCTTTGATCCACTTGGAATTTACTCTTGTGCTGGGTGATAAGTATGGGTGTATTTGTATATTTTTACATGTGGATATCCAAATCCAGCCATGCAACTCCTAAGCATATATCCAAAATATGTTCAAGTATACAAGTATACAAGGACATGTTCATGACAGCTCTGTTCATAATAGCCAGAATCTTGAAACAACTCAGATATCCCTCAATTGTGAAATGGATGTAGAAATTGTGGTACATTTACACAATGGAATACTACTCAGCAATTAAAAACAAGAAAATCATGAAATTTTCATGTAAATGGTGGGAGCTAGAAAAAAAAATATCCTCAGTGATGTATTCCAGAAGCAGAAAAACACAGATGGTATATAATCACTTAAACGTGGATATTAGACATATAATAAAAGATAATCGTACTAAGATCTGTACACCTAAAGAAGCTAAGAAAGAAGGATGACCCTGGGTAAGATGATCAATCCTCATTGAGAAAGGAAAACAGGATAGACATTAGAAGATGGAGAAAACAGGGAACAAGACAGGAGCCTACCACAGAGGGCCTCTGAAAAACTCTGTCTAGCAGGATATCAAACCAAATGCTGAGGCTCATAAGCAAACTTTGGGCAGAGTGCAGGCATCTTATGAAAGAAGGGGTAGATTGAAAGACTTGGAGGGGAGAGGAGATCCACAAGGAGAGCAACAAAACCAAAAGAAATCTAGACCCAGGTCTTTTCTGAGACTGATACTCCAACCAAGGACCATGCATGGAGTTAACCTAGAATCCCTGCACATGGCAGCTCAATATCCAAGTGGGTTCCCTAATAAGGGGAACAGGACTGTCTCTGACATGAACTCAGTGGCTGGTTCTTGATCACCTTCCCAATGAGGGGAGAGCAGCTTAGCTGGCCACAGAAGAAGACAATGCAGCCAGTCCTGATGAGACCTGATAAGCTAGGGACAGATGGAAGTGGAGGAGGATCTACCTTATCAGTGGACAAAGGAGGGGCATGGGAGAAGAAGGAGGAGGAAGTACACCTGGGATACAAAGTGAATAAATTGCAATAAAAAATAAAAATAAATGTACAGAAAGCTTTCAGAACACCAAATGGATTGGATGAAAAAAGAAAATATTACAGCCACCTATAATCAAAACCCTAAATTTACAGAAAAAAAAAAGAAATAATATTGAAAGCTTCAAGGGATAAGGACCAAGTAACATATAAAGGCAGACCTATTAGAATTACACAAAATTTCTCAATGGAGACTTTTTAAGCCAGAAGGGCATATATCTTTCAGACCACAAGAGACCCCAGATGTCAATCCAGACTACTTACTATAAGCAGCAAAACTTTGAATATCAGATGGAGAAAACAAGATATTCCATGAAAAAAAAATTTAAACAATATGTATTCACAAAACTAGCCCTATATGAAACACTAGAAAGAAAACTCCAACCCAAGCAGGTTAACTACACCCAAGAAAACACAGAAAAAAAAAAAAAAAACCAAAATCATCAGCAAAAACAAAAGAAAGGAAGCACACATAAACACACCGACTAACACCACTAACATTAAATTAACAGTAATTGGTCATTAACATCTCTCTACATAATCTCAATCCCACAATAAAGACACAGGATAAGAAAATGGATGAGAAAACAGGATCCATCATTCTGGTGCATATAAGAAAGACACCTCTGAGACAAAAATAGACATTACCTCAGAATAAAGAGCTGGGGGAAAAAAAAAAAAGGTTTCTCAATCAAACGAACCCAAGAAGCAAGCTGGAGTAGCCATTCTAATACCTAACAAAATAGACTTTCAATCAATATTAATAAAAATAGGGGAGAACACTTCATACTCATCAAAGGTAAAACACAACAAAGTACTAAGGCAGATCCACAGGCTAGAGGTTTTTAGGACTGAGACAGGCCTTAGTGTACAGGCAACACAAATGGGCTGGATTCCTGGTAAGTTACTCAATGTATCACTGTGACATTTAGACTCAAACTAGACTATTGTCTTCAATGAGAACTGGTTCAGAAAATTGGTGGCCTCAATCCAGAGGCCAAGTGCAATGATTCTATTGATCACTATGTCTGAGAAAAGGTCAGGGTCATGATCTGCACTGACTTCATTTGTTATAGTTTGCAATTAGTCTCACAAGAGTGTGAGAAGTGCTGTGTAGCCTCTGGAGGAAAATGCAATTCTTACTGCAGGCAAAAATCCTTGAACTCCAAATCTGCAGATGTATAAGTAGTTGATAAATGAACACACTAAACAGTCCAGAAGAAAACAGACTAAATCATCCAATCTACCCCTGCTAGCCTCTTCCATTTGTCATGTCAAAAGTACACAATGAAATGTGAACAATAACTAGCCATGGTACTAAGTGCTTACACTGCCTACTTACTAATGCTTACTTGTTGTTGGTTGGTTAGTTGGTTGGTTGTTTTTGGAAGATAACTTTTGAGAAAAAAAAAAAAGAAATTTTAGGTTTACCCAAGAAAAGCTACTGGCTAAACATAAGTTTTCCTTTTATATTTTAAAGATTGCTCACAGGTGGAAGAGTATAGTTTTCTTATCTGATAGCAGAATCTGACAGCTGAGAGGATGTCATGGATCAATGCTTTGTGTTAGGGTACACTTCTGCCACTTTGAGTGCGCTGGTTTGAAATTATTCCCTCTAAAATTTAATTACTGGGTTCTGGAGTCTCCTTAATGATTAAACACTCACCCCACCAATAATAGGACCAGAGTCTGGATCCCCAGAACCCATAAAATGACACATGGGTGTGGCAGCTTTCCTATAACCACACCCCAGCAGAGAAGAGAGCAGAACAAGTTGGCTAGGGAGGTTAGCCATATGGGCAAGCACTGGCTTAGCTCAAAAAATTCTGTCTCAAAAGAATTAGGTAGCAGGGGAGTCAAGAAATAGTCTCAACATTAACCTTCGGCCTCAACTTGTGCACGCATATCCCCCAACACATGTTCGCGCACACACACGTGGACACACACAGAAGCATGTACTTTACTCACAAACACATGAAGGGAAGAAAAAGAAAAATCAGGTCTTGCTGGCATGATTCTCTAATAATGTAATGGGCTAAGGCATCCTCATACACATGGTATTATGGCCCTTTGAAGCAGGCATTTTTGGATCACTATTCTAACTTTCTCCATGTGGTGACACAGAACCTTCCTGTCCTTGCAGTACATGAATACATGACACCAGGTAAGAATGGGATGCCTTGCCCCTCAGGTGACACCAAACTCAGTGGTCTCTCGGGTCCACGCTCAGCCATCACAGAGTTTTAATAAAAGACATTTCACTTGTTTTTAACATTTTTAACCTGTAGTACATTGTTCTTTAACATTGGCACACGAATGAAATCATGGGATCCTATACTTGTACAATAGTCATTATTCCTAAGTATCTTTGTGTCATATGGTACATACTACCTTTACAAATCTTGATCCAAATAAAATATTATTCTAGGTTTCTGGACTATTTATGCACTTGTTCATGGCCCTCCAGGCATTATTAGTGGTGAACTCCCTCGCCTGGCCTGGGTCTCAAGTTGGACCCAGTCATTGGTGGGTCAAAAGTTCTATACCACCTTTACCCCAGCATATCTTGCAGTCAGGAGAAATTGTAGGTTGAAGTTTTTGTGAGTAAATTAGTGTATCAATCCAAGTACTGTGAGCTTTTTCTGGTTACAGAATATGCTCTGTTTAGAATCTGTATTCCCCATTACTAGGAGTGGGGAATTTCATTGGGGTCACCCTTGTAGGTTCTCAGAAGCTTCCATTGCAGTAAGTTTTTACCTCATCCTCAAAATTGCCCCCAATTCAAGACATCTTTTCCAGTATTTTCTCCCTCCATCATTCTGCCACTTCCTGTTCCCATGCCAATCTACTTCTAAACAGGACCAGCAAAAAAAAAAGCAATGAAAAGATTCTTAATTGTACCCACCTATACTTGTAGACAAGGGCCTGAGAGGCTTTATCCAATAACTGTTGAGAACAAATGGAGAGACCCACAGCCAAGCATTAGTTATTGCTCTGGGAATCCTTCTGAAGACAGCAAGGACAAATAGAATTATAGTAGCCAGAAGTATCAAGAACACCGCAACAAAACAGCCCACAGAATCAACAAGCCCAGGCTCATAAGGTCTCACAGAGACTCAACCAACAATCATGGAGCCCATATTGGTCTGACCTAGGTTCTCAGCATATATATTATGTTTATGGAGTTTGGTGGGTTTTGTAGTCACCTAAGAGTGAAAGCAGTGCCTGTCTCTGCTCTTCGCCAGACTTTTCCTCCTGCCAGGTTGCCTTGTCCAACCTCAAGAAGAGGGGATGGACCTAGTCTTATTGCAACTTTGTATGCCAAGTTTGGCTGATATTCCTGAGAGGCCTGTCCTTTTCTGAAGGAAAACAGGATGAGTGGATCTGGCGGAGAGGCAGAGGAAAAGGTAGGCACTGGGAAAAGAGGAGGAAAGAGAGTCTGAGCTCAGAATTAGTATGTGAGAGAAGAAACTTTTTTTAAATGGTATTTAATACACTGAAATATTTCCTACCTTTTTTTTTTTAGATTTTTTTTGTTCTCTCCCTCCTCCCTCCCATGCCTTCCCTATCTCCCCCTTCTCCACACATGCCCCTCCCCAAGTCCACTGGTAGGGGAGGGCTTTTTTTCTTTTCTTCTGGTCCTACTCTGTCAGGTCTCATCAGGAGTGGCTGCATTGTCTTCCTCTGTGGCCTGGTAAGGCTGCTCCCCCTCAGGGGGAAGTGATCAAAGAGCCAGCCACTGAGTTCATGTCAGAGACAGTCCCTGTTCCCATTACTAGGGAAACCCACTTGGACACTGAACTGTCATGGGCTACATATGTGCAGAGGTTCTAGATTATCTCCATGCATGGTACTTGGTTGGAGTATGAGTCTCTGGAAAGATCCCTGTGTTCATTTTTTTTTTTTTTTGGGTTCTGTTGCTCTTCTTGTGGAGTTCCTGTCCTCTCCAGATCTCACTATTTCCCACTTCTTTCATAAGATTTCCTGTACTCTCCCCAAAGTTTGGCCATAAGTCTTAGCATCTGCTTTGATAGTCTGCAGGGCAGAGCCTTTCAGAGGCTCTCTGTGGCAGGATGTTAACTTGTTCCCTCTTTTCTCCATCTTCTGGTGTTCATCCTCTTTGCCTTTTGTTTTGTTTTGTTTTTGTTTGTTTGTTTGTTTGTTTTCGTTTTTTAAGGCATAGTATCATGTTTTGTGAGAAAAATCAATCCCTCCACTGGCTGTCTGGATATAGACTATCTGAAAAAAAAAAAGGATATATTTTCATTTCATTTTGCTATTGTTATTCCTATGATGGACTATCATCTCACAAGTTGAGAAGACATTTGGTATATAGAGGAACAGGATAGAGGAGAAACTAAAGAGAGAAAATAGGAAAGGAAGGAGGGATGGTGGGAAAATGGATTGCGAGAAGAAAGGAGAGAAGATAGAGGAAAGGAAAAAGGAAGAAGGAGAAAGGGAAAAGGAGAGAGGAAATGAGTAATAATAGAAGAAAAGAAAAGAGAAAGAAAGGGAAGAAGAAATGGATAAAAGGAGAATAGAGATGGACGGAGGGAGAGACCATGCGGTTGTGTCAGCTCATGTCTTATTATTGCAGCTTTAACAGATGTTGGCGATGGTCATGATCAAAGCTGGATTGTTTTAGTCTCTTCATCATCCTATAATTTCTTACTTATTTCAGACCAAGCATTGATGCTTCTGCAAGGTGTAAACTTACCAAAGTCATATGGAAGCCAGGTAGCAATAGGGAAAAACCAGAAAGAGAAGCAACAGGATTTTTGTCATGTGGTCTGTATGAAGAACTGGAAAGCATAATGCACACTGTCATCAGGAAATCCGGGTATTGCCACTTGACTATAATTATACTAATAAACCCTACCCTGTTTGAAAATTAGGTACCATAAATAAGTAAATCCCAATATCCTTCATCTGATAAAAATGTGGGTAGATTAGCAACCTATGGTAGAAGCTTGTTACCTCTCAATTAGAACTCCATTGATAGTAGGATCTCGGTCTCACTATTGAAGACTTAATATTTTAAATATATATTTGTTTAGAAAAATGAATTAAAAACCAATTTACTAGGGAATTTCAATCCTTTCTTGAGAAGCTTTTCTTTTAAATTGTCTAATGAGCAGCATTATTGGATAAAATGGAACAATATAATTTTTCCAGCTGATACAGGTGGTAATTGGTAATAAAATAAAGAAAACCTCCAGTGAGCTTGACTAGGATAAGAAGATATCTGAATAATACATTAGCAGGATAATCAGAAACACCAGACGTAGATTGTAGCTCATTGTATAATGCTCAATGAAAACTTCATAAAGGAAAATTAAACCCCCTTTGATTTGTTGGCAAGGGACCTAGAAACCATTAAAGGGAAATTAATGTCTTCAGAAATCTAAGTAAGTACTTCATTCATAGTGCAGTTCCCTTCTCTGATCACTGTGTGAACATCAAGAAGAGATGAAGACCTTTTCCTAAGAAAAATCAAACTGGTTAGTGAAAAGTACACAGGGTGAAAACATAGAGAAGGGGGCTAGCATTCCAATAAAAGCAGCCAGTTGGGATAAATTATGTCAGTTGTGTGGTGTAGTGCAGAAGATCTTATCTAGACCTTACCAATAACCCATAAACTATAAATTTGGCAGAAAAAAATTCAGGTTGTAGATGAAATGAACTAACCCCACAGGTTCTGACTCTAATATTTATTTCCTAAGTTCTGTAATGTTTGATAAGATAAAGCCTTATACTTCTTCTCCAACAAATCTCAGGTAATCATTTATGACATTTCTCCAGTGTAACCCAGGATCAAGAATTATGTATGTTTGTGTGGAGGGGAGGTACTAAATATATTCACGTAGGATTTCTGTCATTCTTGGCAGATACAGCGGGAGATTTGATTAGCAGATACACCTGCCAAGAGGGATCAAAAGCTACTACTGAGGGAAGAAGGAGGGTCCCTAAGAATTAAAAGGTATGTGATAAATCTAAAGAAATAAGATTTCTTTATAATATAATAAAGAATAAAATAAAATAAATTTATTTTAAATAAGCATGTCAGGTAGATGGCTGTGTTCTGTTATGGGAAAGGTGGAGTTAGCATAGTCATCTATGTCAGCATATATGAATAAAACCATTAACTCTACCCCTCAGCTCCATGCATCTCTGAAACAGAAAGTGACCATTGATGGACCAAGCAAATCAGCCTCCCTCATAACATCGTCAGGACTTGCCCACCCTCATTACTACAGCTAAAAATAATGTACGTCATCCTGTGATTGCCATTGCTTGAACCTCAGAACAAGCAATGTATAAACTCTGAAGTGAATTAAAAGAAGTAAAATTAGGGGGCTTGGTGCTATCTCAGTGCACAAATGCACTTGTAGACCAAGAGTGAGTTCCAGTCCTTAGCCCCAATAGTAAACCCAGGAGGCCAAAGTAGCTCACCTGTAATCCCAGTGCTGGAAAGGTGAAAAGACAGATTCCCTAGAGCAAGCTAAATAGCTAGACTAGTTAAATTGTGAGCTCTGGGTCTAGCAAGAGACCATGCTCACCAGAAAAACAACAAACAAACAAAAAACAGAGAGGAGGGTAATGGAGGGAGACATCCCACATCAACCCCTGGCCTCTATATGTCTGTGTAAATATGTGTGCAACAAACATGGAACCACCCCACACACACACACACACGTACACACCACATAGGGCCAGAGACACAAAGACAGACAGAGTCAGAGATATACAAGCCAAGCATACATATACAAAAACTTGAAGATAAGATAAATTATCTTTCAGTTAACAGTTTGGAAGACAAGCAGATAATCATCTGAGCTGGAATGTGAGTCTGGCTTTAACACCAGGCATACTGTCTCCAAAGCCAGTATGTTCTCCCAAGAACCTTTACCACTACACATTTTCCAGGGTAATTGCCTCCTCTAATATATGCAGAGCTTTCTCTATGCTTTTTTTTTCTTGCTTCCCTGGAGATAGCTGGGTTCATTAGGATGCTGCACCCTAGGTGTGGGTGACTCGTTACGCATTTGCAGTGCCATGCATTTGTCAGCAATTCAGGTAACTTGCTCTTTCTAGTAAAACCTTTTCTAGCAAAATTCTTTTCTCTTGCAAAAATTCAATAAAAACTGAAAGGCGGGGGAGCAAGATTAGAAAGGTTGAAAAAGGAAACTAGATAAGCAGGAAAGAACAGCCCCAATAAGCCCATATTTCTCTCTCATCAGAGAGTTTGTGAAAGGGCCAGATTGGCAGGAATGAAAAGGAAAATCCTTTTTTATTACACTCACCTGTACAGTATTATCTCTTCAGAGGTGTTTATGAAAACATTCACACACAGTAAAACGTGCCTCTATAGACCTACTTTTTATTGAATTTCTTCAGCTCTACATCAAATTTTAAAATCCCTGCCTATTACTTCCTCTCTACATAAATCATACACCTTGTCCATCTGACTCTGGCTCAGCTACAATTCTCCATAGCTCCTGGTAATTTGAGATAGATCTGGGTAACACAAGGAGGAGTCAGCTTCATCCAGAATTACCCAGGAATGTAAGACAGTTGGCGCCATAAATGGAAAGGACAGGAATGTAAGTTCGGGGGGGGGGGGCTATAGTGACCAAATAGAGAGCTTTCATCTCAAAACAGACATGACTTATGCTGTTTAATTCCTTGTGTGAGTGTCACACAGAAAATCATAGACTACCTGAGAAGGGTGAACATTTTCAAAGAAAGCTTCTAGGTTCAAAAACATTCGCTGTATTTCCTTTCTTGGACTATAGACGTCTCACCGGAGTGAGATGACATGCTGTAGGGCCAGAATGTTCCTGTATCCCTACAGGCACAGAAATATCAGGGAGGATGAATGGGTGCAAACCACAGATGCACATATACCTAGGATATCTTGGAGACCAGGTACCTGTGTTTTCTTTTACCATTGAAAATCTCTGAATGTTCCCCCCCCCCTTGTTATTTTCCTTAATACTTTGTTCAATATATCCTCTGTTTTGGCTCCCAGGAGCTTGTCTCACAGTGGAGACTCCCTTAAGACTACAGTCACTCTCACCCAAAACCACTTAGTCTCCAGAGGTTCATTTCCATGAGAATGACTCTTTCTTTTCATCCTTAGAACCTACTTCCCTATGCTTCATGTTTCTCCACCTTTAACTTCCAGTTGCCACTTCCAGCCTCACCATCCTCCCTCTGTCTCAGCTCTGAGAGGAACAGTTGGCCTGATGACTTCCTCCTCTCCTTCTGCCCAATCGGGAGCTTCCCTGATCCTCTCCACTCTACTACTCACCAGAGGCTCCAATCCACACACCAAGGAGTTTGGTTCAGGAGACTCAAAGCAACCATGGCATACCATGACTTTCACAGTGCCCCTCAGAGCCAGGCAGAATGTAGTGGAATTCATTATTCATAAGCTCTTTCCCCCAGGCTTCTCACAGTAGAACGAGGTATTTTCAAATAGTAGAGACCCTCTAGGGTAGATTTCACATGTTTATCGGGCATAGGAAACTAGTTTTGGAAAAATATATTTTACAAAAGGGGATCAAGATATACCCCCAAAAGCAAAAGGTTGACCACAGAGGCCAAATTAACTTGGTTGAGCAACACAAAAAAGGAGTTGCTTATCATGCCACGGTGCTCTTGAAGACCTCCAGAGAATTTGGGGAAAGATTCAAAATTAGCTCGTCTTAGCCTATTTTGTCCCACTATTTCAGACTGGTTTTGTGGTGCACACCTGTAATCCCAGCTCTCAGGGAGGCAGAGGCAGGCAGATCTTTGAGTTTGTGGCCAGACTTGTCTACAAAGTAAGTCCAGGAGAGCCAAGGCTACATAAAAAAAAACACTGTCTCAAAAAATATCTCTTAGACTGTAATCTATGAAGAATATAAACATATTGTTCTGCAGGCCATGAAGGTCTGTGTCATCAGAGAGTATCTTCTGGTTGTATAATTAGAAAGGCAAAAGAACAGGAAGGGGAGAGATGCTGTGGTTCCAGATAGCATAAAAAACAAGACAGAGCCCATACCTTTGATTATTCTTCACGTATGAGTGAAGCCTTAATGACCATAGTACCTCTCATCAGGATCCACCTCACAACCCTGGTGCACTAAGGATTATCTTTGCAACACATTAGCTTTGTAAACATATACACATTGTCTTTCCATAATTGTTGTGAACAATAAAACTGAAGTAAAATATTGTGATGTTCCTCATGCCCTAGAACAGAACACAGTAGTACATCCAGCATCTTGTCTATTATTTGTCTTCCTTGAAGGCTGAACTCACAACCTCATTTTATAACAAATTTCTGTCCTCATACACTACTTTGGTATTCTTCATATTTCTAACTTCACACTTCAAGACTGTGGTCTCATTATATCCAAACTATAAGATAATGGCAAGTATTTGACTTTAATCTTGCCTCAAAAATGATTTCTTATACCATCTCTGCTTATCTTTATCTAGCATATAATATGATCTGTTAACTTTATACCTAATGACCCATTACTTTTTTAATTCACTTCAAAATAAAAGTATGTAGAAAATACAAGGTGGAAAAGTAAAACGTAAAGAATATAATAAAATGAAAAGTGTATAGGCAGGAAAGTAAAATCTAAAGAACTAAAGAAGAGGTCAGTTCATAATACTAGGAAATTTGAAACCTAAAAGTTTCATTTATCTCTCAGAGGTATGAAGTGAATTTTCAGAGGTTTTCTACACCCTCAAGTTGTTCCCTTGAACACACAACAAATAAGATGCTATTCTTACAGGTATTCTTACCAGAGGTATTTTGTCAACCTGTTACTCCTGAATGATTTTCTTTTTTGACTTGTCTGGTCATTTACATCATCCCTCTCTGGTTGCAACCTCAAGGCCCCTCCAATTAGAACTGTGGTTTATAAAATATATCAGGCCTTTATGCAGCACTGAGAGGTGCTTTGCAACATGACATTTCTGGGCCAATTTCCTGGTTACACTCATCAGCTCTATTGACATAATACTCTGATAAAATTTCTTAAAAGAATTATGGCATTTAGGGAAGAATGAATGAACAGTGTGATGAGGATATGTGTGAGTGAACTGTGTTTATTGAAAAAAAGTCATGACACAAGGAGTGTTCAAATATAAAGAGAGGGGGGACATAAAAGATATTCTGAAATAATAATCCTTGGGTAAGGTTATTTTTTAAAAAATAAAGGAATGGTGTCAGTCTAAGAGAAAAAGCATATCTCTTGAACATTTCCTGTAAAAGTCATGTTTTATATGCAGTGAAAATGAACTTCATGAAAGGTTGCAGTACAAACACTAATATATAGATATATATGTGTGTATATATATATATATATATGTATATATAGCACTAATATAAAAAAATGTGTGCATGAGATATGCTCCTTCAAAAATTCCTGGTTTATGTGTTTGTTTACTGATCATGCCTAGACCAACTTTACCAGAAGCATAATGTCAGAAAAAAAAAGCTTTGGTCTTCTATGAGTCTTTGCAAGTACAAAATAAAAAATACAAATACAAAATTATTGATTCCATTCTTTTGTATGTGTGCATCAATGTGCATGCGAGTGCAGCATCTAAAAATCCTCTCTCTGCCTCCAAATGCTACTATTACACATGCATTCCACCTTGCCAAACTCAAACTATTTACACTTTTTTTTTCGGGTGATGGTAATTGAACACCTGCCCTTGCAGATAGCAGACAAGAACTCTACCATTAAGCTAGATCTCTATTGAGAGTTTTATTTAATTTTTGTGTTTAAGTTCATGCACGTTCACATCCCTGCAGGTGTATTTATGCTGTGTTTGCACAGATATGTGAATCCATGTGAAGACCAGAAGACAACCCAAGGTGCCATCCTCAGATTATTTCCTACAATTTTTGTTTGTATTTTGGTTTTCATGAGACAGGTTCTTTCCCCAGCCTGGACTCCCCCAAAGAGTCTGGACTAGTTGTCCAGAATACCCTAGGTATTCTGTTTCTTCCTGGGAATTTTCTGTTTCTTCCTCCCCAATGCTGTGATTGCAACTGGACACCAACAAGACAAGCTGTTCCATGGAACTTGGGGATCAAATCCAGGTCTTCATGTTTGAAGGGCAAACACTTGAGTGACTGAACCATCTCCTCAGTCCCACTAAGTTGAGAGTTTTAAATCCTGATGAACTTAGCTACACTTGATACCTATTAGGCAATTGATTCCTATCACTTTTCCTTTCAGCTCCATTCTTCTTTATAAAACCTTTTTAAAAATATATTTATTTATTTATTACATAGACAATGTTCTGTCTGCATATATTTCTGCATGCCAGAAGAGGGCAGTAGATCTCATTATAGAAGGTTGGGAGTCAACATGTGGTTGCTAGAAATTAAACTCAGTACCTCTGGATGAGCAGCCAGTGCTCTTAACCTCTAAGCCATCCCCACAGCCCTTAGCTCTATTCTTAATGAGACATAGTGGGAAAAACAAGAAGCCGGGCAGTGCACCCTGAAGCAATCAATGATCATAATTCATCTGTGATTTCTTGTTCTCCTTTTGGAAAAGCATTGCAACATTACACTTCTCTGTGAAAATTTGCTTCAGCAAACTGGTGAGGGTCTATAAATTATAAACAAAACCATATGTCATACTTCCTACATATCCTCCCGGCATCGTAGTGATCTCAGAGTTTTTATCAAACTAGAATCACTGACAGTGTGGTTGTTTAAACAACTGTAGTGGGTAGGATCCCGTAAAGAGCTGAACTGACATGAAGTATGAAAAATACTAAGGCTTTTGTTGTGATAAGCCATGGAACTTTTATTTAACAGCAACATAGGGTAAATATCCTGTCTTGTACCAGCAGCATCTACCCTGATCCCTGCTTCCATTTAATTTTTCACCAAAGAGGCTGGTTCTGACGATGCCTTCCTATTTTCTGAGAGGCCCAGGGGGGCTAAGAGCAATCTGATCATGTAAGTGAATGATTCATCACTCCCTTTTGGCCCTAAGCAAGGATTTGCCCTGCACTATTCATCTCTCAAGATATAATTGGACTTAAAATTAAAACTGCATTACCTTCCAATTCATTGAGAGGAAACAGGGAGTTTTGACTTAAACAGCAATTTCAAGCAAGGTATCTATTAAGAGGTTGTGAAAAATTGTTGAGGCAGCTATGCAGAAAGCCAGCATGAGAAAAGTGTTGTTTTTCAAATGGTACCCTACTGAGCCTGAGGTATCCAGGACAAAGTCTGTGGTTTGGCAGGTGGCTCTGATATCCTCCCTACTTTAGATTCACACACTTTTGTGAAAGTGTCCATGTTTTTTTATGAATGGATTTTTTATGCAAAATATCATCCACTGCTAGTAAGAACAATACAAGAATTATAATACTGAGAGATGTTTTAGCAGGGTTCACATAAACCAAGTTGATTTTTATCTCCTTTTCAATCACTTCTTGTTCAGTGTCAAGTTCACTGATATTGAAAAAGAATAAAGCAGGTCAAAATAATCACTTTCTCTACTTCTGTTGTTAGGCTCCTTGCTGCTCGAGTTGTGTGGACTGTAAATGCACCCTCAGTGACTCTATGTGGAGTTTGGGATAAAAATGTCACACCTATGAAAGGACAGGGAGGGACTGAGAGAGCTGTGGGAGCTTATGGATGCCATTCAAACATAGAGATTCTCAGTGTGCCCAAGGAGAGCCTAGGGTAACGAAGATTGGCAACTAGGTGTTTGCTCGTGGTTGGAAATGACTACATCCATAGTGCATTGCCAGTCTCAGCCATTGATTAAGTATATCACAACATCATCATACATAAATAATGCAGGGTGTTTTCAGTTATCCAAGTTCATCAAAGCTGGACACTAACACCCTGCTGAAGACTCTGTCTGCTTTTCCAAAAGCTTCAGTGTCACTTGGAAACCTCTCAGAAACTTGGAATATTTATCTTTCTACTTCTTACAGCAGATCCTTTAGTAATGTAACAATAATTTCACATGAATTGTTTCATAATTTAGGTTTCAGAATCAATGAATTTAATGCAAAGAATTGAAGGAGAGAAGGGAAGCTTTATTACTGATCTAGGGAGTCAGAATTCCTAAAATTCATGTCTGACAGAGTCTTGGTTAAATAATTACTTATAAATATTAAAGTACATGTGAGTAAATGTAAGTGGCTGATTCTATAATACTTAAGTCTGAAACATAAAAGACCTGGGTTGCCCATTTGGAGTAGAAAAATTGTGTGCACTTAAAAGTCTAGCTTAGCCTTAAGTATTAATTAATATATTTCTACAGCTCCACAAATCCTAGTGTTATGATTGGAAGTCTTTCATTGATTTTTTTCAAGTACTAATAATTGTAAAATTCAGACATGCTAGTTTTTATGCATGCAATTCTATAGGGGGCCTATGTGCACATACAGACATGTGCATATATGTGTACACATGAATACAAATATACATATTTGTGTATATATATAAAACATATGTATACTTTTATACATATATAGTGTGTTAGAATTATCAAGTGAAAATATAGTCCCAATAGTTGCAGTGAATATTGAATGTTTGTGTATTCTACCAATGGGGAAATTTAACATGTACTCTCATCAAATAATAATAAAGAGAGCTAAAGGAGAAGTTATCATATTGGTCAGCCCACAGATCAATGGTGCCTCGAAAAACAAGTTTCTGCCATTTTCTGGAACTAAATTCAGAGAACTAACTACAGAAACAAATAAAAGTGAGTTCTATATTGAGAAGGATTATAGTTATAATATAACTGGGTAATGATAGAAGGTTTGTTGAAAAGTTTTCCTTGAGATTGCACAACACTGTAACTTACCTAAGTTGGGGCATCTTTACAAAGGAGGCAGAGCTTTTTGGGCCAGTATTGTTGAGACATTTGGAGGTTGACTTAATGATTTGTGATTTGTGATTTTATAAACAGTGGATTTTATTATTTTTTATGCCAATCCATGTGTGTGTTTGTGTGTGTGTGCGTGTGTCCCTGCCCAATTCTGAGTGTCAGGAGTAGACAGTCATCTCCCTGCTACTAACAATTTACAATATGACAAATGATATAGAGGTGTGTGTTGACTTCTCATTTTGAGATAGTGAACGTTGGTCATGGAAAACGTTGCTGAGAGTGGCACTGAAAAGACAGATGGCAAATTCAACTCTTGACCCCAAAAGACAGCTCAGATTATGATGGAGCTAAGTGATCTTGGGCCACTGACTTTATTTCTATGGCAAAAATATCCCTGTGTATGGAATGAGAATAATAGCAAGTCTATCTCATAGCTCACTTTGTGAATATTAAAATAACACACTTCCATGAATCACTTACAAATGTCCATGACAAATGTTTAGCATTTGATAAATATTTTTTATGTGGACAAGTGTTCAATTCTTTCATGAAATATGACTCAGCTATCACGGCTGATGCCTCAGTAATGTTCTAGGTTAAAGGAACACATTACTGTGGCAGCAAAAGAGACTTTCAAAGATACTCAGTGCAAATGAATATATGGTAAGGGCCTGAAATATGTAGTACTATCATTACTTTCATCAGAATAAGAAAGTAATATCTGTCAGGTATGTAACAGTCACCCCATAAGAGCCAGGTGCCCTTTCTTAGTTGACGGCACTAATATTTCTAAATGTCTATGCTTTGCATTTACCAATTCAACAACACAAACATGGCACACTCCGGCTCCTTCCACCTTCCAGGTCTATCTCATGATCTCTGTGTTTTTTTGATACTTCTCAAGTGCCCTCATTCAGAAGCCTAACTCCTCCTTGCCCTTAAAACCTGGATAGCAGCTCCTTGTAGCCCTTGTGGCAGCACTTCTTTGAGGCCTTTTTTTTTCTACATTTGAGAAAATTTGCCTTTATTTTCACTTCAGTATGACAGCAGGATGTCCTGTCCCCGCTCACTCTCCAGGAGCACAAATATAGTTCTATTATCTTTACCTTAGACATTGGTACTAAAATGAAAAGTTGTAATTTCTCAATAAATATTTAGTGACTGCACTGACTTTGCTCCAAATAATTTTAGGGATCATTCTTGCAAGATTGTTCCAAGATAATATTTTGATTAAACATTACTATCTTCTTTTCCATTTTATATGACTTCAATACAGTCTTTCGTAATCCATCCCACAGTCTAGATTTTGCTTGCTTCTGCTAAGTAGCTTTTAACTGGGATGTTCAACCTCTTTTTGCATCCTTTAGTTTTGGTAAATGAAGAAGGCAAAAAACTAATATACTGATGTGGTATAAAGATGCTGATTCTAGAAATACAACTAGTGATCATATTTAATTCACCTAAGAGTAGGATTCTTGAAGTATAGAAATGAGGCTGAATTGTCAAGTTATCCACAGAGGGGGCTCCAATCTACAATGACTCTTGTGAGCTCAGTGAGAAATAGTGAATAGCAGTATTAAAGACTGGAAAGTATGTGGCTTGCTTGAGAATTCATTAGGACTCTGTATAACAGGCAGGCAGGAAGGACCAGTTGATACCTCCAGATATCTAAATAAGTATCTGTTGTTATGTCGCAATCTAAGAAGATCAAAACTATGGCCCTTTTTAGCTCAGGATAAGAGAAACAGTTAATTATCTCTAGCTGTAGGTAGAAAAGTACAGCTTAGAGACAGCACTTAATGTGGCCATGGTAATAGGTGTAGAAAACATATTCGAATTTAAGTTTCATTTTAAGCCCTGTTTCCTCCTCTACTTCATAAGAATAGGTGGTTTTTAAGCAAAACCAGCTTTTTGTCATCTGTGTTCAGTAAATACAAATATCTATTTTCTGATCTCAGAAGAAGGGGAGACATGAAATTGTAAGTAATTATTTGAGGAATCTCAATTCTTATTTATAGAAATCATCACAGACATTCAAAATACAGTATGATATTTATTTTACAAGTGGTGATAGAGAGACTGAGAAATCTCAGTATTAAGTAGCTAGTGAGATAAAACAAACAAACAAACAAACAAAACAAAACAAAACCCTTCTGACTCTCCAGTAAGGGGTAGGATATTAAGGGATTGTGGGACCAGAAGCATCTCTATACTTGGGAACTTAGTAGAAAATTCTCTGACACTATATACATCCAACTGAAACCAAAGCTCTGCAGTAGCAACGTTGAAAAATGTGGTGAGCATATAGACACAGATGGGATGATAGTTTACAGTTGTCTTTTCTACACTGTGAGGTAAGATGAATATCTTCAGTCCAATACGACTTATGAAGCCTTCAAAATGGTACCAAGTGCATTTTAGATTCTCAGTGAGTCCAGTCTACTTAATATACTTAGTAGTATACTCATAAACTCAAAATTCAGATGTTTTAATATTTTCAACCTGAACAAAGGATAAACTCTGGGCCAGTGAATTGGTTGTGTACATGAAGATGCTTGCTACCAAGCCTGATGCCTTGAACTCAATTACAGAAACATGTCTATAGGAAAGAGAGAACCAGCTACTGCAAGCTGTCTTCTGACCTTAGCTCATACAACTTGGCACACATTCCTGGACACACACACATAGATAAATGGATAAGTGTGAAAAACAGTAAAGACTAAATTTTCATTCAGATTTATAATGAAATTGCTACTAATTTTTCTCTGGTCTTTTTTCTTTTTAGAACTGTGCACAAATGACAGTATTGAACATCAATTGAGGGTTAAAAAACTTTTGTTATTTGCTAATAACCAGAGAAGTGAAAAAACAAACAAACAAACAACAACAACAACAACAACAAAAACAAGCCACCAATCTATTTCTCAATTTTCAGGGGTCAGAAGGTTATTGATAACTGTTGAAGTAAATAAGAAAGAGGGAGATTAATCATGTCTTTACTGGCTGGAGATTTTCTGAGAATTCAGGCATTGCTCCTCTGCACTTTTGTTTTAATGATGCTTTCCAGTCATTGCCCTGAGAAATGACAACTATAGTGTGTATGTATGTGGTGTCATTTAGCACACAGGTGACTTTAAAATGGAGTTGGAGGCGGCTTTTGGGTCACTTGGGCAGTGTCTTACAGGTACACCAGGTCTATACTACTGCACAGATAAACTCCTGACGCTAGACAATAATCATTGTAACACACTTCCAGTTTTTATTGTTGTTGTTGGTGGTAGTGTTGATGGCGGTGGTGGTGGTGGTGGTGTGTGTGTGGGCATATGTGCTTTTGTGTTTGTGTGTATGTGTGCACATGCCTGTGTATGCTTATGTGTGTGTGCCTGTATGTGTTGTTAGAGATTGAATCAAGAGTTTTGTGTAGGCTGGACAAACATTTTAACTGTGAGTTGTATAAGAAACTTGGATAGGAAAGGGTTTATTTTCCTTTCACTTTCATATCACAGTTTATCATGAAAGGAAATCTGGGGAAAAATCAAATAAGGAAGAAACATGGGGACAGGAGTTGATAAAGAGACCATGAAGACGTTCTTCTTATTGCCTTGCTTCTCATGGCTTTCTCAGGACCAAGGACCACTATCCCAGTGGTGGTACCACCCATAATGATGTGGGCTTTGTCCCTTAAATCACTAATTAAGAAAATGCCCTAAAACTGTGCTACCTACAGACCAGTATTATGGGAGTAGTTTCTCATTTGATGATCCCTCCTTTCAAATGGCTCTAGCTTGTGTCAAGTTAACATAAATCATAACAAACACAATATCCAATCTGAATTCATTTATGTTGATTCTCAATTTCATAAATATTAATTTCCATATGTGGGGTTGGTGATGTGCTCATAGAGAATTTTCCTAGCATGTAAGATCATAGGTTTGATACCTAGCAATGTATAAAGCAGGTATGGCAATCTGTGATCCTCAAACTCAAGAGGTAGAAATAAAAGGGTCAGAAGTTCACAGTCATAAAGAGTTGAAAGCCAGCGTACATAGCCCTGCCTCAAAGAAAATCTCATTTCTCCAAGAACATCCCAACTGTGGCATGATTAACCAGCACACTCTTAGGATAGCTTAAGCAGGCATTCATAACAACAAACATGAGAAACCTGCAAACCAGTGGTAGACTCGTGGTGCCTTTATTATTTATTCCTGTTTTTGTTAACTACTTGATCTCACAACAAGCTAATGTGATAAGAGTCTGGCCTCAAAGATCATGCACTCTGGTCACTGAAGATAACTGATACAAAGCTTGATGGACTTCTTTGTTAATAATCTGGATGTAACTAGCAGACCAAATAGTAGGAAGCACCAGATACTCTTGGACTACCTCCAGCATCTGGACCTAGTTCTCACTAAAGAACATGGTACAAAGGGAGACACACAAACAGAGTCCCAACTTCTTCATATCCTCAGCATGGTTTTAATGTTATTCATCTTGAAAACGCTGGGGTTATAACTTGGTTTCCCTATTCTCAGAATCTCACTTTATGAAATTAAGAACTTAGACAGTAGGATGATAAAGATCCCTACCAGACTTAGCATGACTTTAAAAAAGAAAGATTTACCAAATAATAAAGAAATATTGCATAAGGAGAGAGCAAATCCAATCACTGGCATGTTGTACTTTGCAGAAAAGTATGAATTGTTCCCCTGCAGATGCAGATGTTATTCATTACACTGTAGATAAATTCAGAAATGTGGTTTTCTCTGATTTACTATTATGCTTAATTGTTTTGAAGACTAATGCAATGCAATCAACCCTGTGTTCTACTTTGTTGATATATTTAAAAGCCACTGCTGTATTGATTTGCCTGGTGAAGCTTCTCTGCAGGAAAGATTTCCTGGTTTGTAGCCTCAAGACAAAGAGTTAGAGAAATGGCCACACTCAGAGATCTGATTGAAAGAGTACTGTGCTTTAATTTTTTTCAGCTTGTACTTTATGAAAGCCAACTGCTCATATTCATATATTTACATATGGCTTCTGATGCTGATAACCGTGGAGAATACTAAACCCCATCTAACAAAGAAACATGCTGTGTTAAAGCTGAGTTAAACTTCCTTCAGAAGTAAGAGGAAGCACTTAAACCAAAATTCACTTCTTCTCAACTCTTCATACATGATGTAGAATGTCATAGTCTGATTAAAGGACAGATATTGTTGTATTGAAATCAGAGCAAGTGTGATTATCTGCCAGACCTTTATAAGACTGGGCCCACTAGTAGTCTCTTACAGACAGGAGGAAGGGATTGAAAAGAGAATGAGGCAACACCATGTTTCCTCAAATGTATATCACAAGATAATGTAGCAAAGACTCAGGAGGAATAGTAAAAGAAGCACAAAACATGTGCCCTTTCAAAAGTTATATAAGCAGCTAACAATTACTAAAAGACAGATGTTCTCTTATGCGGTGTAGATATTTATAGATTGTCCATATACTTGTATGGATCCCCTCATCCATCATCTTCTAGCACCAATTAAACTCATTCATCCACCAGACTTTAGTAGATTAGAATCTGTTCTTTGGTCTTTCATGAATACCTCATTTGGGATGATCAGGCATTTATTTTCATGTCCCAAGAAAATTCAGTTTAATATTCTATACTTTAAAGTCAAATAACCAGACATAATGATAAAGAGTGTTTAACTTTAGTTTGTGCCAGCCTGGGACCAGATTATGTATGCTCCTATTGTTTGGCTGGTCCCTACAGGGAGATAGGTAGAACTTTGGGCTGGAGGCAGGAGATCTTGTCATTGATGTTCTAAGGCTGTATTGACCTATGGGAAGTGGGAATAGTCTGATGAACAGTCTGGAGCCATGCATTCCTGGTATTTAAGAGTTGTGTTCAGTAGGCAGAAGGTGATGGGTAATCATGTGTCCCTTGTGTCCTCAGGGTTGTTGGACTGTATGTCACAAAATCTCCAGAAGCTTTATTTTGTCCAGAAAATACAGATTATGGTGTTTTGGACTCTGCAACCAGAATACATGCTTGACCAGCAGTCTCTGCTCATCTGCTTGTCACATACCTGTGCACAGTGCTTCACCATCTTGGAGTTTACAACAAAGACACTTGCTCAACTCTGTTCATAGAAGCTTCATTCATAATATCCAGAATCTGGAAACAGTCTAGATGTCCCTCAACTGAGGAATAAAGAAAATGTGATACATTTGAACAATGGAATACTACACAGCTATTAAAAACAAGGAACTCGTGAAATTTGCAGACAAATGGTAGGAACTAGAAGAAATAATTTTAATTGAGGTAACCCAGAAGCAGAAAGACACACATGGTATATACTCACTCATAAATAGATATTAGCCATGTAATATAGGATAAATATATTTAAATCTATACTTCTAAAGAAGCTAAACAACAAGGGAGACCCTACGGAAGATGCTCAATCCTCATTCAGAAAAGCAAATGTGACAGACATTAGAAGAAGGAAAAGACAGGCAACAAGACAGGAGCCTACTAGAGAAGGCCTCTAAAAGACTTTACTGATCAAGGTATAGAAGCAGAGCCTGAGACTCATAGCCAAACTTTGGGCAGAGCACAGGGAATCTTATGAAAATATGGGAAGAGAGAAGCTCTTCCTGGACGGGGGAGGAGCTCCAGAAGGAGACCAACAGCGCCAAAACAAAAACAAACAAACAAACAAACTCAACTGAACCCCTTGATAACCCAACCAAGGACAATGCATAGAGAGGACCTAAAACCACAGCTCAGATTTAGCCCATAGACTCAATCTCCAAGTGGGTTCCCTAATAAGGGGAACAGGGACTATTTCTGGCATGAACTCAGTTACAGGCTCTCTGATCACCTCCCCCTGGAGGATGCAGCCTTTCCAGGCAACAGAGGAAGACAATGCAACCAGTCCTGATGAGACCTGATAGGTTAGAGTCAAATAGAAGGGGAGGAAGACCTCATCTATCAGTGCACTAGGGGAGGGGCATATGAGGTGAAGAAGGAGGGAGGATGGGATTGGGAGGAGATGAGAGAGGGGGCCACAGCTGGGATACAAATTGAACAAATTGTAATAAATGATAATAATAAAAATTTTTTTTAAAAAAGGAAATCATGAAATCTGCAGGCAAATGGGTGACACTAGAAAAGATCATGCTGACCAAGGTAGCCTGGCCTGAAAGACACATATAGTAAGTACTCAAATATAAGTGTATTTTAGCCATATAGTACAGGACAATCATATTACAACTCACAGACCCAAACAAGATAAGTAACAAGGAGAACCCAAGAGAGGATGCTTAACTCCCACACAGAAGTAGAAATAGAATAGAAGCAGAAGTGGTTGAAGAGAGAGAACAGGATAAGAGATGGAGTATAGAGAGAAATGAGGGTCAATAATGGATCTGGAGAGAGCAGGGGTGGGAAGACAGTGTTTGCAGAAAGAAGAGAAACCTTAGGCAGGGACTTCTGTGTGATAAGGTGGAAATCTATGACAGGATAGGCTCTTGGAAGGATGTGAGGGTGACTCTAGCTGAGATTTCTAGTAATAGGGGTCATGGAGACTGAAGAGGCCACCCTCTAACTAGACATGATTCCTAGTAGAGGGAGGAGAACACCAACCCACCCACAAAGACTTCGACCCCAAATTTACCCAGTCTGCAAGATGTGCATGGACAAAAATGGAGCAGAGGATGAAATAATGTGCAATGATTGACCCAACCTGAGACTCACCTCATGGGAGGCAGCCAAATCCTGACTCTATTAATGATACTCTGATGTGCTTGAGATGAAAGCCTATTATAGTTGTTCTCTGAGTTTCTCCACCCAGCAACTGACAGAAACGGATGCAGAGACCCACAACCAATCATTGTGTGGAGCACAGGGAGCCTTGTAGAAGAGTGGGTAGGAGGAAAGAAGGCCCCAGAAGGGACAGGAATTCCAAAAGAAGAATAACAAAGCCAAGTAACCAGGTCCACAGGGCCTGTGGAGAGTGGACACCAACTAAGACCATGCTTAGATGGGACCCATGCCTTCTACACAGATGTAGCCAATGGGCACCTTAACCTCATATTGGTTACTTACACATAAGCTAATGATTTTGTATATTTGTATTAGTATGTTGAGAAATCACCTTGACCCATACCAAGAAATGCTAAGAGAGCTGATAAAAAGCATTATTTGTAGCTATTTTGGTGGGAGAGATTGTGAAACACTGAAATCACTGGACTAAATAAGGAATACTGGCTTAGGGCCAAGGAAGGCAGGTGGCATCTAACCATTGCCAGAGAGAAGGAAGACAGGAAAGAAAGGGTATTTATTTCCATTCTTATGGAGATACAATCCCCATTTTCTCTGGTTTTAGCCTTCAGACTTCAAGGTGTTTTGGTTCTGAAGCTTCAGAATTTCCACTGCAGGCCCATTTTTGAGCCAATTCCATATTCTGATGTCACTACATCAATTTCTGAGTTTTTAAGCCTTTAGTCATGGCACTATGGTATGGCTACCTTTTGTGTTCAAGGTGGTTCCCCATAGTTACAGGAAATGGTTCTTAGAAGTGCTCTCATATTTCCACCATGGATCTGTCTTTCTCAGTTTCCATGATCAAATGGCCTAATTCCTCAGCTACATACTCTCATCTGGTCATCTATCTGTGTATAATCTCTCTGTAACAACTCTCTCTGTTTTCATCTATCTCCTATTTTCTGGAGGCTGGATTGTGTAGAGGACTTTTGATTCAGCACCATGGTTACTCTGGCTGGAATTCAGATACATCTTTAATCCCAGGAGACAGAGGCAAGCAGATCTCCAAGTAAAAAGCCAGTCTGGTATAGAGCAAATTCTAGGTAAAGAAAAGCTTAGGTCCACGCATGGTAGCATATGCCTTTAATCCCAGCACTTAAGAGACAGAGGTATGCAGATCTTTCAATTTTGTTCAGGTAGTTTGGGGGAGAGTGAATTGAGAAACAATATAGTATAGTTAAGTTCATGGCAGTTCAGTTTGTGGAATTCAGAGGAAGTTTTACTGGGAAAGTTTTACAGAGAGGATGAAAATACAACAAGGTAGACACAGGTGAAGACAGAATGAGCCAGAAGATTAGAACAAATTAGTTACTTATCTAGTTAGTTTGAGGCCAATCAGAGCAATTTAGTTTGAAGCTCAGGAAAGCCAGTATAAATCAGTCAGCTAGAAGAGGAGTTTGAGCCAGAACAGCTGATTTGAACCAACCAGCCAGAATTCAGAAAAAGCTAGAAAGAGTGAGCTTATTTGGCAGTAAGTCTCAGAGGCTGAAAACATTCTAGGACTAGATTATATTGTACAGAGGCTAGATGATTCCAGGACTAGGCCTAGGTTAGCAGATTGTGACTGTAAGCTTTGTAGATAACAATTATATCAGGCAAATAAAAGTTCCATTTACAGGATTGGAGTCTCCCTGGAGAACACCAACTGATACAATATTTAGCTTCATTATACTAAATATTGCATAATGCATGCTTTATACTATTTCTGAGATGATAAAATAAATAATACACATAATATTTCCAGCACAATGAAAATCTCCAAAACTTTAGCTTCTTTTCCTTTCTGCCAATTTTACCACATCTCAAAAACAGTGGTAAAAATTAGTGTATTTCTTAAGTAGCAATTCTGATCAATGCAAAATTTTCTGATACACAAAAGATGTCAACTGATATAAATAAGAACATCTTTTGTTTTTTAAACACTTGTAGAAAAAACTTTCCTTGACAAGTACACATCAGAGTAATGTATTTGTTATAAGAAAACATGTCCCTGGTCATCTCAGATACACTATGAGAGTTCCCCAGACCTGTTTGACATAATGACCGTAGGTGACAGGCCATAGATGATGAGGGTTAGAAAATTTATTGATTTGAAGGGAAATTAGCTAATCTTCATTGAGAAAAAAGTAAACTTAAAGTGTCTTGTTCTCTATAAAAATACTGTGCTTTGTTCAGTTATTTCTATTTAAATACATGCATATCTGATCTATTCTTCTATGATATAGAATGTCATTCTCTCAGCATGGCATGACAATTAGAAAGAAGTACATCAATAGTAAATTAGGAAATATTAGAATACCAGTCTTTTGTAGAAATTTTAAAAAAGATATAGGTTCCACGGGCTTCTAGTTTATATCCATACATGGTCCTTGGTGGAGTGTCAGTCTCAGAAAAGACCCCTGTGCCCAGATATGTTTGGTTCTTATGGAGCTCCTACCCTTTCCACGTCATACTAACTCCCCTTCTGCCGAAGGTTTGGTTATTAGTCTTAGTATCTGTTTTGAAACACTGACAGGATCAGATGAAAGGGGAGGAGGTCTTCCCCAATCAGTGGACTTGGAAAGGGGCAGGGAGGAGATGAGGGTGGGATTGGGAGGGAATAAGGGAGTGGGATACAGCTGGGATACAGTTAATAAAATGTAACTAATAATAAAAAAATAAATTAAATTAAAAAAAGATATAGGTTCATCTTCAACATAGCAAAACACCCCAAACACCTATTTTTTAAAACTACATATATGTATTATATTTCAGAGCTGTACAGGTTCATATAGTGTTTCTATAGACAGGATTCACAAAAGTAAATGACCCATATTTTGTCAGGTGAGGTCTCCTCGAGAGCTTTTGTTTTTATTAGGCTTCTTCAAATGTCTGATATACCAAGATGATGAGCATTGTGACTTACCACTGCCCCTTTGTCTTTTCTTTCTGAGGTTACTTGTGAGAGAACAAAAAGCTAATGTACATGACCATTTTAAACTTGGGCTTAGAACAGAGAGACCCTGGAACAGAGCAAGTGTGTATGAATAAGGAGTGAAGGTTTGATGCTGCTAATGCAGATGTCAGTGCTGACGATGGTAGTGATGAGAGAGGTAATGGTTTTCTTCTGGAGCACTAACGTGAATGTAATACTTAAGATAATCATTTGGTTCATGCATAGAACATAATTCTTTATGTTAAAATATGATAAGCATGGTTCTTGGTTGGAGAAACAGTCTCATAAAAGACCCCTGTGTCCAGATATATTTGGTCCTTGTGGAGCTCCTGTCCTCTCCACGTCATACAAGCTCCCTCTTCATTCATATGATTCCCAGAACTCTGCTGAAGGTTTGGTGTTGAGCTCAGCATCTGCTTTGATACACTGCTAGGTAGAGTCTTTCAGAGGCCCTCCGTGGTAGGCTCCTGTCCTGTTACTTGTTTTCTCCTACTTCCAATGTCCATCTCATTTGTCTTTCTAAGTGAGGATTGATCATCTTACCCCGGGTCCTCTTTCTTGTTTATCTTCTTTAGGTGTATAGGTTTCAGTATGTTTATCCTATCTTATAGGTCTAGTACCCACTTATAAGTGAGTATATACCATGTGTGTTTTTCTGTTCCCCTTATTAGAGTACCCACTTGGATATTTAGCTACCATGGGCTACATCTGAGCAGAGGATCTAGGTTATATCCATACATGGTCCTTGGTTAGAGAAACAGTCTCATAAAAGCCCCTTTTGCCCAGATATATTTGGTCCTTGTGGAGCTCCTGTCCTCTCTAGATCATATTAACTCCCCCTTCTTTCTTATTATTCCCTGCAATATGCCAAAGGTTTGGTTATGAGTCTTAGTATCTGCTTTGATACACTGCTAGGTAGACTCTTTCACAGGCCTTCTATGGTAGGCTCCTATCCTGTTACTTGTTTTCTCCTACTTCCACTGTCCATCCCATTTGTCTAAGTGAGGATTGATTATCTTACCCTGGGTCCTCTTTCTTCTTTATCTTCTGTAGGTGTGTAGATTTCAGTATGTTTATCCTATCTTATAGGTCTGTATAAGTGAGTATATACCATGAGTGACTTTCTGCTTCTGGGATACCTCACTCAGGATGATCATTTCTAGTTCCCACCATTTGCCTGCAATTTTCATGATTTCCTTGTTTTTAATTGCTGAGTAGTATTCCATTGTGTAAAAGTACCACAATTTCTGTATCCATTCCTCTGTTGATGGACATCTGGGTTGTTTCCAGGTTCTGGCTATTACAAATAAAGCTGCTACAAACATGGTTGAACAAATGTCCTTGTTGTGTACTTGAGCATCTTTCGAATATATGCCTAGGACTGGTATAGCTGGCTCTTGAGGAATCACTATTGCTAATTGTCTGAGAAAGTGCCAGATTGATTTCCAAAGTTGTACCCCGTTTTTTAATTGGATTATTTTATTTATTGCTTTTTAACTTCTTTAGTTCTTTATATATTCTGGATAGCAGCCCTCTGTCAGATATAGGGTTGGGGAAGATCCTGTCCCAGTCTGTAGGCTGTCATTTTGTTTTGAGGACAGTGTCCTTTGTATGGATATAACCTAGAACCCTTGCTCAGATGTAGCCCATGGTAGTTCAGTATCCAAGTAGGTTTCCCTAGTAAGGGGAACAGAGACTATTTCTGACCAATGGCTGGCTCTTTGACCTACCCACCCCAGAGGGAGGAGCAGCCTTGCTAGGCCATAGAGGAGGACATTGCAGTCAGTCCTGATGAGACCTGATAAACTAGGGTCAGATGGAAGGGGAGGAGGACCTCACCAAGCAGTGGACTTGGAAAGGGGCAGGGAGGAAATGAGGGAGAGAGGGTAGCATTGGGAGGGAATGAGGAAGGGCCTATGGTTGGAATACAAAGTAAATAACCTGTGATTAATATAAAAAATACAATTTATAAAAAAATAATAAAAATAACACAGACAAAAAATATGATAAGCAAATTTTAAAATGAATAAGGACAGGTGCTCATATTAGCTCATAAAACTAAAAGTACTAGGGCAGAATTTGACTCTTCTCATGGCCAGATTCAGGAATAAAGTCAGTGGTCTTAGTGTCTTTCTCCACCTCCTTCTATTAGTATTTAAGGAAATACTAATACTACATAGCTAGGACCCTTTTATACAATGAGAAAACTGCCTGTCAGTCATATCAATAGACTTATAACAATGACTGGAACAGGGGTAGAAGGTTTGGATAAAAAGATTGAGAGTGTGCATAATTTTCTGATGCACAGAATAATCTCATTAGGAACTCGTTGACCCAAGTCAAGATGATGTACCCACCAAAGAGCGTGGGTAAGGTCATTCAATATATTTGTGAATTTAGACTGAGAGAGGCATGAATTTCCAAAAGGAAATCAGTGTGCAATTACCAGAAAAGGAAAGGGAAACTGGGCAGGCAAAAAAGAACAGATGTCTCTGACAGATGGTATCTTTTACATCTGTATTTGTACACTATGTTATTATACCTCTTTTAATGCTGCTGCCATCACAGGCTTCATTCTGACTTATACACTGTTTCATAATTTTTTGAGCACGAGGAAATAAACTGTATCTTGTCAGTTTATTGGTGTCCCTAGCAAGATTATGAAATAGAAATTGGTCCTTATATATGTTTTTTATTTTATTTTTATTTTGTTTTTAATTAAATATAATCTCATCTTTTCCCCTTTCCTTTCTCCAACTCTTCTCAAGTAACTTGCTCTCTCTAAAAACCAATATCTTCCAATAGCTTATTACTTGCACACACACACACACACACAAATGCACATACACAAGTCTAAATATATACACAACCTACTCAGTATATTTAGTATTACATGTACACCATTTTAGCAATGACCATTTGATATTGCTTAACCATTTAAGATTCTCATCCATGGGGAGGACTTTTTCTCCCACTTTCATCATTCCTTAGATGCCAGAAGTTTTTGACTGTGGGTGAGGCACCATGAATTTCCCCCCATTTCCTGGTAGCACAACTATTTATGTATCTAATAAAACCCACAAATTAGGAATCAAAGGACTCCCTTTTGATTTGCTGCTCAGAAGAGCCCAAGGGACTCCTAAAACAGTATATTGCTATTGCCTTTGTTTGCCTGCTGTGAAGGTTTGTCTCCTACAGATAACAGGGCAGTGCCACCCATTGTGCTGGTTGATTTTTGTCAACTTGATATAAACCTAGATACATCTGAGAAGAGAAATTCTTTTTGTTTGTTTGTTTTTATTTATCGTTTTTTAAGTTTTTAATTTTTATTAATTACAGTTTATTCACTTTGTAGCCCACCAGTAACTCCCACCCCACTATTCCACTCTCCTTTCCTCTTCTCCACCCAGGCCCCTCCCAAAGTCCACTGATAGAGGAGATCTTCCTCCCATTCCTCTGACCCTAGTCTATCAGGACTCAATGGGAGTGGCTGCATTGTTTTCCTCTGTGGCCTAGTAAGGCTGCCCCCCTGCCTCAGAGGGAGGTGATCAAAGAGCAGGCCAATCAGTTCATGTCAGAGGCAGTCCTTGTTCCCTTTACTATGGAACCCTCTTGGACACTGAACTGCCATAGGCCACATCTGTGTAAGGGTTCTAGGTTATCTCCATAACTGGTCCTTGGTTAGAGTATCAGTCTCAGAAAAGACCTCTGTGCCCAGATTTTTTTGGTTCTGTTGCTCTCCTTGTGGAGCTCCTGTCCTCTCTAGATCTTTCTATTTCCCCCTTCTTTAATAAGATTACATGCACTCTGCGCAAAGTTTGACTATTAGTCTCATCATCTGCTTTAATAGACTATCAGTTTTTAAAAATTTTATTTACTTTCCATCCCAAGGGTACTCCTTCTCTCCTTTCTGCCTAGTTTTCCCCCTTCCCCCTCTCCCTTTCTGCTGAGAAACACCCCCTCCCCCATCAACCATCCCTAGCAAAGTCACCTCAGGACTAAGCATATCCTCAACCCATGAGGCAAGGCAAGGTATCCCTGTCAGGGGGTAGTTATCCAAAAGCAGGGAATAGAGTCCCTATTAGAAACAGCCCCCTCCAATTTGAATCCCCTTAATCTCCTTTAGTTGTCTTATTGTTCTAGCAAGGACTTCAAGAACTATGTTGAAGAGATATGGAGAGAGTGGGCAGCCTTGTCTTGTCCCTGATTTCAGTAGGATTGATTTAAATTTCTTTCCATGTGATTTGATGTTGGCTATAGGCTTGCTGTATATTGCCTTTAGGTAAGTCCCTTATATCCTTGCTCTCTCCAAGACTTTAAACATGAATGAGTGTTGGATTTTATCAAATGATTTTCAGCATCTGAGGAAATGATAATGTAGTTTATTTCTTTCAGTTTGTTTATATGGTGGATTACATTGATGTATTTCCATATATTGAACCACCCTTGCATTCCTGGATGAAGCTTATTTGGTCAGAGTGGATGATTTCTTTGATGTGTTCTTACTCAGTATTCATGTGGATCTCTGAGGGAAGGGATCAGGGACTGTTTCTATCCATGAATTCAATTGACTACTCTCTGATCACCTGCCCCAGATGATGCAGCCTTGCCAGGCCTTGGAGGAAAAGGATCCAGGTAGTCCTGATGAGACTTAACAAGCTATAGGCAAATGGGAATAATGGAGAACTCTCCCTTTCAGTGGACTAGGGAAAGTGGATGAGGGTAAGAGGGAGGAAGGGTGGGACTGGGGATGCTGAGGAAGGGAGATTCAATTTGGTTATATAATGAATAAATTGTGAATTGAAAATAAAAATTAAAAAATGAGAAAGAAAGAAAGAAAGAAAGAAAGAGAAAGAAAGAAAGAAAGAAAGAAAGAAAGAAAGAAAGAAAGAAAGAAAGAAAGGAAGGAAGGAAGAAAGAAAGACCCCCTTCCATTCCCCAGGATCTCCATATGAAGACCTAGCTGCCCATAGGCCACATGTGTACAGGGGGCCTAGGTCCAGATCACGCATGCTCCTTAGTTGATGCCTCAGTCTCTGAAAGCCCCCATGGGACTGGGTTAGTTGTCTCTGTTGGTCTCTTGTGAGGTTCCTGTCTCTTCTTGTTTCTTCCATCTTTTCCCCAACATTTCCATAGGACCCCCGGAGCTCCACCCCATGCTTGGCAGCCAGTCCCTGCATCTGTCCCAATCTGCTGCTGGTTGGAATCTCCAGATGACAGTAAAATTATGTTCCTGTCTTCAAGCATAGTAGAATATCATTATTAATGTCAGGAGTTGGCTCTCTACTGTAGGGTGGGTCCCAGGTTGGTTCCACTATTGTCTGGACTTTGTTCAATCTTTGTTCCCTTGTGATCCCTGCACTTCTGGTAGTCAGGGTAAATTTTGGATCACAGTTTCTGTCAGTGGGTTGTTTTCCTCCTTCCATTAGTCTGCCTGGATAGGAGGTGGTCACTTCAGTCTTCATGTCACCAACTATACCGCTCCTGAGCATATACCCAAAAGATGCCTCACCATTATAACAAGGACATTTGCTCAACAATGTTTATAGGGGCTTTACTCATTATAGCCAGAAACTGGGAACAACCTAGATGTCCCTCATTGGAAGAATGGATACAGAAATTGTGTTACATTCACACAATGGAATAATACTCAGATATTAAAAATAAAGCAATCACCAAATTTGCAGGTGAATGAATAGAACTAGAAAAGATCATCTGGAGTGAGGTAAATGAGTCCCAGAAAGATGCACATGGTATATACTCACTTATAAGTCGATAGCAGACCTATAGTACAGAATAATCATACTCCAATCCACAGACGCAAGAAGCTAAGTAACAAGGTGGGCCCAAGGGAGGGTGCCAAAATGTCACTCAGATGTTGAAATAGAATAGATAACAGAAGTGTATGAAGAAAGGGAACTGGGCAGGAGAAGGAATGGAGAGGGAAACAAGGGTGGGAATCAGATGTGGAAAGAACAAGGGTGGGAGGTGAGAGGGCTGGAAACAAAAAGGGAAACTGAGGGGGATGTCTCTTTGTCACCCTGGAGGCCTGCAATTTAAGTAGGCTCCTGGGAGGACGTGGTTGTGACTCTAGCTGAGAAGAGGAATTCTTTTTTTTTTCTTTTTTTTTTTTATTAATTACAGTTTATTCACTTTGTATCCCCCCATAAGAGCCCCTCCCTCCTCCCTTCCCGGGTCCCACCGTCCCTCCCACATCTTCACGCATGCCCCTCCCGAAGTCCACTGTTAAGGGGAGGTCCAGAGAAGAGGAATTCTTAATTGAGAAAATGCCTTCATAATGTTTGCCTGTAGGTAAATATGTATGGCATTGTGATTATTGATTTATATAAAAGGTACCAACCTTTTGCAGACACGTGGTCCTGGGTGACATAAGAAAATAAACAGGATAACAAACCAGTGAGCTGCATATCTCTGTGCCTTCCTTATCAGTTTTTGCATCCAGTTTCCTAACTTGAATTTTTTCCTTGACGTCCCTAGATGATAGACAAGATGTAAGATAAAATAAGCCTTTTTTTTTCTACAAGTTGCTTTTAGTCATGGTGTTTATCAAAGCAATAGAAATCCTAAGACATGCACGCCATGTCAACAATATGGCTGCCTAAACAAGAACTGAGTATCAACACTTACAGTTAAGAACATGTGGAAGGGGAAAATCTCACATGCTCTGCCACTATACAAAGAATTGCAGACAGCTAAGCAGTATACAAGAGAAAAAGTTAGGGTTCCTCAAACATGAGCTCAGTAGTTGGTTATCTAGTACCAAGTGGTCAGCATTGGAATCATATACATACAAGCAATACTAAATGAATTCAGCAAGCTAAATCTATATTCCATAAACAATCACAAAAAGAGACCAGACATTTGAGAAGAAGTGGAGGATAGGGAAGGGGTTAGACTGTGGGATGGGGGAAATTATATCATTATAATTTACACACTTCATCCAGGCTGCTGTCTCTGTTTCATGTTCCTCATAGGATAAAATTCTCAGACATGGTCAAAGTTATCAGTTATACTCTGACAATCAGACATGTGCATGTTAGTCACCAGAGCTCATATGCTAAATGGGCTTCACTTCTACTCAAGCAAGCTGTGGTTCAGAGCTGATTAGTCAAGTCTAATTAGTTTGCTTACTAATTGATCCCACAAGCCATCACCTTTGGTGAAAGTTCAAACTCCTCTGGAGAAAAATGCCTGGAAACTCTGATGCTTCAAACCACATAATTCAATTAACCTATTTAACAAATTCAAGGCACAATCAAGCCAATCTCAGGTACATTGAGCTTCAAGAAGAAAGTGAATGGGAATTTATATTTTTCCTATCCTTTGACAAATTCTGTCTGAATACAACATATTATCCAAATTTCAAAAGATATGATAAAAATATTTTTCTATTGAATTGAATATTATTTATTGATTAAATTTCTTTATTTCAATTTTTATTCTTGTTTCATTTCCAAAATCCTACCAACTTTTGTTTTTTACTTACATCAATGATATGGATTAATTCATCAGCACAAAGAGGGGTTTGGAAGCTACAATCATCCAACATCAAAAAGGAGATAAATAAACTACAAATAGCAAAATTAAATGACAATGGTTTAATATTTGTGATGTGTAAAACATCATCTTCCCAATCATGGAGATGTTCTAAATACATGAAGGAAAAAATTAATAAAAGACATAAATATTCTGTTTGATCAATAATAAATGGAAGTAGTCAATGAATAGGCAAAGAGTGTTTTCTAAATTCTCATCAAAGAAACTCAGATGAAAGTAACAGGAAGGACAGGCTATGTCAAAAGTCTAATTTACTTGGCTGCAGTAGGAAATTACCTTCTCTCAAATAATGCAGGAAATAGCCCCAAGAATCAACAAATTAGACCACATAAAATTAAAACATTTCCGCACAACAAAGCAAAATATCAGCAGAAAGAGCAGCCATTCTTACCCCAGGTAGGAGCTTGAGAAAAATACTCAATCCCCATCCTGAAAGGCAAAGAGGATGGACATCAGAAGAAAAAGAAAACAGGAAACAACCTAGGAACCTGCTACAGAGGGCCTCTGAAAGCCAGAAGAAGAAAACAGGAAACAACCTTGAAACCTGCCACAGAGGGCCTCTGAAAGCCTCTGCCCTGCAGACTATCAAAGCAGATGCTGAGCCTGATGGCCAACTGTCAGGCAGAGTGAATGGAATTTTAGGTAAGAAGTGGGAAATAGCAAGAGCTGGAGAGGACAGGAACTCCACAAGGAGAGCAACAGAACAAGAAAGTTTGAACACAGGGAACTTCCCAGAGACTCATACTCCAACCAAGGACTATTCATGGAGATAACCTAGAACCCCTGCACAGATGTAGCCCATGGCAGTTCAGTTTCCGAGTGGGTTACATAGTGATGGGAAGAGGGACTGCCTCTGATATAATCTGATTGGCCTGCTCTTTGATCACCTCCCCCTGAGGGGGGAGCAGCTTTACCAGGCCACAGAAGATGACAATGCAGCCACTTCTGATGAGAACTGATAGTCTAAGATCAGAAAGAAGGAGAGGAAGACCTCCCCTATCAGTGGACTTGGGGAGTGGCATGCATGCAGAAAGGGGAGGAAGGGTGGGATTAGGAGGGGAAGGTACAAAATGAATAAAGTATAATTAATAATAATAATAAATATTTTAAAAAAGAACCAAAAAAAAAAAAAAAAAGAAACAAGCAAACATGTCTTCCCATCAAAAAATGGGTCAGAAAAGAAATAGAACTTTCTAAACAAGAAATGGTTAGTGGTCAATGGATATCTCTAAATGCAATTGTTTGCCATCGGTGAAAGGAAAATGAAAATGGATAAGACGAAGAAATAAAATGACAGCAAATCTTGGAGAGGATCTGGAGAGAGAGATTTGTCCGTTGCTGGTGGGAGTATAAATTCACTGTGGGAAATCAATATGGAGGTTTCTCAAACAGTAACAAGGGGACTATCATATGACTCAGCTACAGCCCTCCTGGTCATGTGTCCTCCACAGAGATACCTGCACATCCTTGGTCATTACTGCTGGTAGGAATGCAACACATTCACTCTGGTTTGTTATGCAGGGATTAAACAGTGCTCTGTTGGTTAAGCACAGTGGTGCTTTATTGGAACATGTGTGGGGGTGAGATTTGTACAGTTTAATCATCCATTTTTTAACTTTGTCTTGTAGAATGGACTCTGAGATAATAGGATCTGGGTCCAAGCAACATATTGTCTGGCATAGATCCTCTTCGCCTCAATTTTAGACTCATTTTAGCATCATGAGATTATCCAAACAGCATGCCCCTCTTCTGGGCAAGAAAAGGACCACTACGTGATATGCAGTTTGAATGCCAGCTTGGAGTCTCTCTTCCACATATCATTAATACAAAGAAGAGACTGTGATTCAGAGATTACATGAAATGTTGCACTCATTTATATTTTTTCTTTGAAAATTTACAGTGTTTCTTGATCACATCTATCACCAGCTCTGTATTTCCAGTCAACCTAAATTGCCTCAATATATTTGTCTCCAACTCCAGGTCTTTATTTATAACCAATTGATAGCCATATCAGCATTGGTGTGAAGTCATCCCCTCGGCCATGGACAATTACCAATCGCCTACTCCTTGAAGAAAGGTGACTATGTCCCTCAAGATACATCATCTACCAATATTTTCTCAGCTAGGCATGCAGCATCAAGTAGCTTCTCCATCATGCTAGAATTGTTCACCAAAGACAAAAGCAGATTATACTGTAGGAATTAATAACCTATTTCCAATATATTACAAAGATGTTTAAAATATGCAACATTTTAAATGTTTCCTGCTCTTACTTTATCCCCTTCCTCATCATGTCTATAGTGTAAAGTTAAGGATTATCAGAACTCAAAGCATTATGAGTGTCACTTTTTTCAGGTGTGAATAGATTTCTTCTTTTGGTTTAGCTGGAAGTTCTAAAGCCTAATGAGTAGTAGTCAAATCTTTATTAAGAAAAAGATACTACTGATCAAGGTATAGAAGCAGAGACCAAGACTCATAGCCTAACTTTGGACAGAGTGCAGGAAATCCTATGAAAGAAGAGGGGTGACAGAAAGACCTGGAGGGGACAGGAGCTCCAAGAGGAGACTAACAAAGCCATAAAAGCTGAGCCCTGGGGTCTCTGAAGAGAATGCTACCCCAACCACGGACAATGCATGGAGAGGACCTAAAACCCCCACTCAGATGTAGCCCATAGACTCAGTCTTGAAGCGGGGTCCTTACAAAGGGGAGCAAGGACTTTCTCTGATATGAACTTAGTGGAAGGCTCCCTGATGACTTCCCCCTGAGGGAGGAGCAACCTTGATAGGCTAGGGTCAAATAGAAGGGGAGGAGGACCTCCCCTATCAATGGACTAGGGTAGGTGCACAGGGGAGAATAGGGAAGGATCATGGGATTGAGAGAAGACAAGGGAGGGGGACACAGCCAGGATACAAATTGAATAAAGTATATTAAAGGATAATAAAAACATGAAATAAAAAGAATAAAATAAATTTAATTTAGTAGTAATGATTTTTCTAGAGTTAAAATTCAGAACAGGGAATGCTGTAACCAAACTATGTTCACCCTGTAGCCATGGGCTTCATGCATCTCAGGAGCCCAATGACTGTGGCCCAACACACTTGTAGCTGAACATATTATTTTGAATTGTAATCCACTTAAAAAATGGGGAACAGAGCTAAA
>NW_026596079.1:6795981-6805269 GCF_907164565.1 Psammomys obesus
ACACCCTTCAGAATGGCCAAGATGAAAAACTCAAGGGACAACACATGATGGAGAGGTTGTGGAGAAAGGGGAACCCTTCTCCACTGCTGGTGGGAATGTAAACTGGTACAACCACTCTGGAAATCAATCTGGCGCTTTCTCAGACAACTAGGAATAGTGCTTCCTCAAGATCCAGCCATACCACTCCTAGGCATATACCCAAAAGAGGCGCAAGTACACAAAAAGGACATTTGCTCAACCATGTTTGTAGCAGCTTTATTTGTAATAGCCAGAGGCTGGAAACAACCCAGATGCCCCTCAACTGAAGAATGGATGCAGAAACTGTGGTATATCTATACAATGGAGTATTAGTCAGCAATGAAAAATAAGGAAATCATGAAATTTGCAGGTAAATGGTGGGACCTGGAAAGGATCATCCTGAGTGAGTTGTCCCAGAAGCAAAAAGACACACATGGTATATGCTCACTCATATAAACATACAACATAGAATAAACCCACTAAAATCTGTACATCTAAACAAACTAAGCAAAAGAGAGGACCCTAACTAAAATGTTCAATCCCCATCCTGAAAGGCAAAGAGGATGGACATCAGAAGAAAAAGAAAATAGGAAACAACCTCGGAACCTGCTACAGAGGGCCTCTGAAAGCCAGAAGAAAACAGGAAACAATCTTGAAACCTGCCACAGAGGGCCTCTGAAAGCCACTGCAGTATACACTGTTAAAGCAGATGCTGAGCCTGATGGCCAACTGATGGGCAGAGTGAATGGAATTCTATGTAAGAAGTGGGAAATAGTAAGAGCTGGAGGGGACAGGAACTCCACAAGCAGAGCAAGATAATTTGAACACAGGGAACTTCCCAGAGACTCATACTCCAACCAAGGACTATTCGTGGAGATAACCTGGAACCCCTGCACAGGTGGAGCCCATGGCAGTTCAGTGTCCAAGTGGGTTACATAGTAATGGGAAGAGGGACTGCCTCTGACATAATCTGATCGGCCTGCTCTTTGATCACTTCCCCCTGAGGGGGGAGCAGCCTTATCAGGCCACAGTAGAGGACAATGCAGCCACTTTTGATGAGAACTGATAGACTAAGATCAGAAAGAAGGAGAGGAGGACCTCCCCTATCAGTGGACTTGGGGAGTGGCATGCATGCAGAAAGGGGAGGGAGGGTGGGATTGGGAGGGGAGGAGGGAGGGGCTTATGGGGGATACAAAATGAATAAAGTGTAATTAATAAAAAAAATTTAAAAAAAAAAGCAGGATGTTCTGCTTCTAATCTAGAGGATGAAAATGGGCTTCTCTGTAAAAGGACACTGAAAAAAGGCACTTCTCTTAGTCTGTCACTATCCTACTGCTAATGAGGCACAAAGGCAGTCAGAAGATCCATGAACAATCAGTGTGGCTTCGTAAAACCAGTAAACACATCTTGTGGTTTGGATGTGTTTCATTCCCCAAAGATCTACTTTGTAGAAACTCGGTCTTCTGGAGGCATCATAGTGAAATACTCTACATGTTGATGCTACATGGGAGGTGACATGATTTCTGAGGACACTGACCCGCCTAATAAATTATTTTGTTCCTACAGAATGAGTTAATTGTCCTGAGTAGGAGATGAACGGGAAAAACAAAATAAACAAGATGGCCCTCTTTCCTTTATTTTTTAATTTTTATTTATTTATTTATTCATTTATTTATTTATTGGCTTTCAGGCTCACTTTGATATGCATCTCACATACATTATCAATAGGACTCCATTTACTACAAGGACCCCACCAGGAAACAAACAAAAGGAGCCCTAGAGCTTTAGCTTCCAGCCTCTAGGACTGTGAGCTAAATAAACATCTTTGCTGCATAAGTTACACTCCCTCAAATACTTTATTATGGGCACGGATAACTCAATGATACAATAAAAAAACTATTTGTACAAACTCAAATTTTCAATTTAAATAATTTAATGTATTATAAAATACTCTTTGGATTATTTTCCAAATAATAATTATGTAAGCAATTTACACTACATAAACATAGATCACATATTAAACATACACAAGCCCATTTGATCCACAGCTTGACCATGCTGCCGCATGATCTAAGCCCTAGAGATGCAACATAAAATACATAAGAACAAACTAGTTCTGATATTTTGGAGCTGCCATGCTAATTAGGCTAGATGAAGAAGGGAAAACAGGACATACATAACAAAGAAAAAGAGGTCAAAACTGAAGAAGAGAATGCTGGATGTTCAGATTTGTCTGAGAGAATAATAACATGGCCCTATGAATACGGTCTTTTTCAGGGATGGTGAATGTTTAAATAGCAGAAAATAAAGTTAGATCTTGAAGGGTTGAAAATTAAATACTGCTAAACTATAATTGCAAGATTTCTCCTTTCTCTTGTGTTTTGTTTTATTATGCTATGATAACATGTCATCACCCTCAAGTGTTGCAAAACACACACACAAACAAACAAATAAACAAACATACAGAGAGATACACCCAGCGCACACTTGTTCATATACATTGGGCTGTTTTGAGTAGGACGAAAGAACTGAAAATAAAGGAGCTACATTACACGTTTAGGTTAACACAGTGGCCAAGAATAAAAGCAGCCACTGAAAGTAAGGTTTATGCCTAATTCAATAAAAGCTGAAAATTCCTTAATCAATCTGTAATTGATGTTTTCCCACCCCTTCACAACACAAACATAAGATATTACAGGAGCAACAACAGAAATTCCCATGAAGTGGAAAAGGAATAGAAGTAATTGCATTTGAATCTCAAAGACTCAACTAAAATCTGAGTTATCTTGGGAAACATACAGAGAAAGAGAGAGAGAGATTATCATGTGCAATTTTCAGCCTTTTGAATGCAGTCAGGTGTCTGGAACAAATGTCTCCTTTGTTTAGTAGAGACAACTGTCTCACTGTGACACTAGGTGTGAAGAACTTCCATAGGAATGTGAGCTCTATAAAGAAAACAAATGATTTTTTTTGTTTGTTTGTGCTCTGTTTTGTTCAAGTCTGGATCCTGAGAGGTTGAAGCTGTGTCTGAAACACAGAAGACATTAATAAACACTCAAGGAAGAACAAAAGACTTAAAATAAAGATAATGAAAACAAATCAATAAAGCATAGACATGGTAGGAAATGTCTTAATTGTGGGTTTGAGATGAAATAAGGAAAATGTTCAGACTTGAACAAAGTTTAATAAATGAGAATGACTAATAAACAAACAAATCCTCTATGAGCTTGATTCCACATCCAAACAAGAGAGAGGCATATGAGATTTCTTCAAGGTTTGTTCTCTCTAAAGCCCTACGTGCAGAAAAGCCCATTACAATATCCCATCCCAATACTGTGCTGTAATTTGTGGCTATAGTAAAAATAATAGTAACAGTAATAGTAATAGCTGCTGAGAAGTTACTGTTAAAAGTATGCACAGACGAATATACAGAAATATGAAAATTTTATATTCAATAAATTCCATTCTCTGCTATCATTTATTCAACCAGTTCATGCACTGTGACCTTCCAGTTTGGGGGACTATGAAGTATAAATTTATACTATATGATCTCATCTTTTGATTCAACTACGTATACCCAAAGGAGACTTGTGCCATTTTATAGGCAATGGATTTCTCCTTCAACCACCTACAGACACTTTTGTTTATACTATAATATATTGTTCATTGTAGACTGTGATTGAATTCAGGCTTTGCCATAGTTTTATCATCAGCAATCACCCAATAGTAGAGTTTATTTAATGCATTTCTCTTGTACTCTAAAACTATACCATTGGCTTGATTGTGAAATTCTAATTACATGTCCATATTAAAGAATCATTGGATTTAAAATTGTATTTGATTCAACTATTTGCAAACATTATCAGCAATAACTTCTAAAAGTTTTGTAGAAAACAATATTTAGAATACTGTCAAAATGTTTCTAGAGTGGTAGAGTATATACGAATCAATAATTTTCAATAAATATTTAATAAAATCAACTCTGTTGTAGATGCTGAATCAGCCAAGCAAATCAACGCACTAATGAATATCAGTTCTGTTTTTAAAGTTCTTCTAAGCCAAAGAGAGAGAGAGAGAGAGAGAGAGAGAGAGAGAGAGAGCACTGAGCACCTCAGCATCGACTTTGGTAAAGTGTGAAGAAAATGACAACATACACAGAACACAATTAGAGAGAGTGACTAGGGAAAAATACTCCAGAGTGTTCCTTTTTGGAGTGAGAGCAAGAGAAATTCCGCAGTTAACCTATCAAACTGTGTTGTGGTTTCAGTAACAGAAAGTCTTAACTCAGGTCCCAAATGAGTTCAATTTAGCCACTTCACTACCTTTAAAAAGCCCGGGTGAAGAGCACAGTCCAACTGTGTCATCATTTCCTTTTTTATAAACTTCTTATATTTTAGTAAGTATTATAACATCGTTTCCACTAAATACAGTGAACCTTGTGATCAGTGGACGGCTGATCCCCAGTACTCTTCTAATTCAAAGTTGATAGATGAACAAGTCTTTCAACTAAACAGGTATAGTGATTGCATGTATACACTCTAACTCCTCTCATATATATTTAGGTCATCATTCTGATAGCAACTAAAATGTTGTTATGTGTTGTTATTTAATGAGTACCAATAAGAGAAAGACATACTAATTTTAATTTATATATTATTTTTAAGACTTTTTTTATGCACAGTTGGCTGAATCTTCCAATCCAGACTCTGTGAATGGCCACTGATAGTGCAAACAATTGTGTGAATACATTTTTAAGCACACAGTAAATTCTAAATGTTATTGCTGTTGTTATTTTCATTAGTTAGTATAACTCTCTATCACCCTTCTTTTACACGTTGGCCAGCTTTTCAATGATGTCCATTTGTAAGCTAAATGAGAAAGTCAAAATATCCTCTTAGGCTTGTGATACACCATGGAACACTTCCTTGCTGCTGGTGGTGTCTGATTTTCTTTCTATGTCAGTGGCAGAAAGAGGTGTTATTAGACAAATAAAAGAGTGACTGTCAGTGAGTTTTGAACAAGTTATCATTCAACAGCAGCAGACAGCTCAATGCATCAAGATGAATGATGACAGAATCCTATTTGGGGAACAAATATAAAACTACAATATGTCTAAAGAGATTTCCAGGAATATGAGTCCACATTAGTCATCCGTTGTGTCCTATCTAATGGTAAAAACCACAATGGAAACTAGGTGCAGATATTGAAAATAAATAAAAGGGTACTTTAAAAACTAAGAAGTGGTCAGAGAATAATAATAGCATGTCTCATAATGCCAAAGGCAGGTGAAGTATGATTAATTCAGAGGAGCAAATATATGGTATGACAGAGTGTATAGAACTGTAGAAAGTCATGTCAGGGTTGATCAAGAAAAGTGTTTCTAGATGATAAGATCATATTCAATCAAAGTCTATTAAAAACCTACTGTTGAGAATGCTATTATTCCTTTTTTAATTAAATTGATTATAATTTTATGGTTTAAATGGTCACAAAGAGTTGAAGACATTGTATTGTGTCTTTGCTCTCTCCTAGGTGATGCAAACAAGAATTTCTGCATGGACCCTATGTCTGCAAAGGAAAACTGGATGATTGATTAGAACCTTAGTGATGGACAACGATTGGAATGTTGCAAGTCCAGAGTAATTACAATTTATCTTGGACTCTCTTTATCATTTTAAAGTAACCATTCCTTGCCTTGTTATATGTCATAACTAACAGCTGTGACTAACAGATAAGGCTGGACCTAATATCCTGGCAAACATATAAAATACTTGGTGTATGTTAATGTACCAAAACCCTGTTTTTCTGCCACTGAAAGAGCTAAACTTTTGTCAGAAAACATACAAGGCATGTAGTGGAATTGTTCTCCACTCACTATAATCTGCCTACATAATATGCCCACTAATTTATTTGAAATGTATCTTGATTTGTGGCTTTCTTTGTTCTGTTGTGATAAAAAAAAAAAAGTTCATGAACTTGCTACCTCCTTAAAACACACAATTTGAGGTGATCTAAATCTATGTTCTTGGGCTCCGATCTCTCAAATTTTGTTCTGGAATAATCCATCTATCTTTTCCCCTATGAGACAAGAGCTCTGGTCTTGTTTAGACAGAGATATCCATGGGGAAGCAAGCAGAAAAATTTACATAGCTACAAAATCATGATGCAAACACACACACACACACACACACACACACACACACACACACACTCCCATCAGAGTTACTAACCATAAAATGGTATCTGTAACAATGGCCAAGAAATAGAGGGCATTAGTTAATTAGAATACATTTCACAGGATGTTCAGGGTTTCAGGTTGCACATTTGCATCTTTCATATGTAATTATGTTAGATAATATACCCTGTACTGAAGATTTTACATAAACACTTGTGGTCGAGTTCAGAATTATCTCAACTGCATGCAGCAGCTGTTGGGAGAAAAATATAAGCTATTAAAAGCAGTTTGAATTAGATGTGGTCTACTTGCATAAAATGTACAATGCCTAGTCACTTATCAAGCATAAAGGTGAGTTACTGTTTATTTCTTATGCAAAACATGTTCCTGGCTAAGATACACAAATTAAGTGCTCTGTAGCAGAGTATGTACCAATTCTGGGAGAGGCTTTATAGTAAGTCACTTTAAATACACATTTCAATTCCAGATAAATTCTTTATCCATAGACCAAAAATGAGAAACAAATATTGAAGGCCATGACCAGGAAATAAAGCAATAATCATGTTCTTTGTTTTGTTGAAATGGTGTTTTAATTTTACTTTTTGATCATAAAGCTGATGGTTCAATTCTCATTAAGTGGTCTTCAGAATATAGAGTAGGTTTTAAATCTTATGATTTGGGGGCTGGAGAGATGGCTCTGTGGATGAAAGCACTTTAATACTTTTACAAAGACCTGGATTTGGCACCCACATCCATGTTGGGTAGCACACAAATCTGGAGGATCCAAAATGGCCTCCTGGTTTCTGTGAACATGTGTTCTATACACAAAACTGCATAGACACACACACACACGCAAACACACACACACACACACACACACTTATTTTAATTTTAAAAGCCTATTTTGAAAGTCTGATTCAGACTTTCTGAAAAAAATAGTAATCATTCTAAACTATTACAATAGAGTAGATAACAGAATAAGCATTAAACAAACACAAAAACACGAGTTTTGCTTTAGAACCAGCTCATACAAATGTTAAGGGTAAAACAACTGGAAAAAAAATAGAATGTAGCCACCCTGGTGTTGATGAATGGCATACATTTCTGGTCAGAGTGATTGGAGTAGAAGGATCACGGGCAGGTACTGTAGTCAAAGGTTTTATATATATGTGTGTGTGTGTGTGCATGTGTGTGTAGATAGATAGATAGATAGATAGATAGATAGATAGATAGATAGATGATAAATAGATAGATAGATAGATAGATAGATAGATAGATAGATAGATAGATCATCTGGAAGGGAATTTGTTACAGATTGATGACCTAAGGTCCATCACCAGAATCTACAAGATGTACTCTGACCTCTAATCTTACACTGTGGAATATGCACACCCACACAGATATATTTTTAAGACATTAAGACCCACCTGGTATTTTTTATAAATTTGCATCTACATTCTGTTAGGTGTTGTGTACTGTATTCATGTAGCATAATGTTTACCACTATTAAGGTATCTACAATCTACATTTTGAGATGGAAAGGGGATTTTTGTTAAGATATGAACTGATATATCTGTTTTGAAGCTGAAATGGCTCAGATGTGGATTCTTTTTCTCTGACTTGTAAAAATTTGAAGGTTGCAGATCCTTGAGAAAGTGGCACGTGAACAGAGGGAGATGACTATGTGTGACCTAGTAAAGATTATACCTACCTCCTGGTTTCACTCTGCTGCTAAGTGAACAGCTTCAAGTCAGAATTCCCAAGTCAGCTACCAACTGAGCTACCGCCATTGCCGTGTATGACTGAACTATCACCTTAACAAATACTCAAAAGAAAACTTTACTTCCTTATTTCTAAGTATGGTGTCTCATTTCTGCTATTTGATAACTTAGGAAGTCTGTGCAGAGGGGTTTCTGCCCGTTCAGTTACAGAGGGAATTCTGCAATACTGTTGGATAGACTCAGATCCTGCAGTACAACTTTCATCTTAGTATACATGTTTGTTCAGTCCACATACAGTATGTATTCAAACCAAAGAAATAATTCCACCCAAGATAAAAACTTCATGGCTTTTGGGTTTGTCCATACCAGGTGGCTTCATTATTTTTCTTTAATTGGTATCTTTAGTGTTTCTCCAAATGCTGTATAGATCTGCAAAACACTCTAGGGTTAGCAGGCTGGTTTTACATAATGAGACAAGAGAGTGGGCAAGGTCCCCAGAGCTTTTTACTAATTACTCCAAGACAGCTAAAATTTGTCTTGCAATTTAGAAGATGTGACAATTGTGAAAACAAAACAAAACAAAACAAAACAAAAAAACAGTGCAGTCCAATGGTAAAGTCTTATCACTTATGAAAATTATTCAATCACAGCAGCAATGCTGGGTAAACCAGATGGATGAGAAATTGTTGTGCTTTGGTATGAAATATTTTTCACAGGCTCATGTTTGAACACATGGTTACAAGCTTGCTTTTTGCAAAAGTGTGGAACCCTTTGGAACTTTGCTGGTGGAAATGGATCCCTGTGGGTGGCTTTGAGGTTAAACAGCATGGCCCAGTTTTTGCTCACGCTTTACTTTCTTACTGTAGATGTAGTGTGACCAGTAGCTTTCTCTACATGCTTTCCCACCATCAGTGACTATATTGTCTTAAACTGTCAGCAGAATTAAACTTTGCCTCCCCTAAGCTGTTTCTTGGTAGGAGTTTCATCACAGTAAAGATAAATGTAAGCAATAAAGATCTGCTGCCTTATTTCACAGCCTGTAATACACGAACTTTCTTCCAGAACTGTCCCTTCTTTTTATCCTGGAATGGATATTCTGCGAATTTCCCCACCACTATTGGGCTTGATGGAACAAGCTTGTACTGCTGCCACAGTTCAGGAACAGGGAGAGTCATGCCGTGCTCTTGCCTACTTTGTCACTGATTTAAGTTGTCTTCCTTGTTTTGACTGCTACTTCTCCAAATGCTGAATGATCTTGAGGCTAAGTGAACAATTTCCACATCTATTATATGTTATTAGAAGGAAATCTATGTAATCTACTGTGGGTGGATAGCTGTTCCTCTGTAGAGCACACTTAAATCTGTCCTTCTTCTT
>NW_026596079.1:6805279-6828739 GCF_907164565.1 Psammomys obesus
CTGGAATTTTGTTCAGGCTCTAAAGCTTCTGAAAACTAACAATCACTGTATCTTAAGTACCTTTAATGACCAATCTGGCACAGTCTAAAGTCATCCAAGAGGAAGGCCTTTAATGAGAAATTAACTAGATCAGAATGGCTTGTAAGAATGTCTATGGAGGATTGCCTTAAGTATAATTTGATGAGTTGGTACTACTTTAGGTCATACTATTCCTAGGAAGGCATCTTGGCCTATACACTATAGCTAAGCCTGGGAACAAGGTACAGTGTCTACTGACTCAGCCTCACTCCCAACACTCTGCTCCTATCTGGCCTTAAATGCCCTACTCCACAGTAATATCTGTTCTTTCTCTGTTTTCATTTAATTTATAATATTTCTGGGGATCTCAGATGGAGATAACCAAGTGTCCCTGACTCCTCTTTTAAACCACTCCTTCAGGCACTGGTTTTCTTATTATGTATCAGCCCTTCTCTCAATGATAAAATCATTATTTTATTTACTTCCCTTTTTGGTGAAATTCAGATTGTTCTCATTTTCCCCTATCTCACATCAGATCAAACCAAGCTATGCAAGGTGCTATTTATTTTTTTTTTTTTGTCTAAAATCTTGAGATGGACAGATGGTCCAATAGAACCCCTTCACAGATGTAGTCCATGCAGTTCAATGTCCAAGTGGGTTACCTAGTAATAGGAAGAGGGACTGCCTCTGACATAATTTGATTGGCCTGCTCTTTGATCACCTCACCCTGACGGGGGAGCAGCCTTATCAGGTCACAGAAGAGGACAATGCAGCCACTTTTGATGAGAACTGATAGACTAAGATCAGAAAGGAGAGGAGAACATCCCCTATCAGTGGACTTGGGGAGGGGCATGCATGCAGAAAGGGGAGGGAGAGTGGGATCGGCAGGGGAGGAGGGAGGGACTTATGGGGGGATACAAAATGAATAAAGTATAATTAATAAAAAATAAAAAAGTTAAGAAAAAAAAAGAATAGGCCAAATGCTCTTGAAATGGACCTAAGTTCAGTTCCTAGGACCATGTTGACCTCTAACCACAAGTGCACTCATGTGTACACACACACATGCACATATATGCTTGTACGTACAATTAAACATATATTGTTAAAATCTTAAATATAATGCATCGAATGATCACTTCCCACACTGAAGCACATTTAAAGTCCCCATCTCAAAAACAAAACAACCAGCAATCCTCAATCAGTCCTACCAGTTCCACTGCTTAATTTTCTATCCTATGTGTTTGTCGTTTAAAGTCCTTTCACCGCTACTATTACATCTTTCCTTTCTTTTTTTTTATTTTATTTTATTTTTCTTTTTAGTTACATTTTGTTAACTCTGTGTCCCAGCTGTATCCCGCTCCCTCATTCCCTCCCCAACCCCACACTCCCTCCCTGGTCTCCTCCCTGCCCCTTTCCAAGTCCCCTGATAGGGGAGGACCTCCTCCCCTTTCATCTGACCCTGTTTTATCAGGTATCTTCAGGGCTGGCTGCAAAGTCCTCCTCTGTGGCCTAACAGACTGCTCCTCCCCTGGGGGGGGGGTGTCAAACAGCCTGCCCTTGAGATCCTGTTAGAAATAGTCCGTGTTCCCCTTTCTTTGGAAAACTACTTGGTTACTGAGCTACCACAGGCCACATCCGAGCTCTCAGCAAATTCCTTGGTGTCCCTAATTCCTTCATGAGTGGTATTATGCAAATCTTTGTTCCTAAAGTTAAAAAAATTAACATCCTTCTGTGTTTGTGTTGCGCAGTTTCATCAGATATTGTCTCAGGGCATCAAAATGTTCAAGGGCTTCCAAGGAGGTCCCCTGCATTTCAGGAATAATCTTCATATTCTGTGTAAAGCAAATGGAATAAAAATCAGTCACATCAGTCAGGTTAGTGTTATTACTGTTCACCTGTTGGTTTCACTCATCTGAGAAACACAAAATTGTTAAATGACACCCTCACCTTCCAGTTTAAAAGACTACTATGGTACCTCCTCGAGACTGCACCTCTTATTTACAAACAAAGGTCTTAAAACCAGTAAGTCTCAGAAATGTAGCTACAATTTGCTACAGATCTGTAATTTGCTAACGAGCAGAGCATGGTCATCTTCATGGTGCTTTTACTTAGGTAAATTCAGGGTATTTATTTACATAGGTAAATACAGAAGATATGGCACCTTATATTTCTAGCATTCTAAAAACTATTATGTCACACTTAAGTCACTGCCAGTTTGCCAACAATGTAGTTGAGACCCATGAAATGGAAACACATTTTTCCAGACAATCACCTTACTTAATATAAAAAGAGATATCACACAAGCTTAATTTATTGATCAGGAAGTACCTTTGTAGTTAACATTAAATTATGAGTTGCTTGCCCATAAATAATTTTTTTCATAGTGAATTTTTTTTTAAATTTTTTATTTAACTTTTATTAATTACACTTTATTCATTTTGTATCCCCCCATTAACCCCTCCCTCCTCCCCTCCCGGTCCACCCTCCCCCCCTTTCTCCCCAAGTCCACTGATAGGGGAGGTCCTCCTCTCCTTTTCTGATCTTATTCTATCAGTTCTCATCAGAAGTGGCTGCATTATCAGGGTTCTAGGTTATCTCCATGGATAGTCCTTGGTTGGAGTATGAGTCTCTGGGAAGATCCCTGTGTTCAAATTTTCTTGTTCTGTTGCTCTCCTTGTGGAGTTCCTGTCCTCTCCAGCTCTTGCTATTTCCCACTTCTTACATAACAGAATAATATACGGACATTCTGTCCTAATGATGATAGCCATGCCACAGTATTTTGAATATCGTAAATTATGCATTCTAGATAAGACTTCTTTGAGGTAGACATGGAGTGATGTGAATAACTCGCTTTTTGGCTGCCTGATTCCATTAGACCATGTTTCACTCTCGATAGCAATTAGAATGCTTATCAATAGTCATATCAACCTTAAAGAAAGAAAAAGAGGTATGGTTGGGGAGAAATGGTCACTGATTGGCAGAGAATGAGCAAACTTGTCCAATGATGATTTAAATTCCTGTACAAATGTTCATGTGCACATAATATCTTTGTTTGTTGACATTCCAAAAAGTTCATGTACTTCTTCATAACCCTACTCAATTCTTGCTTCTTGCTTGTTATTGCTATCTTGATAGAATAGTGAGTCTGATGCATGATTTCCTGTCAGAAATTAGATTGCACTGATCTTGAGGTTACTCATCTTCATTTTATGAGTGTTCAGTCATTGCAGGCTGTGCTTCATGCCATTCTTTTTCTATGGTGCCCAGAATTCTCTCACAGTGCTGGACATCACCCACAGTGCATAGAAGTTGATGGACAGGAACTTAGGAGGAAGCTGTGAGAAGCTAGGATAACATAGAGAGCAGAAAAAGAAAAGTTTTCACATGGAATTCTAACCAGATCACAGTGTTTTAATATTTTTAACATCATGTGCTTATTTCCTAAATAAATAGTCAATGTTCCTGATTCACATCCAAATAAGTATATAATGAAGAAAAATGCCACATGTATACCTCATAACCCATTTTCAGATCACATAGTTATAATGAGGCCTTGCTCAATTCTCATTGTTTTATACTTCCAAATTTCCCAATGTGTAAAAATTATAGAGGGCTACTCTCAAGGGTCATTTAAAAAAAACCTAAGCAACTAAATAAAATAAGTATAGTATTAAAGTTCTCAGATACAGTGTACTATGTACCCCATCATTACTTTCCTTATATATTGTGTGGACGGAGGGAAAAATGAAAATAATGTCTATAAGTAGCTCCCTTATATTACTATGAAAAGCTCTCTGGGTCACTGCATATTTACTTAGTGAAATAGTTCTGTTTATCCAAGGTGAGGATATGAATACATCCCCAAAATAAAGGCTCATTATTACATTTTGTGTCTATGAGAAACAAAAAAGTTTAGTTCCTGCCTCTTTGGAATGGACTCAAGAGACTGAATACTACTTTGAATAGCACTGGAATAAAAATACCTCTACAACTGTTAGCACTTTTGAAACTCATTTCAGTAGGAAGTGGGAGGCAGGAAGCAAGTAAGCAGCATCTGTGAAAATATTATTTACTCTTAAGGCATAATTGTTTGGGAATAATATTTTTCTCATTGTATAGTAACATACAGCCTGTTCTCAGGCCTCAACATTAGAGTCTAAAGCTGCCAAACCATAATCTTTCTTATATATTAAAGGTAAAGTTTTTTTTTATTAGAAACCACAGAGGCTTTCAATATTGTTTTGTTTTACATGTCATAAGTCTATAGACATTTCCTCTCATCCATTATATTTTCATTTTTGTAATTTATTTTCTTTGTATATTTTTCTACAGACATTTCCTACCTATTGAATTGACTGATTGTGTTATTGTTTAGTTTATTACCCCTCACTGTTCCTTGTGTATACTCTAATTGGTCCTTAAAATAGAACATAATCAATTTTTATTTTAAAATTTAACTTATATATTTAGTCATTACAACTTAATTCACTTTGTATCCCTGATGCAACCTCCTCCCTAGTCTCCTCCAAGTCCTACGAACCCTCCTTCTTCTCCCCCTATGTCCTTTCCCTAATCCCCTGATAGGAGAGGACCTCCTCTTCTTCTATATGACCCTAGCTCATCAGGTCTCATTAAGGCTGGCTGCATCATATTTCCCTCGACATTGCAAGCCTGCACCCCCCCCCTCCCACCAAGGGGAGGTGATCAAAGAGTTGGTCACTGAGTTCATATCAGAGACAGTCTCTGTACTCCTTACTATGGAACCAATTGGAAACTGAGCAGCCAATGGGCTTCCGTTGAACAAGGGGTCTAGGTCCTCTCCAGTCCTTGGTTGGAGTCTTAGTCTCTGAAGGCCCCCCTGGGCCCATTTATTTTGAATCTGTTGTTCTCCTTGTGAAGTTTCCATCCCCTCCAGGTTTTTCTATAGCCTTCTTCTTCCATAAGGATTCCAGCACTCTTCCAAAAGTTTGGCTATGAGTCTCAGTAGCTCCTTCGATACCATTGTGAGTAGAGTCTTCCAGAGGTCCTCTGTGGAAGGCTCCTGTCCTGTTCCTTGTCTTCTCCTACTTCAAATGTCTGTCCTGTTTGCCCTTCTGAATGAGGATTGAACATCTCCCTAGTGTCCTCACTGTTGTGTAGCTTGTTTACGACTATAGATTTTAGTATGTTTATCCTATATTATAAGGTTAATATCTACTTATAAGTGAGCATATACCACAGGTGTCTTTCTGCTTCTGAATTACCTCACTCATGATGAATGTTTTTAGTTTCCACAATTTGCCTGCAAATTTCATTAATTCCTTGTTTTTAATTACTGAATAGTATTCCATTGCATAAATGTTCCATACTTTCTGTATCCATTCCTTCATTGAGGCAAATCTAGGTTGTTTCTAGATTGTAGCTATTACAAATAAAGCTTCTATGAACATAGTTGAACAAATGTCCTTATTGAATGGTGAGGCATCTTTTGGGTACATGCCTAGGAGTGGTATAGTGAGATCTTTAGGTAGCACTATTCCTAATTTTCTGAGAAAGAGCCAAATTGATTTCCAAAGAGGCTGTACAAGGTTATATTCCTACCAGCAATGAAGGAGGGTACACCTTTCTCCACATCCCCTCCAGCATGCTTCATCCCTTGAGTTTTTCATCTTAGCCATTCTGATGTCTGTGAGGGTCATTTTGATTTGCATTTCCCGAATGACTAAGGATGTTGACCATTGCTTTAAGTGTTTCTCTGCAATTTGATATTCCTCTGTTGAGAATTCTCTGTTTAGCTTTGTACCCCGTATTTTTTAATTGGATTGCTTGGCTTGATGGTGTGTAACATCTCCTGTTGTTTATACATTAGGATATTAGACTTCTCTCAGATATAGGGTTGGTGAAGATCTTTTCTCAGTATGTACTCTGTCATTTGTTCTAATGACAGTGTCCTTGCTTTATTTGCAGATTATATGATAGTATACTTGAGTGGCCACAAAAATTCTACCAGAGAACTCCTTCAACTGATAAACACCTTCACCAAAGTTCCTGGATAAAAATCAACTCAAAAAAAAAAAAAAATCAGAAGCCCTCCTCTACACAAAGGACAAATGGGCTGAGAAAGAAATTAGGGGAACAACACCCTTCACAATAGCCACAAATAACATAAAGTGCCTTGGTGTATCTCTAACCATGCAAGTGAAAGACCTGCATGAAAAAAACTTCATGTCTCTGAAGAAAGAAATTGAAGAAGATATCGGAAGATGGAAAGATATCCCATGCTCATGGATAGGTAGGATTAACATAGTGAAAATGGCCATCCTGCCAAAGCAATCTACACATTCAATGCAATTCTCATCCAAATAACAACACAATTATTTACGGACCTTGAAAGAACAAATCTCAACTTTATATGGAAAAACAAAATCTCCAGAATTGCTAAAACAAACCTGTATAAGAACACATCCTCCGGAGTTATCTCCATCCCAGATCTCAAGCTGTACTATAGAACAACAGGAATAAAATGGCATGGCAGTGGTATAGAAACAGAATTGTGGATCAATGGAATTAAATTGAGCACTCAAAATAAATCCACACACCTGTGGAAGCTTAATTTTTTATAAAGAAGCCAAAACCATGCAATGGAATAAAGACAGCATCTTCAACAAATGGTGCTGGTCTAACTGGATGTCTACATGTAGAAAATGCAAATATACCCATATTTATCACCCTGCACAAAGTAAAAGTCCAAGTGGATCAAACACCTCAACATAAAATCAGACACACTAAATCTTTTAGAAGAAAAAGTGGGGAAGAGCTTTGAAAGCATGGCATAGGGAAACAATTTCCTGAGCAGAACACCAACAGCACAGGCTCTGAGATCAACAATTAGTAAATGAGACCTCATGAAACTTAAAGAACATAATCAGTTTGATCTTTCTACTGAGACTCCTTTATCTAGTAGAAATCTCAGACTATTTAGTTGTTTCTCTTACAGATATGTTATGTACATCAGGCACTTATCACCTGCATCTGTTAGTACATTCAGAATTGTAAAACAGTAATGCTTCAGTTTGAAGTTCCTTTTCCATGAATTGACAAGCCACAATTGGCTAATGAGACATGATGGAAGTCTCCAGGCTTGTATGAGACTTCTATCCAATCTGTCTCTTCTTAATAAACAGATGCCAGAGAAAAACATACCCCTGTCTTTCTGCTATGGAATTTATGAATGAGAACTAGCCCTTAGAACTCCCACAGCCACCCTATTGTCATGAATCACTGCAGAGATCAAGACAGAATACCAATGATTGATAGATGGATACACAGATGGTAGATAAGTAGATATATAGATAGACACATAGAGGACAAATAGATAGATACATAGATAAATGATAGATGAATGGATGGGTGACAGAAATTCCATGATACCTTTAAAATATAACCAAATATTTATTGTCCTTGTTATCTGCAAACAATAATGGTATATAATTATTTTATTCACATATATACTTATTGTGTTTTTAAAATCAGAATCATGTTAAGTAACATGGACATAGATGCAGTCATATTCTGTAATGTCTGCTCAAACAAATACAACTGTGAAATGATTTTCCCACAGTTTTGGGGGGCTCTGCTTGTCGTAACCTGGCCTCCATCCATGTCTTCTCATTGTCTTGATGCAGGCCTCTTGGCTGTGTGTAAGTCGAAGTTCTTACATTCTTACTCTTCTCTCACGAGCTATTTAAAGATACCTACTCTCTGGTACACTGTGGAGTGCCACGATGTAATATATGCCGCTGTATTCTCAAGTCACATTGAGTGGACCCAGCAGTACTAACTGTGCTCTTCTAAGTGAAATCTTATCGTCTCTCTTACAGCCTGTGGTGCTCGTGATCACTGCAATTGTAAAGTGTACAATGGACGCTCCCATTTTAAATGTTCATTTCAGGGTACTTAGTTTTGGGGTTTGAACTGAATTTATCCGGAATACAACCTCTGTGTAATTCCCAAGCATTGCAATGCACCAACAACCTCACTGGAGACTGCAGGTGGCAACAGGTTCAGATATTAAAGTGTCATTCCATCTTCCCATGCTTGTTCATGTTAGCATTCATTTGTAAGGCAGCAAAGCTAGGATCAAATAATTTTGATGAAGCATACACCTCAAATGGAATCTTGATGCTTTATAATGCATCCAGGGCTCAATAGATTGCATATATATATATAAATAATAGTTTACAAGGACACCTATTAACCCTCATCATTGCTTTGAGACTTCACTTCTAATCTTCCAGTTCCCCACTAAGCTGAATTCCCCTTGTCCCAAAATCTTGCTGCTTATTCTACTCTTCATACTGTCCTGTTTATGCTAAAAGTTGGTTTTGAAATGAGACTAATGAGGATTCTCAAGACAAGGCAAAGAATCAAAAGGTAAAATTTGTTATTCTGGAACACTGGTTGTTTAAAGACTCTTAACATTCTGTATGCTTCATTAAAAAGAAAAACATATATAAATGTACCTGTGGTTGTATTATAGTATTTATAAAGGAGAACATGAAAGACTAATGTTAGGGGTAAGCGGGGCAAGATGGCAGCGCCAGGAGGACTCTCATTCTGAGGAGCAGCACAGCAGGATTGGCACGGTGACCAGCAATCAGAACTCATGGCCATAAAACACAAGTGATTGTGTTTCACAGGTGAGAGGATACCCCACGGTAGGGGATTCAATCAGCTTTAACTCACCCAGCTAAACCTCGGAAGAGATCCTGGTTCCGCCAGGCCCTTGGTCGCCAGCCCAGAACTACACGCCAGCATGATCTGGTCACTGTCCCAGACTGAACTGTGGGCCCAGAACATCACAGACTGGATTTTCCTATCGAGAGATAACCCCATGGAGCAGGAAACAATTGGGACCGACCTTAGGTCACCCAGATATCCCCTGGAAAAGACTCAGGCTCTGCGGGTGCCCCAGGAGCCAGCCCAGAGCAAGAGGCAGGGACCCAGGCGCCTGCACGGAGCCCTACTGCGTGCCTGATTCGCCGCCTCAGATAGAACTGTGGGCACCAGGGCACCAGAGACTGTTTCACTGTCAGGTGCAAACCCACAGGAAGGGAAACGGCTGGTCTGATCTCAGAGCACTCAGCCTACAACCCCATTCCGAAAAGGTCTCGGGAAAAAAAAACCCAGTTTAGGCAGCTGCCAAGGCTCTGATCGCCCAGAAAGGCAGAGCCACAAGCGGGCATCTGTGCCTGTGGATTCTACTTGCCACCCCAGACAGAACAGCAGTCCCCAAAGCAAAGACTGGGTGTCTCTGGCAGGAGGAAACCCCCAGCAGAGGGGATCATCAGGTCTAACACTCAGGACACCCAGCACCAAAAGACTTCCTGGACTCACGCAGACTCTAGGCTGTAATGCAGGCAGGAGCACTGTGCTCAGCCACAATTATTGAGTTCCCCTAGGGCACTGGGACACACAGCTGCATCCTCAGACCTACAAAAGCCAGAGAGCCATTACAACAGCCCTCAGATACTGTGCAAAGGATCAACCCATTATCCCTAGCTAGACTGACAATACTGTGGGAATCCCTGATCCTTCAAGAGGGCTGGACCCACAGTGTCTGGACCAGAGCAGTGCCTGCAGCCGCCATCCCAGACAGGGACACACAGCTTCTGGTCCAGAGTGAGACACCCAGCCTCCAGACCAGAGTAGCGCCCCCAGGCGCCAATTCAACTTAGGTGTACATTCTCTGGCCCAGAGACTTGCTGGGTGCACCTCTCACTTTCCCGGACAGAACTGTGTGCTCCAGTATAACAGACTGAATTTCCCTGTTGAGAGAAAACCCCACAGCTAGAGAATCAGCAGGTTCTTCAAGAAGAATGTACCTGGAAATTTAGTGAGCAGCAGCACACTAAATTTATAATGAGAAAACCAGCAGTGGGGCAGCTGTCTTGAGAACTTCTATGGGTGAGATCCCCCCTGCCTAACAAAGACCACAGCTACTACTCAGGGCTATAAACCTGAGGTGAGCAGTGGCAATTCCTGAGAAACACTGGCCATACAGTGACCATAACCAAAAAGCAGAGGAGGACTCCTTTAGGAAAAATCATCTTCCGGCCAAGGGGATTCTCCCTACCTCAGGACTCCAGGAAGCACAGAAACTAACAGCCAACACCTAAATCAGCCCAATGGGTAGAGGTCAGCCTAAAAGCTCAACCAACAAAAGACAGAGCAATATGGCATCTCCAGAACCCAGCCATCCAGGGGCGAACAGCCCTGAACAATGCAGCATAATAGAAAATCAAGAAGATGACCTTACATCTATGATGATGAAGACGATAATAGAGGAAACAAATAAAATACATAACGAATTAGAGGAAGATAAAACCAAACAGATCAGGCTATCTGTAAAGAAATGGAGGAAGTTAAAGACAAGCAGATTATGGCCATCTGGGAAGAAATAACTGAAGATGCAGCCAAACAACTTGTGGCCTTCAGAAAAGAAATAATTAAATCACTGAAAGAAATAAAAGAAGCAGACTTGAAGGAACTAAGAGAAAAAGAGGAAAATACAATCATACAGGTGAAGGAAGTAAACAAAACAACTCAAGACCTGAAGATAGAACTGGAAAAATTAAAGGAAACAGAAATGGAGGAAATAATGGAGAGGAAGAATTTAGGGAAGAAAACAGGAACTACAGAGGTAAGCATAACCAACAGAATACAAGAAATGGAAGAAAGAATCTCAGGTGTAGAAGATACAATGGAAGAAATCTATGTATCTGTCAAAGAAAATGTTAAATCCAAAAAATTCCTGACACAGACCATCCAAGAAATCCAAGACAATATGAAAAGACAAAAACCTAAGAATAATAGGTATAGAGAAAAAAGAAGACTCCCTTCTCCAAGGCCCAGAAAATATTTTCAACAAAATCATTCAAGAAAATTTCCCCAAGTTAAAGGAGAAGCCAATAAGGATACAGGAGGCCTACAGAACACCCAACAAATTTGACCAGAAAAGAAAAACTTCACGCCACATAATAATCATAATAATCAAAACAGTAATTATACAGAACAAAGAAAAAATACTAAAAGCTGCAAGGGAAAAAGGCCAAGTAACATATAATGGCAAACCCATCAGAATCATAGCTGACTTTTCAACAGAGACTATGAAAGTCAGAAGGACCTGGACGGATATAATGCAGACCCTAAAAGAACACAGATGTCAGCCCAGGCTACTATACCCTGCAAAACTCTCAGTCCTCATAGACAGAGAAAACAAGATATTCAATGACAATAACAAATTTCAACAATACCTACACACAAATCCAGAATTGCAGAAGACACTGGAAGGGAAAATACAACCCAAGAAAATTAGCTTCTGTCAAGAAAACACAGGAAATAATTAACCTTGCTACAGTAAAACAAAAGCAACCAAGCACACAACCTTATGAACGCAGCCAACATCAAAATCAAAGGATCTAACAGCCACTAGTCATTGATCTCTCTCAACATCAATAAACTCAACTCTCCAGTAAAAAGACACAGATAAACAGAATGGATACGTAAACAAAACCCAGCAATCTGTTGCATACAAAAAACACACCTAAGGCACAAAGATAGACATTACCTGAGGGTAAAAGTTTGGAAGACGACTTTCCAAGCAAATGGACCCAAGAAACAAGCAGGAGTAGCCATTTTAATATCTGATAAAATAGACTTTCAAACAAAATTAATAAAAAGAGATGGGGAAGGACACTTCATACTCATCAAAGGAAAATTCCACGAGGAAGACATCACAATCCTGAACATCTATGCCCCAAATACAAGAGCACCCACATTTGTAAAAGAAACATTGATAAAATTTAAACCACATATAGATCCCCACACAATAATAGTGGGAGACTTCAACACCCCACTCTCAACAAAGGACAGGTCAACAAAAGAGAAATTAAACAAAGAAACAATATCTTTGACAGAGGTCATGAATCAAATGGACCTCACAGACATTTACAGAACTTTACACCCAAACACAAAAGAATTTACCTTCTTCTCAGCACCTCATGGAACCTTCTCCAAAATAGACCATATAGTTGGTCACAAAGCAAGCCTCAACAGATACAAGAAGACTGAAATAATCCCTTATATCTTGTCTGATCACCATGGAATAAAGCTGGACTTCAACAACAACAGAAATAGCAAAAAGCCTACACACAGATGAAAACTGAAAAACTTGTTACTAAATGACAGCTGGGTCAGGGAATAGATAAAGAAAGAAATTAAAGTCTTCCTAGAACTCAATGAAAATGAAGACACAACATACCCAAACTTGTGGGACACAAAGTAAGCAGTGCTAAGAGGAAAATTCATAGCACTAAGTGCCTTCAAGAAGAAATTCAAGACAGCTCATTCAAGCAACTTAATGGCCCACTTAAAAACCCTAGAAAAAGAAGACACAGACACACCAAAAAGGAGTAGACGACTGGAAATTATCAAAATCAGGGCTGGAATCAATCAATTAGAAACAAATAAAATAATTCAAAGAATCAATGAAACCAAGAGCTGGTTCTTTGAGAAAATCAACAAGACCGACAAACCCTTAGCCAAGCTAACTAAAAGGCAGAGAGATACCACCCAAATCAACAAAATCAGAAATTAAAAAGGGGACATAACTACAGACACTGAGGAATTCCACACAATCATTAGGACTCACTTCAAAAGTCTAAATGCCACAAAATTTGAAAATCTAAATAAAATGAACAATTTTCTTCATCGATTTGACTTACCAAAGCTGAATCAGGACCAGGAAAATCAATTAAATAGTCCTATATCCCCCAAAGAAATTGAAGCAGTCATCAAAAGTCTCCCATCTAAAAAAAAAGCCCAGGACCAGATGGCTTCAGCGCAGAATTCTACCAGACCTTCAAAGAAGAGCTAACTCCAATTCTCTTCAAACTATTCCACAAAATAGAAACAGAAGGAATATTACCAAACTCATTCTATGAAGCCACAGTCACCTTGGTACCTAAACCTCACAAAGACTCAACAAAGAAAGAAAATTTCAGGCCAATCTCCCTTATGAACACTGATGCAAAAATACTTAACAAAATACTTGCAAACCGAATACAAGAACATATCAAAGATATCATCCACTATGACCAAGTAGGCTTCATCCCAGGTATGTAGGGGTGGTTCAATATATGGAAATCCATCAATGTGATCCACCATATTAACAAACTGAAAGAAAAAAAACCACATGATAATCTCCCTAGATGCTGAAAAAGCATTTGACAAAATCCAACATCCATTCATGTTTAAAGTACTGGAGAGATCAGGGATATAAGGCACATATCTAAACATAGTAAAGGCAATTTACAGCAAGCCTATAGCCCACATCAAACTGAACGGAGAGAAACTTAAAGCAATCCCACTGAAATAAGGGACAAGACAAGGCTGCCCACTAACTCCATATCTCTTCAACATAGTGCTGGAAGTCCTTGCTAGAGCAATAAGACAGTCGAAGGAGATCAAGGAGATACAGATGGGAAAGGAAGAAGTCAAATTATCACTATTTGCAGATGATATGATAGTATATATGAGTGACCCCAAAAACTCTACCAGGGAACTCCTACATCTGATAAATACCTTCAGCAAAGTGGCCGGATACAAAATTAACTCAAAAAAATCAGTAGCACTCCTGTATACAAAAGACAAAAGGGCTGATAAAGAAATTAGAGAAACAACACCATTCACAATAGCCACAAATGACATAAAGTACCTTGGTGTAACCCTAACCAAGCAAGTCAAAGACTTGTATGAAAAAAATTTCAAGTCTCTGAAGAAAGAATTAGAGGAAGATATGAGAAGATGGAAAGATCTCCCATGCTCATGGCTTGGCAGGATTAACATAGTAAAAATGGCCATCTTACCAAAAGCAATCTACAGATTTAATGCAATTCCCATCAAATTGGCAACACAATTCTTTACAGACCTGGAAAGAAAAATTCTCAACTTCATATGGAATAATAAGAAACCCGAGAATTGCTAAAACAATCCTCTACAATAAAAGATCTTCTGGAGGTATCTGCATACCTGATCTCAAGGTGTACTATAGAGCAACAGTTATAAAAACTGCATGGCACTGGCATAGAAACAGAATGGTGGATCAATGGAATCGAACAGAAGACCCAGAAATAAACCCACACACTTACGGACACCTGATTTTGGACAAAGATGCCAAAACCATATAATGGAAAAGAGATAGCATCTTCAACAAATGGTGCTGGTCCAACTGGATGTCTACATGTAGAGAAATGAAAATAGATCCATACTTATCACCCTGCACAAAACTGAAGTCCAAGTGGATCAAAGAACTCAACATAAAACCAGACACATTAAATCGGCTAGAAAAAAAGTGGGGAATACCCTAGAACTCATTGGTACAGGAGAAAACTTCCTGAACAGAACACCAACAGCACAGGCTCTAAGAGCAACAATCAATAAATGGGACCTCATGAAATTGAAAAGTTTCTGTAAAGCAAAGGACACCATCATCAAAACAAAGCGACTGCCTACAGATTGGGAAAGAATCATCACCAACCCTTTATCTGATAGAGGACTCATATCCAGTATATATAAAGAACTAAACAAGCTGAAAAGCTGCAAACCAAATAATCCACTTAAAAAATGGGAAACAGAGCTAAACAGAGAATTCTCTGTAGAGGATTATCGAATGGCAGAACTGCACTTAAAGAAATGCTCAATGTCATTAGCCCTGAGGGAAATGCAAATCAAAACAACCCTGAGATTTCACCTTAGACCCATCAGAATGGCCAAGATGAAAAACTCAAGGGATAACACATGCTGGAGAGGTTGTGGAGAAAGGGGAACCCTCCTCCACTGTTGGTGGGAGTGTAAACTTGTACAACCACTCTGGAAATCAATCTGGCGCTTTCTCAGACAACTAGGAATAGTGCTTCCTCAAGATCCAGCCATACCACTCCTAGCCATGTACCCAAAAGAGGCTCAAGTACACAAAAAGGACATTTGCTCAACCATGTTTGTAGCAGCTTTATTTGTAATAGCCAGAAGCTGGAAACAGCCCAGATGCCCCTCAACTGAAGAATGGATGCAGAAACTGTGATACATCTATACAATGGAGTATTACTCAGCAATGAAAACTAAAGAAATCATGAAATTTGCAGGTAAATGGTGGGACCTGGAAAGGATCATCCTGAGTGAGTTGTCCCAGAAGCAAAAAGACACGCATGGTATATACTCACTCATATAAACATACAACATAGAATAAATCCACTAAAATCTGTATATCTAAACAAACTAAGCAAAAGAGAGGACCCTAACTAAAATGTTCAATCCCCATCCTGAAAGGCAAAGAGGATGGATATTAAGAAGAAAAAGAAAATGGGAAACAACCTCGGAACCTGCTACAGAGGGCCTCTGAAAGCCAGAAGAAAACAGGAAACAACCTGGGAACCTGCCACAGAGGGCCTCTGAAAGCCTCTGCCGTGCAGACTGTCAAAGCAGATGCTGAGCCTAATGGCCAACTGATGGGCAGATAAAATGGAATTTTATGTAAAAAGTAGGAAATAGTAAGAGCTGGAGGGAACAGGAACTCCACAAGGAGAGCAACAGAATAAGATAATTTGAATACAGGGAACTTCCCAGAAAATTATACTCCAACCACGGACTATTCGTGGAGATAACCTAGAACCCCTGCACAGATGTAGCCCATGGCAGTTCAGTGTCCAAGTGGGTTACATAGTAATGGGAAGAGGGACTGCCTCTGACATAATCTGATTGGCCTGCTCTTTGATCACCTCCCCCTGAGGGGGGAGCAGCCTTATCAGGCCACAGTAGAGGACAATGCAGCCACTTTTGATGAGAACTGATAGACTAAGATCAGAAAGGAGAGGAGAACCTCCCCTATCAGTGGACTTGGGGAGTGGCATGCATGCAGAAAGGGGAGGGAGGGTGGATTCTGGAGGGGAGGAGGGAGGGGCTTATGAGGGGATACAAAATGAATAAAGTGTAATTAATAAAAAACTTAAAAAAAAGAATAAAATTTCAACCTACTATTATATATATATAAAAAAAGAGTAATGTTAGGAGTTGAGGAAGGACATGATGCAGCTAAAAGACACATGAATAGCTAAAGATGACAGAAACCTAATTGCTATTCTAGTCTTAACTCTTTCATTATCCATTTTTGCTTTTTGGGCAAGTGTATAACAATGTAATTGACAATAATAGTATAAAACTCTAAGCAAAGCCCCAAAGCCTTCAGAATACCTATTATTTCTTATAAAAGTTCACTGAGAATTTGAGAGTGGCCGGTGTTGAGTGGCTACATTAATCTAGGTTCATGATTTGTGTGTGTATGTGTGTGAGTGAAAGAGAGAGAGTTTAGCACAATACAGGGACTTTTCTATTTCAAAATTATGTTTTTATTGGAAAGCATTTACAATAACATTTATTTTAATATGTAAAACAATATATGATATATAGATAATAGATGATAGACAGATATGACATATAGAAAGATAAATAGAGAGATGATAGTAAGATAGATGATAGATAGATAGATAGATAGATAGATAGATAGATAGATAGATAGATAAACAGAAAAATAGAGAGATGATAGACTGTGTAGGCTTAGATTTTTTACCAAACCTACTTTATTTAGGGTTCTTTTTTTATATTTATAGCTTTATTAAACATGTATTATTTATATTTTTATATTAATTACAGTTTATTCACTTGGCATCCCAGCTGTAGTCCCCTCCCTCATCTCTCTCTCAATCCCATCTTCCCTCCCTCATCTCCTCCCAAGCCCCTCCCCAAGTCTACTAATAGAGGAGGTCCTCCTCCTGTTCCATCTGACCCGAGTCTATCAGGTCTCGTCAGGACTGGTTTTATTGTCTTCCTCTGTGGCTTGACAAGGCTGTTTCCCACTCAGGGATAGGTGATCAAAGAGCCAGCCACTGAGTTCATGTCAGACATAGTCCCTGTTCCCCTTACTAGAGAACCCACAAGATAGTGAGCTGCCATGGGCTAAATCTGTGCAGGGGTTCTAGGTTATCTCCATGCATGGTCATTGGTCTGATTATCAGTATCAGAAAAGACCCCTGTGTCCAAATGTCTTGGTTCTGTTGCTCTGTTGCTCTCCTTATGGAGCTCCTGTTCCCTCCAGGTCTTTATATCACCTTCCTTCTTTCATAAGATTCCCTGCACTCTGCCCAAAGTTTGGCTATGAGCCTCATCATCTGCTTTAATACCCTGCTTGGTAGAGTCTTTCATTAGCACTCTGTGGTAGGCTCCTTTCCTTATTTAGGGTTCTTAAGCACCTTTTCCTCCCTTACAATGCCCCTCCAACCTTAAGTGTGAGATTAATGAGATAAAGGGCTGTAGTACTATCTTCTTCCTGCTGATCAGTGTCAATAGGACATTACGGGATTACCAGACTCAGTCCTCAGCATATCAGCAGTTCATTCCAAAGGGCCAACATAGAGTAGCAACACAAAGTCAGCAAAAGCTGCAAAACCAATTTAGCTTGCCCAGGGAACCTCTCTGGAACATTTCTCTCTGCAAAGTCATGTGTCAAAGCAGGAAGATCAGTGCAGCAATGTCGATCCAAAAAGGGGTGCCTCACTCTCCCTTGGCCTCTATGTATGTCCTTTCCTCAAAGTCCACCCATGTATGTTCTCAGTTGGCTAAAGTCATACGTCACATATGAGGGATCACAGCAAAACACCATGTGTCCTCACACAAACCAACCTGGGCAAATCATCACATGATAAAATTCAGTCTTCAAAGAAACCAGAAATTTCCATTTCAAGATTGACCAATAATTACTACCAGTATTTAAAGTAATATATAAGTCTGCTTTGGGGGGACTAATGAAGTAGACTTGACTACAGAGGTACTCAAAAGACTTGTCTAAAATGACTCTTATCTTTTGTTAAAGAATTCTTACTTCCTCAGACACCATCAGGTGACTATGTGTGGGCACCTGTATGTAACCTGGGGAGCCCTTCTTCCATCTATACTTGAATATTGACTAGTGTAGTCTTGTACAAGTAGTTATATTGTTGAGAGTCCATATGTTCAATATTTCTGTCCCTCCACTAAACATTTTTTTCTCAGCAGCCATCCAGGGTTCTCTGGCTTTTAAAATTGTCCTGCTCATATTCCAAGGTGTTCTTTGAATCATGGGTGTAAGAGCTGTTTATAAATGTCTCATTTTGGTATGGGTACTTCTCAGTCACTTATTTTCTTCACTTGGATCAGTTTTGGTTCTCTTCGATATATTACATCTGTTGTAAAAAGACAGATCTTTGAGGCAAGCTAAGAGCTACATTAATCTACAGTATTTCCATTGATATAAGAATAAGTATTTAGGAGAAAGTTGAATGCTATATAAATTTAGAAAAACATGGCATAAAGAGGTTCTCCTCTAGGGTCTTTAACATCTTCAACTATGGGATTTTGGATATATTTATAATACAATGCAAGTGTTCTCTCCTATAGGCAAGTCTTATGTCTAATCATATGGCTATTGTTTATCAACAAGATACTAACACCAGTGCTAGACCATTGGGCAGTATGACCTATAACAGAAACACTTGAACATCCATGTTCAAAGCTACTCTCAATAGTCAAGTTTTAAGTTTGCAAAGTCAAATTCTTTTTTTTCTCTCTAACAGTTAGCATTAGATATTTAGCTATGTATGTTGACAAAGAGAGTCATATTAAAATCCAGTGAATGGGAGGTCTTAAGGTGTTCTAGTTTGACAAGAAAGTCATAAAAATATAGATAAAGCCTAATAATAAAGAGATTTTGATTGGGTCACTCTTGAAAATAAGATTGCTATAATGGTGGTTTAATCAAAGCAAATATACTATCAAAGTCACCAGCATCTAATATGATGAAGAAATAAATATATCTGTAATAAAATAGTATGGAAAAGGCTGAACAAAAGCAACTATGAAAATGACATTTTAATGCTTCATCATCTGCTTCCTGACTATCATGACCAACAATGCAATTGTTCACATGAAGGAAGAGTTTTTGCAAACTGCAGTTTGAAGTTCCTGATGGGGAATCAAAGGCCACAGGAACACGAGGCAGGTCGGTACATTAGATGCTCAGAGATATAATAGTGGGTGCTAAGACTGATTCTCAATTTTATCCAGTCTGGGACTCCAGCCATGGAATGCATGGTACACTCAGAGTGAATCTTCTCAGTTTACTTAAACCTTTTGTTTCTATGTTGATTCTATATCAGCCTGTTCAATTTGACAGTGATGATTAACCATAACAATTAAATGCCTGGTTAACATGCCACTAACATGTCACATACAACATGTCTTTAAAACATTCATCTCACAATGCACAGTGCATTTAGCAAATTTCTCAAAGTCTCTATAGTTTTTCACAGTCCCAGTATGATTGAAAACTCTATTATCTCTGCTGAGAGCAAAGGAGGATGAGTCTCTATAAAATAAGTGGGTAATCTTACACATATAAGTACACAGGTAGCACCAAGTGGACTCAGTGTCAGAGAGGGGAGGGGAAAAACATGCAACATTGGAAGGGGATGTGGTGGAGGAAAAGGAGAGCTGTTGGTGCAAGGAGGGAATGAAAGGTAGATTTAATCATGAGGCATTGCATGCACATGTGAAACTCTCAAGTAATAATAAACTTACTTTAAACTTGTATTTCTAATATAAAGTGTAATAAAATAAGTACTCCCATTTCAGAATACAAGAATGGCAAAGGATATAATAATGAAACATCAGATCAGAAAGCATGATTAAAACCCAGCAGGACAAATGCAAAAATTTCAGCTCTGTATCCTGCTTCTAATGGTAATGATGATGTGATCTAGAGGGAGCTTTTGTGTATCTTTCCACACAGGCTGATAAATCTAAGAGAGTGCACAAACAGCCTTTCTCTTCTGCTGCCTGTACTTCATTCACCTACTTTTTCTTAACACATGTCCTCCAACCCAATAACTCCAAAAGCCTGGGTTCTCCTTTGCAGCTTAGGTTCCACCTCTACACCTCCTCACTGTGGTCTTTCTGGTCACACATGTGAAGAATCCAACGCTGTCACATATTTCCTAGCCCTGGCAGCTCTTTAGAACCTTCATGCAATCTCCCATGTCACCATACTCTTACATCTTTCATGCCTTCAATATCATGTGAAAAACAGGACCACGTATTACCATTAACTCAAGATGCAACCTGTTCCCCTTGGACCATCGCTCTAAAGACCTCAGTATGCCTACATAAGTGAATCTGCGGCTTTTGTTTCTTTTGCAATTGCATTTATAACAGTAGTCTTCACGCACATTTTTTCCTTTCAAATGAATCTTGCCATTTATAAGCCGGAGCACTTGATGGGTGGAGTCTTGTCTACAAAACACTTTTCCTTCTGCCCTAGTACAGACCTGAGTTTTATTTCTAATGGTGCTGATCTCTATAACAAACATAATTTTCTCAATTTCCCTCTTGTTTTAACCTTAAACTTATTTCTGTTGGCACATTTTTCACATTTTTTTTCATTCTGTTTCTTTTTCTCATGTGGGGACATGGTAGTGTAAAGTGGGCAATGATAGTGTGTAGTATCCAGGATACCTGGACTTTTTTTTTTTTTTTTTGTTTTTTTTTTTTTGTTGTTTCTACGTTTTTTGTATTTTGTTTTTTTTTTTTTTTTTTTTTTTTTTGTCTTGAGACTTACTCTGCAGATACACCCATTAGTTCTGACTTCATCCCAACTCAAGCTCTTGGGACATGAGGAGAATGTTCTTTGCTGAAAGGTAATATGTAAGTCTCCTAGCGTGATTCTTGATAAATCTGCTCTCCTGTGGACCCTTATGAGAGGCGCCTCCACTGTCTATGTTTCTCTCAGCATCCCCATTTTTTTTTAACTCTCCTCACCCAAAATATTCCCAGATGTTGAAGCAACATATGCACTGTCTGTTTTGTCACAGAAATGACCACTTACTGGTAATGATTTTCTGTATTAGTTAATTTACCCATTGTTTGGCAAAATAAGATGAAAAAGTAATTTAAAGAAGGGTTTGGGTTTTTTTTTTATACAGTCAATCATGGTAAGGAAGATAAGGCACTGTGAGATTGCTGGTGACACCCTGTACACAAGAAAAGAGATAATGTTGATACATTGTGAGTTCCCTCCTTATTTTAGCTGAGACCCAACCACCAAATGGTTCCATCAACATTGTGGTTCTGCTCAGCTCAGTGAGAATGTTCTAGAAACACCCTCACAAACACACCCAGAGATGTGTTTCCATAGTGATTCTGAAAGCCTTCAATTTGGTTATGGAGATGATTCACAATAACTACATTAAGCTAATAAAATGGAATTGATATTTATAATGTATTATAATTCAGTTTTAAAACATTTGTTATGTTGATTCAAATACACTCATGAAGTATCTGTCAGTTCTAAATAAGTTGGTTGCAGAAACACCAATTGTTAGAAAATCATGTCTACAAAAATTATTATATTTATCCATAATATACTGGTTAATAAGATTGCTTACTTCCTAGGTTTTCCACTTAGGAATTAAAGTGGCTGATACAAAAACATTCTAATATATGTTACTTATATTTGATTATACATGTGTGAAGAAAATAAACTTTTCTTTGAAAAACTTCTGTGGCAACACTAAAGGTTTTAGCAGTTTTTGAAGTGTTTGAGGATGGTTGCAGAAGGTTTATGATAGACAATATTATAAAAGACAAGTGTGCAAAATGAAATTGGTTACACTGAGAAGAAAATTATAGGTAGATTTTTCTAGAAATCAAACATCAGTGCATCAGTGCAAGCCTGAGTTTAATCCAAAATATAAAACTCTTTCTTACCATCTTGAGCCACCTTATGAAAATTTACAAGCTTTGTTAATTTGCATTTTAAATAGATTTTCTTTACATTGCAAGCTATCTTGTGAGATGCAATTCAGAGCAGGATCCTCCTCCAGTAAAGCTTCATGCTCTGCACTTGGCTCCTCTTCAGATCTTTGCATCATTGTATACAGTGGGCACTTCATGCCAGTGGTTCTCAACATTCCTAATGCTTTCACCTTTTAATACAGCTCCTTGTGTTTTGGTGACACCCAACCACAAGGTTATTTTATTGTCGCTACAAAACTATAACTTTACCACCATTATAAATCATAATGAAATGTCTGATATGCAGGATGTCTGATATGTGATTCCCAAAGGCAGAGGTTGAGAACTGTTTCTTTATGACCTTCAGGCTACCAGAAGCCATACTTTCCCTTGTGCAAGGTACTGCTATTCCTTGTTGACCTCTTCTTTAAAGTAGTGTTCCCTCACAGGGGCTTTCCATGTTAAAATACCCTTTTTTAAAAAACTCAAGATTGACTTCCAATTTATTTAAATAAGCTTTCTGAAGGAGAAAATCCACACTGTAGTGAGTTGATCATTTAGTAATGCACCTAAAATGACAAAGAAAAATGCATTATTAAGACTAAGGCTTGTAAATATAATAAAAACCACAAGAAGCTGAGGCAGAGGAATTGCAAATTCAAGGGCAGCTTTAGTGATATCATCTGTTTGAGTCAATATTAAGGCTGAATTTAAAAAAGCTCAGGCCAAACAATAGCTACAACAAACACATAAAATGATGCAAATAAACAATATTTGTATGTTGTATCTTTGTTAGATATTTCATTTCTAAAACAAAAACAACAACAAAGAAAACAACAACAAAAACAAGTTTTCATGTAACACAGGGTTTACATGTTCAACACCTATTAGTTTTCTATATACATTTTAAAGCCTTTTCATTACCATGCTGGTTGATTACATGACTGCCAATCATCATGACCTATGACTAGCTTTGATAAAATATTCTAGATCTTTTGTCAGCTTATTCAGTCAATACTCTAAATTTTGTTGACTTACATTAATTTTGTTATTATTGTACATAGATGTATAGTAAACATGCTTATTCGGGAGCTGGATGATGCAAAAGGCGACACAAAATACTCAAGGGATACAAATGTTCTTTATACAATACTCAAGGAAATCTATTATTGGTATATGGGTTTTAAAATCACATTAAATTCTGATGGACAGCTGGGCCTGGTGGCACATGCCTTAAATTTCAGCACTCAGTGAAGCAGAAGCAAGAGGATCTCTGTGAGTTGGACACCAGCCTGACTGTAAAGCAAGTTCAGGACAGCCAAGACTACATAGAGAAACCCAGTCTAGAAAGAAAGAAATAAACAACAAAAAACCAAAATCAAACAAAGTCTGCTGGACTTCATCATCAACCATGACAAACATAGTTATTAACTATAGGTTTTGTTTATCTTTCAAATTAATACCCTCTGATAAATGGCAGTTCAGCTTCTTCTTCTTCTTCTTCTTCTTCTTCTTCTTCTTCTTCTT
>NW_026596079.1:6828839-6831119 GCF_907164565.1 Psammomys obesus
CTTCTTCTTCTTCTTCTTCTTCTTCTTCTTCTTCTTCTTCTTGAAAACACCAAATGGTTGATGAGGCTGGTGCAGCCAGAGAGCCAGAAGGGCCCAGTGGCCCAGGATTAGGGGCCTGAGGTCATGCAAGGGAGGGGGAGAGGGAGGAGTGGGCGTGGCCGAGGCCTAGGACTCTTGGAGGTAAAGCCGAAGACAAGGAGTGGATCCCTGTCACCAAGCTGAGCCGCCTGGTTAAGGACATGAAGATAAAGACCTTGGAGGCGATCTACCTGTTCTCCCTGCCCATTAAGGAATCTGAGATAATCGACTTTTTCCTGGGTGCATCCCTAAAGGGTGAGGTACTAAAAATCATGCCAGTGCAGAAGCAGACACAGGCTGGCCAGCGGACTAGGTTCAAGGCTTTTGTTGCTATTGGAAACTACAATGATCATGTTGGTCTTGGTGTTAAGTGTCCCAAGGAGGTAGCCGCTGCCATCCGAGGAGCCATCATCTTGGCCAAGCTTTCCATCGTCCCTGTGCGAAGAGGCTACTGGGGCAACAAGATTGGCAAACCCCACACTGTTCCATGCAAGGTGACAGGCCACTGTGGCTCTGTTTTGGTGCGTCTCATCCCTGCCCGCAGAGACACTGGCATCATCTCTGCTCCTGTGTCCAAGAATCTACTGATAATGGCCGGTATTGATGACTGCTACACATCAGCCAGAGGCTGCACTGCCACCCTGGGCAACTTTGCCAAGGCCACCTTTGATGCCATCTCCAAGACCTACAGCTCCCTGACCCCTGACCTCTGGAGAGAGACTGTGTTCACCAAGTCCCCTTATCAGAAATTCACTGATCATCTTGTGAAAACCCACACCAGAGTCTCTGTTCAGGAGACTGTTCAGAGTCTCTGTTCAGGACCCAGGCTCCAGCTCTGGCTACAACATAATGGTTTTTTTACAAGAAAAATAAAGTGAATTAAAATTGAAAAAAAAAATGGCAGTTCAATAGAACTACCTCTGTGTATTGTTTTTCCAAGAGCCTAAGAACTAGTGGTTCACCATAGTCTCCCAGCAAGGCATTTCCTTGCATTTTCTCCAGCAGGACTGAAAAAGTTCCTTGGGTCCTTCACACAAGTCCCAAAACTTCCAGCTTTAAAGACAGTGAATTCACATCTCACCTATTACAAAGGCTGCTCTTCACTCCTGACTGTGCCAGCACTTCCCTGAGTCATTTTAAAAGAAAATTTTCTCATAGTGAGGTAAAGAGTAACTGACTGCTATCCCTGGAAAGAGAATGCTAAAATTTGTATTTCCCAACTCTCTGTCACAGGAGTAAATGTAAATGTTTGCTGGTTTTATCTCCCAAATACTTTATCTTTCCATGATCCACGATAAGTTCTGGTTTAAGGGTATTTAATGTTTAATACTGTGAACAAATGTTGTACCCATTCTAGTCAAGGTTAAGCTCAGATTCTTTGCTTCATGTTTACAGCTCCTCAAGTCTACCAAGTGGGCCTTCAAACCATACTAAATTTTTCTAGACTATAGATCTTAATGCTTTGAAAAAGTATTTAAATCCTTACAGAAGCTTTTCAGGAGAGAAATGAGGGTAGTGATTGCACCTTGGGTGGGAGAGGGGTCTGCAGAGAGAAGAAAAAAAACATGGGAAGGAACATTTCTGTGACAAGCTGGAGACCTAGACAAGATAGGCTTCTAGAAAGATACGGGGGTGATCCTAGCTGATACGCCCAATAACACGAGTCATGGAGACTGAGGAGGACACCCTCTAACTTGGCAGAACTCTTTGTGGAGAGAGGGGAACACCAATCCACAAAAACTTGGACCCAAAATTTATACTGCCTACAAGATGTGCAGGGATAAAGATAGAACAGAGATCGAGGGAATGTCCAACCAATGTCTGACCCGACCTGAGACCTACCCCATGGGAGAGAGCCAACCCCTGACACTATTAATGATACTCTGCTATGCTTGTAGACAGGAGACTAGCACATCTCTCCTTTGAGAGACTCCACCCAACAGCAGATAAAAACAGATGCTGAGACTCACAGCCAAACAGTGGGAAAATCTAGGGAGTCTTGTGGAAAGTAGATGGAAGGATAGAAGGACCTGGACATGACAGGAGCTCCACAAGAATACCAAAAGTGCCAACTAACCATGGCTGATGAAATAAACTTGCCTACAAAAGTACTCAAAAGACTTGTCTAAAATGAGATTTTTGTGGGATATAACTCTCTATCTATCTATCTATCTATCTATCTATCTATCTATCTATCTATCT
>NW_026596079.1:6831129-6844690 GCF_907164565.1 Psammomys obesus
TCTATCTATCTATCTATCTATCTATCTATCTATCTATCTATCTATCTATCAAACCACTGGAGAGGTGGAGACATAAAACATACAAATACACACATGTGTGTGCGTGCGCACACACACAATCCTCAAACCATCTATTTTCCACACTTCAGCCTCAGAACATTTGTATGTTTCGTTTGTTTCTTTTTGTTTAATTTGTTTGTTCATTTGATTACATAAGTATAGAGTGAGATTTAAGCTACTTTTCTGAGTAGATTTACTTCATTATTACTGACTATTCTGTATACTATAATAGTGTTTAATCTTTGTTACAGTTGTCTGAAAACTGCAATGGTACCAATAGGGCCAAGAACATGAAACTTAATACAATGTCACATATATTCTTCTCAAAAGTGATTTTCTGTCTGGCATCTGTTTTGGTTCATATGTGCTTCATAATTCGTAAATTGGCTTTTACACAGCCCCATTTTGACATGGGAACAAATCATTTGCCAGGAAAGGTCTATGACGGCATTAAAGAACTAAAGAACTTTCGTCACATTTGTTATCAATGATGTTTTCCAAAAAAGGTCTTCATCAAAAGAATGAAACGAAGAAATTGAGTTATACATATAATATTCTTATTATATTCTCCAAAAATAAAGTTAAATGGCTGTAGGGAAAAGAAGATTGGAACACAATGATTGCTTCTGTGACTGCCTTGCTAGGACAACATAGCAAAAATACTCTAACTTCTCTTAAAGCAGTGATTTTTCAACGTGTGTATCATGATGCCTTGGAGGGTTTAGTGACTTTTTCACAGGGGCCATATATCACATATCCTGCATATCATTTGTTTACATTATGAGTCTTAACAGTAGAAAAATTACAGTTATGGAGTAGCAATGAAAGTCATTTTATGGTTTGGAGTCACCCCAACATGGGGAACTATATTTAAGTGTCAAAGAGGGAAGTTTCAACACGAAGGTTGAAAACCACTGTCTTAAAGGATGTGATTGTCTTCTTTGCAAATGGCAGCTGAACTGCCTACTACATACTTAAGATTAACTTTGTTTAGTAACTCTTGCCAATCAGAGTTTGCTGATCCTTCAAACATTGAAAATGCTAACTCTAATGATACATTTTTTATGAAAATATCTCTTGACTCCTAAAGACTGAACTTTTGGTAGACTTCACAGCAAAGTTAATAATACCTCTGAAGATCTTTTAAGACTATATGTATTTAAGATGCTATCCCATTGTATATTTAGCTTGTTTAATTTTAACTTGCTTTTAAAAGAACAATAAAAACAAACATACTTGTTCTATATAGCCCATGTAAACATCCTTTACAGCCTAAGCTAATTCATAATTTTAAATTACGTGTTTAAATTTTAAAAAACGCCTCTGAGTCAGAAGAATAACATTTGTATGTGTTTGTCGTGGTAATCATTTACTGAAACCATACAACAGGTTGAAAGAAACATTAAAACAAACATGCACCGTGAGTGCTGCAAATAACATGGATATAGCTTGACAATATGGGTTTTCAGTACTGAGTGCCTCTGGGTCAGGCATGTCAGTGAAGTAACTTCTTTCCTGTAAAGCTCTCAGGGATTTCTGTAAAGAAGCCCTAATTTCTTTTCTGTGCTGTTCAAAAAATACAGAACATTTCTAGATGCCACCACTTGCCAGCAAATTTCATGATTTTCTTGTTTTTAATTGCTGAGTAGTATTCCATTATGTAAATGTACCACAATTTCTGTATCCATTCCTCTGATAGACATCTGGCTTGTTTCCAGCTTCTGGCTATTACAAATAAAGCTGCTACATACATGGTTTAGCAAATGTCCTTGTTGTATACTTGAGCAAGTTTTGGGTATATGCTTAGGAGTGGTATACCTGGGTTTTGAGGTAGCACTATTCCTAACTGTCTGAGAAAGCACCAGATTGATTTCCAAAGTGGAGGTACAACTTTATATTCTCAACAGCAATGGAGTAGAGTTACTCTTTCTCCACATCCTCTCCAACATGTGTTGTCACTTGAGTTTTTGATCTTAGCCATTCTGATGGGTAAAAGGTGAAATCTCAGGGTCATTTTGATTTGCATTTCACTGATGACTAAGGATGTTGAACATTTCTTTAAGTGTTTCTCTGCCATTTGATGTTCCTCTATTGAGAATTCTCTGTTTAGCTCTGTACCCCATTTTTTAACTGGAGTGAGATATCCCAAAAGCAGAAAGACGCACATGGTATATACTCACTCACTTATAAGTGGATATTAGACATATAATATAGGATAATCACACTAAAATCTGTACACCTAAGGAAGCTAATCAAGAAGGAGGACCCTAGGTAAGATGCTCAACCTTCATTCAGAAAGGCAAATGGATTGGACATCAGGGGAGGGAGAAAACAGACAACAAAACATGGAGCCTACTACAGAGGACCTCTGAAAGAATCTACCCAATAAGGTATCAAAACATATGGTGAAACTCATAGCCAAACTTTGGGCAGAGTGCAGGGAATCTTATGAAAGAAGGGGGAGATAGGAAGACCTGGAGGAGACAGGAGTTCCACAAAGAGATCAACAGAACCAAAAAATCTGGGCACAGGGTTATTTTGTGAGACTGATAGACCAAACAGGGACCATTCATGGAGATAACCTAGAACCCCTGCACAGACATAGCCTATGGCAGCTCAATGTCCAAGAGCATTCCCCAGTAATAGGAAGAGAAACTGTCTCTGACATGAACTTATGGGATGGCTTTTTGATCGCCTCCACCTGAGGGTAGAGCAGCCTTATTAAGCCACAGAAGACAATGAAGCCAGTCCTAATGAGACCTGATAAACTAGGGTCAGAGGGAAGAGGAGGAGGACCTTCCCTATCATTGGACTGGGGGAGGGGCATGGGAGAAGAAGAGGGAAGGACTGTGGGATTAAGAGGGGATGGAGGAGTGGGCTACAGCTGGGATACAAAGTGAATAAACTGTAATTAATAAAAGTAAAATAAAAATAAAAAAAAATACAGAACAAAGACCTTTGTAAGGGGCAAAATTCAGACAGATTTATTTTTGGTCAGTTAATCTAAGAGGAAGCCTTTGGGGGTTTTTGTTGTTTGTTTTGTTTTCTCCTTAAGGTAACAGCAATACATTCTGGTGTATCTGGAATTTTCTTTATTGGTTAACCAAAGTAGCTAATAAGCTTCTCACAATTTGCATAGATTTAAAAAATATAAAACCCTAAGCTATTTCTGTGAATTCTTAGCATGTACAGAGGTCACAAAACAAAACAACAACAAAACAAAACAAAACAAAACAAAAAAGCTGTGTATCTGTGTCCTGGATTACAAACTCAGTCTAGTCTTTATTCAAAAATGAATTTTCTTTTACTGGAAAAGTATCTCTATTTTTTTTCCAACATTGAGAGATGTGTGTGTGTGTGTGTGTGTGTGTGTGTGTGTGTGTGTGTGTGTATTAAGGTTGAGGGAGGAAAATGAGTGGGACTAGATGAGGGTACCCTTGATATTGAGAGATTTTTTTTTCTTTTATTTATTTATTTTTTGGTACTGAAGTTGGAGGAGGATAATATGTGGTACTTTGGGAGGGATCTGGACTGCTGACTTGGGCGAGTGTGTCAGCAAAGGCTAGTGTCTGTGCATGTGAACACAGAGGGTTGTTTCTAGGAATAAGAATGAAGGATAATAGTAAAGCTATTGTGTAACAAGCAGTTTGATATTTCTTGTTTTGAAATTATTGAAAAAATATATATTTTCTTTATACATAAACACCATCAGTGTCAGGATTCCCACAGAAAAAAAATTAACCGTACTCCAGCTTTCCTACTTAGACCTAAGACTTTGGCCATTCTCTTCTTTATTCTGTCCACCTCAGAATATTTTATTTGTAATAGCCAGAACCTGGAAACAACCCAGATGTCCATCAACGGAGGAATAGGTACAGAAATTGTGGTATTTTTACACAATGGAATACTACTCAGCAATCAAAAAGGAGGAAATCATGATATTTGCAGGCAAATGGTGGAATCTAGAAAAGATCATCTTGAGTGAAATATCCCAGAAGGAGAAAGACAAACACGGTATATACTCACTTATATAGACCTATAAGATATAATAAACATAATGAAATCTATACACCTAAAAAAGATAATCAAGAGAGCGGACATGGGGTAAGATTATCAATCCTCGTTTTGAAAGACAGATGGGATACACATTGAACATTGACAGGAGTCTACTGAGCGCATTGGAAAGACTCTAACTAGCGGTGTTTTCAAAGCAAAGACTCATGACCAAACCTTTGGCAGGGTGCAGGGAATCATAAGAAAGAAGGGGAGTTAGTCCGATGAGGAAAGGATAGGAGCTCCACAAGGACCAAAGATATCTGGGCACAGGGTCTTTTCTGAGACTGACATGCAACCAAGGACCATGTATGAATGTAACCTAGAACCTCTGCTCAGATGTAGCCTGTGGTAGCTCAGTAACCAATTGGTTTCCCATAGTGAGGGGAACAAGGACTATTTCTAACAGGAACTCAATGGCTGGCTCTTTGGCCTCCCCACTCCCCAAGGGAGGAGCAGTCCTGTTAGGCCACAGAGGAGAGCTTTGCAGCCAATCCTGAGGATACCTGATAAAACAGGATCAGATGAATGGGGAGGAGGTCCCCCCTATCAGTGGACTTGGCAAGGGGCACGGTGGAGAGGAGGGAGGGAGGGAGGGACTGGGAGGGAATGAGGGATCGGGACATGGCTGGGGTACATAGTTAATAAAATGTAACTGATAAGAAAAAAATAAAATACGAAAAAAAAGAATATTAAATGTGTAAAGCAAACAAAATGAGGGACAATTGTCAAGATGAACATTCTGAAAAAAAGTGTGTACAATCTGCTGAAATTTTCATGACAAAATCTTCAGAATGAAAACTAGATGTTACATTCTGAAGAGAGTCATACAGTGCTCAAATACTTCCTTGAACCTCTAAGCGTCTCTTCAGCCTTCTTCACATGCAACCGCAACAAGCATTAATATTCAAGTAAACACATGGCTTTTATCAAAATTTCCCCTTTGTTTTCCTTTCACCTGAAATCCTCACAAATATGAGGCGGAAAGGAAACACAGCTTGATCTAAAGTACAACCATAAGTTAAAAGCATATATCACTTAGAGAGCATGCAATAACAGCATCAATTATTTACAGCATAAAATATAAGGTATTAATATTTTATTTCATGTCAGGAACCACATGGCACATAAAAGGCAGATGCTAAAGTGAGCTTCATAGATACTTGAAGGTGGTGTATAGAATGCTCAGTGAAAGATAGTAAATATAGTTTATTTTTAATACATACTTCGCCGAGGTCAGAAAAGTTGAAACAATACTGCAAAAATACTGTTTTAAAATAATTCAAAGTTGAACTTCCATAGTAGATACACTTAGTCTGTATTGTAGCTCTGGTTGACACTATGCTCTGTGCAAAACCGTGAAGACAGGTAATGAAACGTGGAAAATGAGGCAGAGCTGTGTTCCAGACTAGACAGAACTGTGAGTTCTGGGACAGTGCACTTGGCCTATTGTATTTTGCAGCCCCAGACCATAAAAAGCAGATAAAATACTGCAGAGTAACTAATTACATTTGCCAAAAGTGTAGTCCATCAATAGAAACAAAAAAATTAAACTTTGAGGTTACAAAGGATATGCAATGATTCAAATGTGATTTCACATATAGTCAAATAGCTTACTTTTTTATTTTTATATGTTTTAGTTATATAAGTTGCTTAAAAAATTATCATATAAAGCACTTGTAATTGTGTAGATATAATGAATCTCACTTTCTGCACACCTTCATCCACTAAAGTAAGACTATACATGTACAATCATGCATATAGCACATATAAGGTTTATTGTATTTACATAACATATATTCAAATAATCATATGTTTGTCTGATGGTACAATTTGTTTAATTTTGGCTGATTTGTCTAATTTTGATAGCAATCTACATTCAAATATAGATTTGAAGATTTAAAGTCTTTCTGGTAAGCACATGGAGCTATGATCTCTATTTTATAATTCTGTTTCTTAAGGTACATTAATTATAACACATTTAAATATGTTGATAGAAACATAAGATGTTGTTTATTCAAATTGCAATCCTATTACCATTGCATGAGAAAAAAGAAATATTTCATCAACTAGTCATGATTATTCATTTTTACAGTTAATTTATTTTTTAAGTGCTAACATGTTTTTTCTAACTTTAAGCCATTCTTGAATTTTTTACAAGTTCTTTGCCTACACTTAACTTTTATTTTGTTAATATAATTTTGCTGTATTGTTATATTACTGCAGGGACAAACATTATATAAATACTCAATGTGCTCAGCATTTGTGAATCCTGGGAATGAGTAAATGCATTCTAGAGATCTGATGAATTATTTGGACCCCCAGCTGTAACAAACCTTTCTTTTTAAATGTTGTCCATCATTGCCTAGGTAACAAAATTTAGTCCACCTCCAACTGATGTCACATATCTTAGTCCTTTGTCAAATAAAACAGTGAAAATGAGATACTATATATGTCATCATTAATTCAATCAATACTAATTAACTGTGTTAAGAATTAATATATTCCAGAGATGTTAAAGCAGAAGTCCTATAAGAATATTTAGTACATGTAAACTTAATTATATTCTTTTGAGAGATACAGAAAACAAATTCTGCTGTTCTTAACCATGGTAGATTCATACCTTTAGTCTTCTGCATTTGTGAGAAGCTCATTAGATGAACATCCTTAATGTTTCTCCTATAATATGTAAACTAAAATGAACTATCAATCACAAATATATTAAGAACCTCAAGTTAGAGGATAAACTAAAATGTTTGTGGGGGCAGTGAGCTGACAAGCGTTCAGAGAAAATGAATTCAAAACATTGAAAAATTACCAATTTAAACAAGTAAAATTAAACATAGGAATGATATTATAGGCAAGATAGATGCTTATATACAAAAGATCACATAATTTCAGAAGAAATATTAACTCCTCCAAACTCCATTCAGCAAATATACTAAAAAATGTTATATGTGTAAATACCGTCATTGGTCTGCCTGCCATGTCTTTGGGCCATTACCAGAGTCCAGCAATGACTAACACCTTCCAACAACTACATCATAATTGTGCTAACTACAATGGCATTGTACCATGTTTAGAAGTTTAATTGAGTCCTGTCAAAGTCAACCCCATCATTCAGAAAGAAAAACACAGCATTTTTCTTGAAATGTTAGTCATGTTGATTAAAACGTTACAAATTGAATGTATATTTTCATACGATTTAGATACAGTTTTCTTATTATTATTAGTTGATACTCATAGGTTTGAGTTTATGTTATTTCTACCTATGTTTATCAGTCTATTTTACTCTACTTTGAGTTTGGAAATTTTACTGGCCTTACAAACTGCGTACTGCATCATTGCCTCTTTTTTGCACATTACTGTGCATCTGTGTGAGTGTGCTCACACTTGCACATGTGTGCTCTTCTGTATTCAGGATAGTAGGCCCCTAACACATGTCTTATTTGTAAATATTTTACAAGCTGTCACTGCTTCCCATTTTTCTGAAGATTAGAAATTAACTTGGAGCTCCATTGCTGTTCTGTATGTGGCTACTCATTTGAGGGACTTATCAAAGAAATATTAGTTGTTCATCATCTACGTCTGTTAGAAGTTACAGTTTTATTATCATTTATGTATATGTGTGTGCTTCTATGTCTTAGCATGTATGTGTGACTGTGGAGGTCAGAAGAGGGCATTGGCATCCAGCAGCTGGAGTTACAAGTGAAGATGCTACTAGAACAGTGGTTCTCAACCTTCCTAATGCTACGACTCTTTAATGCAGTTCCTTATCTTGTAGTGATCCCAACCATAAAATTATTTTTGTTGAAAACTTTTTGTTGCTGCTGCACAACTGAATTTTTCTACTGTTATGAATTTTAATATAAAGATCTATGCTTTCTAATGGTCTAAGGTGACCCTGTATGGAAGGGTGGTTCAACTCCCCAAAGCGTTTGTGACTCACAGGTTGAGAGCTTCTGTACTAGAAGCTGAAATCATGTCTTCTGCAGAGAAACAAGATCTCTTAACTGCTGAGCCATTCTCCAGCTAGTTCCACATTTTTTAAATTTATCTTTTGTATTGGAGTGTTAAAAATTAGGTTCAGTTTCAATTTAAAACTTTCATTTGGCTCATTTCTTATAAAGACATGCCATTGGACCACCAACACTGGAACAAAGCTTCTTTTTTTTTTTTCCAAGAAATCAGTAATTTTGACAATTTCATAAAATAGTACATGAGCACTAAAGTATTGAGCTATTGAGTTCTGTGTTCCACTGATCTATTTGTTATTATTATATCAACATCATACTTTCTTTTATGATATATGTAGAAAATTTGTGGTCAGATTGAAAGTACTCAGGTTTTGTTCATTGTTACAATTATTGGACTAGTCATGGTTCTTTGCACATCCAGACAGATTTTCAAATGAGGTTGTTAATTGTTACAGAAAATCTGGGTGATAAAATGAGTGACTTCCCACTATATTTTCAATAAAGGTGAAACAGTTTAACATTTTAATACTATCAGTTCTCTGATCCACGAATCCATTTACTTGACTATTCCAAATCTCATACACTATTCTACAATTTGGGCTGCATTGCATTTCTTAAACTTAGTCACCCGCTTTGTGTGCTGTTATAAATAAAACCCATACAACTTGGTTTCCAATTGCTTTGGTGGGTAATTGTGTCATTGATTGCTATGTCTTAATCTTGTACTCTACAGGCCTATTTATTGTGCTTATTGATTCTAATATCATATATAAATATATGCGTGTAATATCCCTTAATGGTTTCTATATACAAAAACATCTTATTTGTGAACAGGTTCATGTATTTATCATTGATTCCTATTCCTTTTTACCCTATTTCGTTGTTTTTTTTTTTTTTTTTTTTTTCTCATTGCATACAGGACATCCCATACAAAAAATGTTCAAAATGGTGAAATGAGTGAATTCATCCTTAAATATGCTTGTTCTCAGTATTTCCTGGTAACATTTTAGAGATGTTTCCTTTTTTCCTAATGTACTGAGAGGTTTTTTTCCCAAATGTTTGTTAAATTGGTCATATGTCTGGAAATATTTTTTCATGTTCTGCATTTAAAAGGGAATACATTTATAATTTTATATGAACTTAGTGCACCATAACTTTTATCATTTAAAGTATATTCACTATATGTAATATAGTGATATATATGTTCTGATATTTCTGATGCCATTTTTCTTTTTTTAATTATTTTAATATCTGCTTATTGAAAATAAATATTTTTCTCACATAGTATATACTGACTATATTTTCCCTCTCTCTATTCCTCGCAGATGTACTCTGCCACCCCTCCCATCTGGATTCACCCCTGTCTCTCATTAGAAAACAAACAGGATTCTAAGTGTATATGATAAAACAAAATATAATGAGATTAAAAAAAAAAAAACACTAACACATCAGAATAGGACAAGACAGACAAACAAAAGGAAAGTGCTCCCCAAAAGGCACAAGAAATACATGTAGACACAGAAACACACTTGTTGCCACACTCAGGAATTCCATAAAAACATTAAACTGGAAGCCATATATGTATTCTAAACAAGGAGACAAATATAAATTTAACAAAATGAAAATTTTAAAATATGATATAAAAAAAGCCAGGACACAACATTTTAAGGCAAAGAACTTTTAAAGACACAATTGAGTTCATTTTCTGTTGGTCATCTATTGCTGGGAATGCAGCCCACTTTTTCACATTTATTAGTTTATTTAGTTTTTTACTGATTTTGAGTTAAATTTATTTATTTATTCACTTTACATACCAATTATAGTCCCCTTCCCTCTCCTCCACTAGGTACCACACTCTTCTTCCTTTTCCTCCTTCCCTTCTCCTCAGGAAAGGGAGTCCCCCTCCCCAGTAGAAATCCACCCACACATCAAGTTGCATCAGGACAAAGTGCATCCTTTTCCACCAGACAGACAAGGCAACACAGTTAGGGGAAAGAGGTCCAAAAGCAGGCAACACAGTCCATGTCACAGAAAAATCCTCTCCACTTCCTAGGAAACCCACATGAAGAACAAGCTGCCCATCAGTTCCACATGTGTTGAGGTCTAGGCCCAGTCCACGCATGCTCTTTGGTTGGTGCTTCAGACTCTGTAAATCCCCATGGACAGAGGTTAGTCGATTCTGTGGATCTTCCTGTGGAATTCTTGTCCCCTTCAGGTCCTTTTATTGTAGATATAAGGCTATTGTGTAATTCAAATGCTGATTTCTGTACTCCTCATATCTGGTTGGAATCCTTGTTCTGAGACTCTCCTGTCTCAAGGCTGTGTAAATACTACTCTCCAATTGTCCCCTAATATGCTAATAAAGTTGCTTACAAACAATTATTGAGCAAGGGAGTGAAAAGGGCTGGACTTCCTGCCATCTAGAGGAGGAGAAATTAAAAGAGGAAGTAGAGCATTTAGCAGACAGAAGCTATCCAAGAGGGACCAGGAGAAGCTGCAACAGAAAGCTACAAGGTGCAAGTATTTCTGGGATGTACACTGGGAGGAAACCAAATTAGCTTAGAGAGTTAAGAATAGAATAATAACTACTCAGTTCTTGTACTGTGAAGCTTATTATTTAACAAATATAATAGAGTCTCAATTGTTATATGATAGCTGGCTAAGAGAGAAACTGAGAAACAAACACAGTTTTGTAAAAATAACCCTAACATTCTATCCTCTCTCTAGCTCTTTCACAAGACACCCTAAGCTCCACCTAATATTTGACTGTGGGTCTGTTTTTATCCCCTGCTGAGTGAAGGACAGTTATACTAGGCTCCTGTCCATGCAACCTACAATTTAAAAAATATGTATCCTTTTAAATCACAGTTAATTCACTTTATATCGCAGCTGTAGCCCCTCCCTCATCTCCTCCCATGCCTGTCTACGAGTCTACTGATAGGGGAGGTCCTCCTCCCCTTCCATCTGACCCTAGCCTATCAGTTCTCATCTGGACTGGCTGCATTGTCTTCCTCTGTAGCCTGGTAAGGCTGCTCCCCTATTGGGGAAGGTGATCAAAGGGCCAGCCAGCCACTGAGTTCAGGTCAGAGTGGTGCAACCTACCTTTAAGTTTAGTTTGCTTCCCTCATGAGACTTCCTTAGGAAAAAAAAAAAAAAAACTATTTTTTTTTCATTTGCAAGTGATTATCACTTGGAGATTGCTTCTGGGTTAGAGATTAGACATGCATCCACTTATCCTTTTAGTTCTAGGGCCTTACCTGGTGCAATGGAGATCTTTTGCAGGTTGCTGAAGTCTCTGTGAGTTCATGAATACACTTCTCATGTTGCTTTAGAAGGCTTTGTTTTCTTAGTATCCTCTATCCCCTCTGATTTTTTCTGTCTTGCCTTCCTCTGTGTTCCCTGAGCCATGAAAGAAGTTGATGGAGACATCCACCTTAGGGCTGAATGTTTGAAGGTTTAAGCTGGCCATTCTCTACATATTGTCTGACAGTTAGTCTTTTATTTTGTTTTCTTCTGCAACAAGAGGATGCTTCTCTGATGACAGAACAAGGCATTGATCTCTGAGTATGGCAGAATGTCATTTGAAGTCCTTTTAGTGCTATGATCCTTTAATAGAAAAGTAGCATTGATTTTATTCAATCCATGGGCTATCTAGTCTCAGGTTCTTGATCATTAAACAGTGTCAAATATGGGTTCCATCTCATGTTGGTTAGTTATTCCCACAAAGTTTTGATCCACTGTTACACTAGCAAGTTTTACATGCAGGTTATCATTGTAGACTGAATAATTTATAGATGGGTTGGCATATACCTTTCTCCTTTGGTATTATGCAGAATACCTTCCAGTTCCACAAGCACTATATTGTAGATGTAAAGGCTCTATGTAGCTATGTAGGGGTTGTCTTCAGCACCAAGGCCTTATCATCAATTTGGGAAGAGCAACCAATAGCCTTGATAACAGGCCGCATTGCTTCGAAGATTTTTGGGACTCCATTGGCCAACAATTCAGTTATATGTAACCCATTTTGAAGAGTGCAAGGTTTACTTGGTGACAAGATATGCCCAGGTTAAGCTTTGCATCCATATTGTTTTCCAATTTCATTTAGATCACCCTCATATAAGTGTATATTTTAGAGAGTCTACTATATTAGGTTTCTCTACTGCTGCTCAAATGGTACTTAATTTTATCTGTCTCCATATTCCCTCTCATAAACACTTCTTTCTTCTCCCTCCCCATAATCATGTTGTTATAGCTCCCTAATCTTTTCAAAACTATGTATTACTTTTTCCTTTTTACTAGGGAAATCGGTCCCTATGTATATCTAACCTCTGTGGCTCTACAAATTGTAACTTGAGTATCATTGACTTAACAGCTAATATTTAAATATAGATGAATATATGGCATGTTTGGGTCTGGGCTATCTCACTCAGGAGAGATTTTTTTTTCCTAGTTCTATTCATTTACCTGCAAATTTTATCATTTCACTATTTTAACAGTACAGTAATATTCATTGTGTAAATATACCACATTGTCTTTATCCATTCATCTGCTGAAGGACATTTAGGTTGTTTCTAATATCTAGCTACTATTAATATGCCATCCATGAACATGGTTGGGCAAGTGTTTCTGTGATACAATAAAGTGCCCTTTAAGTATATATTTAAGAGTGGTATTAAGTATATACTTAAGAGTTGGATTTTGATTGCCATAGTGGCTCTACAAGTTTGCAGTCCCACCAGCAATAAATGAGTATTCCCCTTACTCCACATCAGCATAGGCTCTCATTTCTTTTATTGCTCTTTGCCATTCTGATGAGTGTAAGATGAAGCCTCGAAGTGGTTTTGATATGCACTCCCCTGATAACTAAGGATGCTGGAAATTCATTTAAGAGTTTCTCAGCCCTGTTCCTGGATATATTTGGTACTTGTAGAGCTCCTATCCTTTCCATATCATACTAACTCCCCTTCTTTCATATGATTCCCTGCACTCTGCCATGGTTTGGTTATGAGTCTTAGTGTCTGCTTTGAAACACTGCTAGGTAGAGTCTTTCAGATGCCTTTTGCGGTAGACTCCTGTCATACATTCAATGCACATCCCATTTGTCTTTCTAAATGAGGATTGATCATCCTTACCCATGTCCACTTACTTGATTATCTTCTTTAGGTGTGTAAATTTCATTATGTTTATCATATCTTGTAGGTCTATATAAGTGAGTATATACTAAGTTTGTCTTTCTCCTTCTGGGATACTTCACTCAGAATAATCTTTTCTAGATCCCACCATTTGCCAGCAAATTTCATGATTTCCTCCCTTTTGATTGCACAGGGCCTTTTCTGAGACTGACACTCAACCAAGGACCATCTATGGATATAACATAGAACTTCTTCTGGGATGTGGCCCGTGGTAGCTCAGTAACCAAGTAGTTTTCCAAAGCAAGGGGAACAAGGACTATTTCTAACAGGATCTCAAGG
>NW_026596079.1:6844790-6859086 GCF_907164565.1 Psammomys obesus
GGCCCCCCCCCCCCCCCCCGCAAGGGGAGGATCAGTCCTGTTAGGCCACAGAGGAGGACTTTGCAGCCAGCCTTGAAGATACCTGATAAAACAGGGTCAAATGAAAGGGGAGGAGGTCCTCCCCTATCAGTGGACTTGGAAAAGGGCAGGGAGGAGACCAGGGAGGGAGTTGGGGAGGGGGAGGGAATGAGGGAGCGGGATACAGCTGGGACAAAGAGTTAACAAATTGTAACTAAAAATAAAAATAAAATAAAAAAAAGAAAAAAAAGAGTTTCTCAGCTATTTGAGTTTTCTCTTTTGAGAACTGTCTATTCTTATCTGTATCCCACATTTCAATTGAATCATTGTTTTCTTGATATCTAGTTTTGGAGAGGGTTCTTTTTATATTTTAGATATTAGCTCTTAATAGGATATGGAGTTTGTCAAATCTTTTCCAATTTTGTAGGCTGTTGCTTTGTCCACGTAATGATGTCCTTTGTCTTATGGAAGTGCTTCGGTTTCATTAGCTCCCATTTACTAATTGTTGATCTTCATGCCTGCAGTAATGGTGTTCTGCTCAGAAAGTCTTCTGTCGTGCCAATGTGTTCAAGGCTGTCCCATACTTTCTCATCTGTCGGGCTCAGTGTATCTCATTTTTTGTTGAGGTTTTTAAACCATTTGGAGTTGGGTTTTCTGCAAGGTAATAAGTATGGATTTCTTTGGTTTCTTCAAAATGAAGCCATTCAGTTTCACCAGCATTATTTGTTGGAAATGCTGTCTTTTCAAAATGTGAATTTCTAGAAAGTTTATAAAAAATCAGTATTCATAAGTGTGTGGATTAATGTCTGAGACTTCAATTCAGTTTTTCTGTTTTTCTGCCAATACTATGCTATGCTATTTTTATTACTATAACTCTGTAGTTCAAATTGAAATCAAGGATTGTGATACTTTCATCAATTCTTTAATTATCTAGGATTGTTTAAAACATTGTAGGTTAGTTTGCCTTTCCATATGAAGCTGAAGACTGCATTTGCAGATCTATGAAGAACTTTGTTGGAATTTTCATGGGAATTGCATTGAATCTGCTGATTGCTTTTAGGAGTGTGGTTATTTTTTTGTCTTTTTACAAAGAAAAACTTTCTTCCTTTATTATTTTCCATTTGTATGGATAATCACAAAATAAAACAAGATAGCTCACAAAATTCTTACTTTCATTAATAACAGTAACATATTCTAATGTACATAATATCAAAGAAATTTATAACTGATATCTTTCTTGACACAAAAATTTTAAAGTAGGAAATAAAATTTGTTATGATTAGTTTTGCTCTAGTAATCCTAGCTATACCTGTGACCATAGAACTTTCTAGCTTCTAATATATTATTTAATCTCTTTGTTCACTGTCTTAATATTTTTATCATACAAGTCTTTCACTTACTTGGATAGAGTTAACCTAAAATATTTCATACTATTTAAGGTTACTGTGGAAAGTATTTCTCTGATATTTTTTGAGTCCATTTGTCATTTGTATTGTTTATTCAATGCTCAGATGATAAATATTTCTATCATTTATTCTCTACTTATGACTTCTCTTTGAAAATTTATTTCAATGCCTAGAATAGAAAGTATTTTACTATTCTTCCCTAACAACCTTATTTTAAATTGAACTGTTCTTAGATCATTTTAGGAATTTATGTATATTATTTTTCATTTATTTTTGGGTTTCTCTTCTCTTGTGCTTTCTTTTTCCTCAATATAATGGCTTTAATATTGAGTGCTAAGCTACCTATTGGCTTTCAGGACACAAACTTTGGCATTAGTTTCAGGAGTTTCTCTTGAAAATTAAATTATAGTCTGTTTCCAAATCAGTTTGCAGTTGATCATAAAGCATGAAATCCAGAACTATGGTTGCAACTGAATTTCTACCAGTTCTGTTGTTCATATCTATGTGCTGCTACCCTGTGTATTACACTAAAGTGCACTTAGAGGTTATTTTTGTTTGTTTTATATATATATATATATATATATATATATATATATATATATAATTTTTTATAGTAATCACAGGTTATTTACTTTGTGTCCCAGGAAAAACCCCCTTCCTCATTCTCTCCCATTCCCAACCTCCCCCTCTCATCTCCTCCCTGCTCCTTTCCAAGTCCACGGATAGGGGAGGACCTCCGCCCCTTCCCTTCTGACCCTAGCTTATCAGGTCCCTTCAGGACTGTCTGCAATGTCCTTTTCTGTGGCCTAGCAAGGCTGCTCTTCCCTCAGGGGGGAGGGGAGGGTCGAAGAGCTCACCATTGAGTTCATGTCAGAAATAGTCCCTGTTCCCCTTACTAGAGAACCCACTTGGATACTGAGCTACCATGGGCTATATCCAAACAGGGGTTCTATGTTGTATCCATCCACGGTCCTTGGTTGGAGAAACAGTCTAATGAAAAGCCCCTGTGCCTTGAGAGTTTTTATGATACAGTGACATAGCAAGTAGAAGCATAATAGCTTACAAATATTATTTTCTTAATAAAATTCAGAAAATAATAAGTACTTACCTAAAAATTTATATCTCAGTAAATTAGAAAAATATAAAAGAAATTGATAGTTTTGAGATTAAAATGACATATGAAACATAAATCAAAGTGAAAAAAGAATTTAAATTAATCTATTCTAAGCAATGAGATTGAAGTAATGATTAAAATCTCTGAAGCATAAAATTCCTATGCCCAGTTTGATTCATTTTAGAGTTCTACAAGGCTGTCAAAGAGGAATCAATGCCAATCCTTCTCAAACTATTCCATAAAAATGAATGAATATTTTGTAAACTCAAACAAAACAGATCAAGATAAAAGAGTGAACTGACAAAACTTTAGAAATGTGGCAGGATATAAAATTTATGTACAAGAATTTCTATACTTCTTAAGTACCAGTGACAATCACATTAAAAAGGAAAGAGAGAGAAAGAGAAAGAGTTTGTGTGTGTGTGTGTGTGTGTGTGTGTGTGTGTGTGTGTGTGTGTGTGTGTAGTGGGGCTTTCATTCATAATAACCTTAAAACCAACACAATAGCTTGGAAAAAAAACCCTAACCTAGTAAGTAAAAGATCTTTACAATGCAAAATACAAAACATTGAAGAAGGAAGTTAAGGAAGATACTAGAAGATAAATACATTTTCCATTCTCATGGATGGAAAGAAACAATCTTGTGAAAACAGGCATGCTTCCAAAAGCAAATCTACAAGTGCAACACATTCAAGGTTACTATTACAGAACAACTCTCCATGGAAATAGAAAAATAGTCTTAAAATTCAAGTGAAATCTTAACACACTGGATAGCAAAACAATCCTGAGTAATCAGAATGATGCTATAAATATAGCTATATTACAGAACAATTGGAGTGGAAATAGCATGGTACTGTCACGGAAGTAGAGAGGATGATCAGTAGAAAAGCATAGAAAACCCAGGAATAAATCTATGCAATTACAGATGCCTGATCTTTACCAAAATTCAAAAATACACATCAGTTCAAAGATATAAATTTCAATACATGATGCAAATAAAGTGATATATGAAATTAGAGCCCTATGCCTAGACCTGTATAAATAATAAACTCCAGATGAGTCAAAGACCAAATGTAAGAAGAAAACTCTAAAAAAAATAATAGAAAAACATTTCAAGAAAAAGACACAACAAGATAATTTGAACACAGGGAACTTCCCAGAGACTCGTACTCCAACCAAGGACTATTCGTGGAGATAACCTAGAACCCCTGCACAGATGTAGCCCATGGCAGTTCAGTGTCCAAGTGGGTTACATAGTAATGGGAAGAGGGACTGCCTCTGACATAATCTGATTGGCCTGCTCTTTGATCACCTCCCCCTGAGGGGGGAGCAGCCTTACCAGGCCACAGAAGATGACAATGAAGCCACTTTTGATGAGAACTGATAGACTAAGATCAGAAAGGAGAGGAGAACCTCCCCTATCAGTGGACTTGGGGAGTGGCATGCATGAAGAAAGGGGAGGGAGGGTGGGATCGGGAGGGGAGGAGGGAGGGGCTTATGGGGGGATACAAAATGAATAAAGTGTAATTAATAAAAAATTTAAAAAAACAACGAAACAAACAACAACAAAAAAGGCACAGATGAGGACTGTCTGAATAGGTCTCCAGTTTCTCAGGAGGCAAGGCAAACAAATGATAAATAGGACCTGATATGATTTTAAAATAGGGTTCCTCTCACCACATTCTAACTGGATATCATACAGGAAATAAATGACAATAAAAATTGGCAAGGATGTGAGGAAACTTACATCTATTTCCACTTTTGGTAGGAATGCATACTGCTGCAGCCAGTATTAAGCATTCTCTAAAAGCTAATAATAAAACTGATATATGGTCCAGCTAAAACCCTTTTGGACCCCCAATACTGTATTCCACTACAGAGATGCAAGCTCATCCATGTTCATTGATGCTGTATTCACAATAGTAAGGAAATAAAATCAGCCTAGATGCCCATCAGTTGATAAATCTATTATAAACAGTGGTACATATGTACAACGGATGCTATATGTGAAAGGAAAACGAAATTATGAAGTTGGTAAGAAATTGATGGAACTGGACGGTAATATACTGAGTGAGGTAACTCAATCCCCAGAAAGAATGTGCAGCATGTTGTCTCTTTTATATAGATCCTAGTTTTAATTTATATTGTCCTTAGTTAGTATGGTAATAGAGAGTAGAATCTTAGAGAGTTGTCATTGAGTCTGTGGGGGGAGATTATTAATAGACAGGAAACAAAAGAGCATATTTGATATGAAAGTAGATTGGTAGACTACTGAGAATGGCAAAGTTTAGCAAAGATAGATAGAAGAAACAAGTTCAGAGGTTGGGGGAGTTATGGACCTACAGAGATCGATGCTCCAACCAAAGACCATGTGGGGAGAGGACCTAGACCCCTGTTCAGGTGAAGCCCATAGACAACAGCTCAGTCTCCAAGTGGGTTCCCTATAAGGGGAGCAGAGTCTGTCTTTGACATGAACTCAGTGGCCTGCTCTTTATCACTTGCCCCTGGGAGGTGCAACCTTGCCAGGCCACAGAGAAAGATACTGCCATCCCTGATGAGATCTGATAGCCTATATTAAGATGGATGGGGAAAAGGTCCTCCCCTATCAATAGACTAAGTGAGGGGCATAAAGGGAGAAGAGGGAAGGTAGGTGGATATGGGAGGAGATGGAGGGGGTCTAAGGCCAGGATACAAAGTGAGTAAATTGTATTAATTAGTTAATTAATGATTAAAAATTAACAATGTATAAAAACAACATATAAGAAACTAGTATTTTTTTGTTTGTCTTTTCTCTTTCTCTTTTTATTTTTATTAATTGCAGTTTATTCACTTTAGCTAAGATACTCAATCCTCATTCAGAAAGGAAAAGAAGATGGATATCAGAAGAGGGAGAAAACAGAGAACAGGACAGGAGCCTATCACAGAGGGCCTCTGAAAGCCTCTACAGCAGGGTATCAAAATATATTATGAGTTTTATAGCCAAACTTTGGGCAGAGTACAGGGAATCTGATGAAAGAAGGGGGAGATAGAAAGACCTGTAGAGGACAGGAGCTCCATAAGGAGAGCAACAGAACCAAAAAATCTGGGCCCAGGGGTCTTTTTTGAGACTGATACTCCAATCAAGGACCATTCATGGAGATAACCCAAAACCCCTCCACAGAGATAGCTCATGGCAGGTCATTGTCCAAGTGGGTTCCCTCAGGGGGGTGCAGCCTTACCAGGCCACAGAGGAAGACAATGCAGCCACTCCTGATGAGACTTGATAGACTAGGATCAGAAGGAAGGGGAGGATGAACTCCCCTATCAGTGGACTGGAAGAGGGTCATGGATGGAGAAAAGGGAGGAAGGGTAGGATTGGAGGGGAGGAGAGAGGGAGCTACAGGTGGGATACAAAGTGAAGAAACCTAGTATTTTTAAAATATTTAAATGTAGACTAAAATAAGATTTGAAGGGAGCTACTATAAATAGGTGGGTAATGCTGCTCCTATAAGCAATAGGTTATTCAACACAAACTCCAAAGCCAGGTAGCAAACCCTGCTGCATTAGTTATCCATTAACTTACCAGAAGCTCTGTACAGACTGTTACCAATACAGACTGTTACCATTGCTCTTGACTGCTCATAGCATAAGCATAATAGGAACCTAATGTTGAAGATAGCACACACTTAGTTTGGAGGATATTAGCAAGAAAGCTATAACTGAATTAGAAGCTTCCTTCCTGCTGGCTAGCTTTCATAGTCCCTGATGTTTCAGTGTAGACTTCTGTGGAAGAAAAACTATAATGATCATAACCATTTGAACATTAGGATGTGCAAGACCAACTTGCCAGGCAAGATGTTCCCACAAATGCAACCATGACATGATTTTAAAGGGGTATCAACTCCTGTCTGTTCAGATTTGAAGCCTATTCCACGGGAAAGAATTCATTCCTGATACTGTGAACCTCATCAAACCCCCATAGCTGGGGGAGCTCTAGATTCTCAGAGGATCCTTCTAATGTTGTTCTGCTAAGTGGCCACTGAGATAAACTGGTTTTTAAATATTTGTGTTTGTAACCATAGATTACCACTGCTCTAAGCACTGACCAGTGAAGGTTCTTTTTAGAAGTGGGCAGTGGTTAATGCACAAATTCAGACCTACTCAAGGTTCAGAGAACAATTGATCATGAGGCATGAATCCCTCAACTTGGCATCTGTATCATCTTTTCTAGGAATCAAAGAACACTGGGAAAGAGGAGAAACAAAGAATCTAAGACCCAGAATATAGGAGGGAATAGGATGAAATACTGTCCTCTGTTCAAAAGATGGAGATTGTGGGGATACAACTGTTAACATGACTGTTATAAATATGAACACAACACAAGACCCGTCATCATTCCACCATTTATAGATAAAGGGCTCATGAGGCCCCACTTTCCCATGAAGAGTTTTAGGCACCCAATAGTTACTGAAGAGGTAGTAACATATTTCTCACTGGAGTAAGCACTGCTATAGTGTTCTTGCTCATGTAAATAACCACTGCTGTCTATGCTCAAGCAAGCAACCCGAACTAAATTCTATAGAGCATAAAAACTAAAAATTCCAAGGAGGATTTTCTGAGCAGAAGAATAGGTTCAATAGGAGGGGGGTAACATGCAGCAAATATAATCAAAGTCTTATATGTGTGTGTCTGTGTGTGTGTGTGCATGCATGTGAATTTCACAAAAAATAAATATGCATAAAATTTCTCAAAGAGAAAATAGAAATATGCTTAAAAAAACAGCATAATGTAATGGGAACACAGACTGCTTCTGACATGAACTGATTGGTCTGCTCTTTGATCACCTCCCCCTGAGGGGGGAGCAGCCTTACCAGGCCACAGAGGATGACAATGCAGCCACTCCTGATGAGACTGAACAGACTAGGGTCAGAAGGAAGAAAAAGAAACCCTCCCCTACCAGTGGACTTGGGGAGGGGAGTGAGTGGAGAAGGTGGAGGAAGGGAGAGATTGGGAGGGGAGGAGGGAGGGAACTAGAGGGGGGATACAAAGTAAATAAAGTATAATTAAAAACTTAAAAAAAGAACAAAAGAATTGGAAAGAAAAAAAAAAACAGCATAATGATCTGTATTTCCCCACACTTGTCATGCCTAATTCTCATCAGTAACTCCTGCAGATCTAAGTTAGCCTCAGGTGTCCCTTCACTCCTAAAAATGTCCTTACACCAATTATCTTAGTGAAGGTTAAAAGGAGGCAGGTTTTTTTTCAAGTTGTATTTATCTGAAAAACTATACCTACAGTTTTAGACAGTTTCTCTAAAATACTTGTAATGAACACATATTTTAGTATTTGCAGAAGCATTTCCAATTTTCCTGACATTTATCATTTCCAGTGAGGTGTCAGTTGTTACTTGTGTCATTGTTCTCCTTCTAAGGCATTCTGTTTAACTTTAGATTTCCACATTGTGACTATAATGCAAGTTTGTGTGGTTCTTTCCAATTATCTAACTGTCACATTTGCCATGTTTCTTGAATCTGAACATTTTTTTCTTCTCTTAATTTTCATACTCCTTCCCCCTGTCATTATTGAAAATGAAGTGAATTTGATGTAAAGTTGATTGATATGGAGATCAGTCTTGAGATTTGTTCCCTTTACTCTTTTAATTCTTCTGTTTTTATGATTGTGCTATATCTATTCTATCCTGATCAGAAACATACCCAATGAGTTTTGACTTCATTTATGGAAAATTTCAGTTCCCTATATTTATTTAATTACAGTATCTATGAATCATATTATACTTGATTTCCCCATTTCTTCATTAATTTTTCAGTACATGTTTTATTTTAAATAACTCTCACAGCTTGGATCTTATCATCCAAGTTTCTTGGTCATTTATGAATTAGTGTGGATGTGTTTTAGGCTTTTGTTTGTTTTTATCTTTTCTTTATAGGATTGTTTTATATTAATTTTATGTCATAATTGTTAGCACTTTATTTTAAAGATATAAAACCTATGTTCTGAACTTTTGTATGTCCTACAGAAGTTTATCCTCTTGTCATTTCAACAAGCAGTGTGGTTTTACAGAGTGTAAATATAAATTCTCCCCCACCACTCATTTGTACCAGCTGAATTTTTTATTTAATTCTTTCATTTCACCTTTTGTCTTTTAGTTGAGTGCCTTAGCATCTTGTAAGAATGATCATGACTAGTTTAGAGATACTATATAGTCATAGTTTCTGAACTGAAACTTTGCTTGTTGGATCAGGAAAAGAAACTCATCCAAATTACCAGGCTCATACAATCTGAAAGTAAGAAGAATCATACAGCCCCTTGCCAAGGTTTTAATGAGTAGTAACAATTGCTGGGAAGTGGAGACTCTTCTGCTGTTGAGCTGCCTGACGGTTGAGTAGGAAGCTCTAGGAGTGAACTTTCATCAGTTGCTATTAAAGCAGAGTGAGATTTTTTTAACTTTTATTAATTACACTTTATTCATTTTGTATCCCCCCATAAGCCCCTCCCTCCTCTCTTCCCAGTTCCATCCTCCCCCCATTTCTGCATGCATGCCCCTCCCCAAGTCCACTGATAGGGGAGGTCCTCCTCTCCTTATTTCTGATCTTAATCAGAATGCAGCTGCCTGTGACCTCTACATGTCCCCTCAGCAACCCAGTCATCTACCCTCCTGTAAGTACTCCCAATAAACTTATTCCCTCACCAGCCCAGATTTGACTTAGGATCATTTGTGTTGTCTGTTTTAAGAATCTTATTGAGATTAACAGGAATTTGTCTATGTCTATCCAAGAAAAGTTACAAAACAAAGGGCAAAAATATCCATATATATTTGGATCATTCATGCTGACCTCTCCTAAGGCTCCTTCCAGTTTTCACATCTAAATCTTCTGTTATTTTTCCTATCTCCAGTCCTTGCTATGATACGTCCACCCAACAAAAATAATAACTCTGCACTTCCTAATGAGCATGTATAACTGGAGGAAACAAACAAACAAACATCCTTCATCCCTAAAATCCACAACTTGTAAAGTATCTCATGATATGTCAATATTTTGTGTCAATTGTTCTTTTTCAGTGATTTTTAAAAGATTTTGCTGTGTTCATGTTTTGTGCATTTATTATAAGTGATACGAGTTACTGAACTGTTCTACTATTCCTGGAACAGTAAGTATATTAGATTATTTTAAACTCTCCATTCTTTTCATTGACAAATATTTCCTCTCCAAGTATCTGTTAATCATTTTGCTTTATTTCTTGTGGGTTTCCTTTGAACTTGTTTTTAAGTTATGACACTGAATTGATATTTATTCCTAGTTAAGATGATATTGTTTCCATTTATTTAGTGGCAGTCTCTAATCTTTGTGAGGAAATCAATGTTATTTTAGAGATTTTTATTCGATATTACAGATAAATATTTCACATCAGAGGAAGTATGAAATGGGAGTGCTGGGGATTTGACCTGAGACTCTATTTTATGTTTTGCTCTAAAGGACCATGGAAATTCGGGAACATTGCTGTATGAATCAGAGTCCAAACAAAGAGAACTTAACATTAGCCTAGATTAATATAGATGGGCTTTATACGTGAAATTATATTTGCCAGTGATGAAAAAGGCCGAAAGATCGAGTTAAAGAAAATGAGGGAGCCAGAGTAAGAGTAGAGAAGAGGGACAGAGGAAACAGAAATCATTATCTGAGCCCACACAATAGCTTATAATCTAAAACGCAAGTGAGTAGGTCTGCTAAAAGATGAATGAGACGGAGGACTCTTGTCCTTCTCCTGGTAGACTGAAACAGCTGCTAGACACAACTTAGAAATAAATGAGATAAAGATTTATTGTTTTTCTATTCTCTTGCCTCTTAGCATGTCTCTAATACCTCTAAGGTGGATACAGCTATTTAGGAATTGTGATAGAACTCTAGAAACCAAAATTACATTTAAACTTGGATGTTGAGACAGAGACATAGATAAAAACTGAAGCTTCTTCATTGGACTGTGGAGTACTTCCCTTCCCCACATGTTTGGCTAAAACATCATTGCTATGATTATGTAATATAGATCATAGATACTAGATCTACAAGTCTCATGTTCCATAGAAGAACTTTCTGGAATCATATCAGAAGTAAATTCAGCAGCGTAAAGAAAAATTTAACCCCTAACACTGTAGCAACAGCAAAGAGTAAATACAAGAACCTGAAATGGTGATGAAGAAGGAGATTTATTTGTGAGCATTCTGATTTTGAAGCCAGAGTGGGATATTTGTATCATTAAATAAACAAATAAACCTAAGGAAAAAAAAAAGGATAAAGAAAGTAGCTTTGATTTAAATAACCTGCCAGGGTTGAATACGTGACATCCTCACTTGTCCAGAGCATAATATATAATTATCTAAACCTGCTTCCAAGAGCCCTAATGCTTACATACTTATGTGAGAGGAGGTTTTCTGATAAGGAATAAGGTCTTACCATTTTTCCTCTGTAAGAGGCAAACAAAATAAACCTGTCAGTGACCTGGACTCACCAAAGTCCCTCAGAAACAGCTGCTTGTCATAGAGACATTGAATTAGTATAAAGGCAGCCAATTAAAACAAGAGTCACTTGTCTATTGTCTGTGCTCATATTTGAGAGTGTGCGATATTTTACTCCAAAATAAACTCTGCTTATCTTTTACTCTTTATTATGTGTCTTGATGAAATTCTTTTGACAGAGATCACAGGACTAGGTAGATGTAGGAAGGGCAAAGATATTCTTCTACAACACAGTAATTCTCCTGACTATTTCAGTTGAAAACATATGTTGAAACAACAAAAAATGCACAAGGATGTTTATACCTGCTTCATTCACATTTATAAAAATGAGAAACAACTATGCCCTCAGCCTTTCAATTTCAGAATAGATAGAAAAACTGTTTGGTGAATTGGAATGATAAAAAGAGTCAAATACACTGTCTACCAATAAAAATGTGGAAGAAAAAAAAAGGCTTATTGCTAAATAAAGAAATGATGCTGAAGAGATGGATCATTTATGCTTCCAAATATAAAACATCATTTGATAAACAACTTTCAGATCTGGGAAAGAGGATACCTAAGCCAGCTTAGTTCAGGGACACAAAACCAATCCTCCCCAGCTGACTGAAAACTGGAAAAATGAACCCAACAACAAAATCACCTTGTTGAGCCTAGAATTAATTTCTGACTGGAAAGTCAATAAAATGAAAGTGGATGTGGTTAAGATCGAGGAAAGCAGTGGTTCGCAACCTTCCCGATGCATACAGTTCCCCATGTTGCAGTGACCCCCAACAACAACAACAAAAATATTTTCTTTGCTACTTCATAACTGTAATTTTGCTACTGTGATGAATGTAATGTAAATATATGATGTGGGACTTTGCTGGATTAGGTTGAAGCCTGAAATTTCTGGATAGACGTCTGTTTGTGCTTGGTCTATTATAAAGGAATCCCTTTTCTCTGCAAGATTCAAAAAGCACCCCCTGGTCTGAGTGATCCAGATTTTTTAAAGGACGTCACATAGCCCTCAAGGCAGATTACAGGCCTGATTCTTTCCTGATAAGGAAACTGGTCCGACAAGCTTCTGGGAATTCCTAGAAATACCCCACCCTCCTAAGGTTCTTAGTTTTCAGCAGTGACCTTTAATTGTACTTGGAGATTCTACTGCATCCCCATAGGATAATTAAGTACTCTGTTCTCCTTCTTGTAATAGGACCATGCTACTGCATAGTAAATGAAGCACTGTACCACTACATGAAAATTAAGTATCCCTGACATCCTGACCCCAGCATATCAACACATTCACCCTTGACATGCCATCCCACTGCCCAAAGGTTTATAAATCTCTGACTTCAAATAAATGTGCCACCAACTTTCCACCATGACCACCTGAGATTCATCATTTATTCCCAACCAGGCCTCACCAGGCCTGCCCTCCCACCTGCTGGGCCTGGGCCTGTGTCTCAGCTGCAAGCCTGCACCTCTGCCATGCTCAGCCTAGCAGCATAACCAAAGAGCTGTAACACTTTGGTATTGCCTTGGGCTTTAGAATGCCGAGACTCCACTGCCACCAGTGACATTATTCTAAAAGAGCTAAACTGTAAAACCTTTTCCACACACCAGCCTAGTGATGGGCCTTGCCCTAAAGTGACCCAGACACTACTCAAAGAAATGGAACCCAGACTCTCCATCCGGAAGCTAAGTTTCAGGACACTGCTGAAATCAAGGCCCCAGCTGAATGAAGAATAACAATATGATATACAGGATATCTGGTGTGCAACCGCTTTGAAAGGGTCATTCAACCTCCAAAGAGACCACAATCCAGAGGTGTAAACCACTACAGAATTAGGGAATAATAAATTGGGTCACTGGTTTTGACCAGAGATTTAGTTTTACCAAAGTGTGACCCCCAAAATCTATGATTCTCAGTTCTTGGCTTGATTTAGGTTTGGGTTAGTGTTTCTTTGCAAAATAGGACAGCAGGACACAGAACAAGAACTTTGATTCAATTCTATATTTTTGGTTCAAATTCTGTGTTATTACAAAGAAGTAAATTTGATTATTTTTCCCGTTTTTCTGCAAGTTACAAAGAACTTATTCTCCTTGCAAAAATAAAAAAAAAGGCTAGAAGATTGTTCAAGTGTGAGTGAGAGAGTGTGTGTGTCTGTACATTTTAAATTTTACAATTGCAAAGTGTAAAAACAGCTGCATCAGGACCAATGTTTCAAATGCTATTGTGAAAGAGGCAGTAAGCAGTTCATCTTTAGGTCTTAGTTTTATGTTTGAGTAACTGTTCTGTATTTCTATGATATATAGGAAACTATGAAATAGGTGGTTTTTGACCAAAAAATCCCCACTTAAACATATAAGAACGTTTTATTATGCATAACATTTAAGCAAAGATAAGACAAGAGAATGCATTTTTTTAGTTTCTCAAGTGACAAAAATGAGAAATAGAAATTTGAGGGTTCTGAGAAATTATAAATCAATAGAGTGTTTAAAAAGACAAAACAAAATGAATAAACAAAAACCTGGTAGTAACTGAATTTTTCTTGTCATAAAGATGTCTAAATCATTTAATAAGTATTGAATATAGTGGTATGAATATGAGAAAAACTACAGCTATGTTCAATAGAGTGAATTAAAATAGTTGCATAATTTTCAATTAAGAGCAGGACCAAAAATATTGACTATTCCATGAGATAACTTTAAATTCTGTCAGAAAAACAATCAAATACCAAACACATTATTTTCTGTCTGATATGACAAAAATCAAAATATAGATCAATGAGAAACACAGAATTCAGAATTGCCATTACTCTGCAGGAAGTACTGAAGAAAAGTAAACACTACCCTAAATTTTACATAGGACATTGCAGTGATCAGCATTATAAAGGGTATAAATCTTGAGATGCACCAAGAAAAAAAAATATTGTAGCAATATGAAGCAGATTTAAGTGTGAGAATCACATTAATGTATATCTTCAACAGACATCAAAGCTTTATAATAGTAAACAATAGTGGATATGAGATAGAATCTATGAATTTTTGGACCATGTCATCATTGGCCTTTACTATTAAATTGACAGAATGAATTTTTTTCTGTACCCTTGTATTTTTCTGTTATTCTCTGCACATATGGCTTTTGAGTCTCACCAAGTGACTGATCAACAACTGTTAAATATAAAGCTCTCTCACTTTATATATTAATAAAACAGAAAGAAAGATAGAAAGGAAGAAAGAAGGAAAGAAAGAAAGAAAGAAAGAA
>NW_026596079.1:6859096-6915616 GCF_907164565.1 Psammomys obesus
GTGATGATGGCTGTAGTTTGTCCTGCAGAGAGACTATACTAATGTTCTGTGAATTCCACAGATAAACTTCAAATCTTCATCTGGATGTCTTCACAGAGATCCAAGGGCCTTGTATTCATAATTACACACAGTTGCATTGTTTTTCCAGATGGCAAGGGTTTATGTTTTTATTTATTTGTTTGTTTGTTTGCATGTGTGTGTCAACATGTTATGTGTATGTGGAAATCAGAGGATAATTTGCTGGAGTTGGTTCTCTCCTTTCACCAGATTGATCATAGAGGTTAGACTTAGTTCCTCAAGATTTCTGCTCCATGTGATATCTTACTGCCCCTCTTTTAGACTTCTACCCAGTACTGAGAATGTACACATATGCCATCCTTTCTCATGAAACAGCTAAGCTTTATTAAATGGGGCCTTAATATGCATTGACCATTTGAATCCTTCAAAATATTCTTTTAAATTTTACATTTGAAAAAGGATATACAGAGACCAAAGTCCATCATTCTCTTGTTTAGAAGTATTCTCTTCACTATTGTTACTTCTGGTTTTGAACCATACCACCTTAATCAACACTGAATAGACAGACAAAGAAATGAAGGCTATGGTGAGTGCTGATGGTTGTGGACAGATTATCCTGCAGAAAAGCTATGCTAATATTTCATGAATTCCCTAGGTAAGCTCCAAATGTTCATCTGGGTGTCTTCACTGAGATCCAACAGCCTTGTGCTCACAGTTACACACAGAAAATAAATGTAATGTGTGAATGTCTTCTGAATGAATGAATCAAACTAGGAATAACTCTCCTCTCAAATCACTTCCTCAAGTCATCTGAAGCTGCTAGGACATAATGAAATTTAGTTTTAAGTGTCCTGTACAAAAGTACCGTCAGCAGAAGGGAAGTTAGTATGACAGGGAAAGGATAGGAGCCCCACAAGGACCAAATATATCTGGACACAGGGTTTTTTTCTGAAACTGTTTCTCCAACCAAGGACCATGTATGGATATAATCTAGAACCTTTACTCGGATGAAGCTCGTGGTAGCTCAATAACTAATTGGTTTCCCATAGTAAGGGGAACAAGAGCTATCTCTGACAAGAACTCAATGGCAGGCTCTTTGACTCCCCACCCCCCAAGGGAGGAGCAGTTCTGCTAGACCACAGAGGAGGACTAGTAAAACAGATACCTGATAAAATAGGGCCAGACGAAAGGGGAGGAGGTCCTCCCCATTCCATGGACTTAGAAAGGGGCAGGGAGAAGCTGAGGGATGGAGGGTAGGATTGGGAGGGAATAAGGTAGCAGGATACAGCTGGGATACAGAGTTAATAAAATGTAATTAATAATAACAAACAATAAAAAATTATTAAAAAACTACCATTTTTTTTCATATTCTCTATAGACACCACCCTTGCAGCTCAAATGTCCTGAAGCAATTAGCTCTCAACCCACATGCCAAAATCTTCCCATTAATAGAAACATCTCCACTATCCATGTTCTCACCTAGAAAAAATAAATATTTTCACCAGCAAAAGTGCACATGAATCACAGTATGTGGCCGTAAATAAAATCTAAATGCATAAGGTATCATTACGAAGAGGATACAATGCTCCCTCAGAAAATGTCACCAGGTAAAGAAGTGGTTACATAAAGTTGGGAATAAGATACGTGGGAAGATGTCTGGGAGCAGCTAAAGCAAGGAGTGTGGGAGTGATTATGATCTCAACATATTTTATTCATGGATGAAATTAAAATAAATAAAATTATTTTTCTTAAATTATGAAGTGTGCATGCAGAGAGATAACCCACAGCCCCTGCACAGAAGTAGCCCATGGCAGCTCAGTCTTCAAGTAGGTTCCCTATTAATGGGAACAGGGACTGTTTCTGTCATGAACTCAGTGGCTGACTCTTTTGATCACCTACCCCTGAGGGGGCAGCAGCCTTATCAGGCCCCAGAGGAAGACAATGTAGCTAGTCCTGATGAGACCTGATAGGCTAGGGTCAGAGGAAAGGGGAGGAGGACCTCCCCTATCAATGGACTTGGGGAGGGACATGAGAGGAGATAAGGGAGGAAGCATGGGATTGGGAGGGAACAAGGGGAGCTACAGCTGAGATAAAATGTGAATAAACTGTAATTAATAAATAAAATAAAATAAAATAAAAATGGATTGTAGTTCGGCACATCATAGGAAGAGAAAAAATAAAAAAATTAAAAAAGAAGACAACGGGGAATGAAAGATATGCAATGGATGTCATGTCAGTTACACGTGGGGATAGGCTAAACATTGTTCTTAATCATGAAAAAGCTGCACTGTGCAGGTAAGCACTGGACAAAAAAAAAAAAAAAATTATGAAGGGTGTACTGAATGTCTCCAGGCTATAGGTACAAGACAAAAGGGCTACAACCTCTTTAGCGCTATGTATCAAAAGGCAGTGAACTTCAGTGGGTATATGGACATCTAAAAGCAGCTTTATTTTTATTGCTAGTATACACTTAGAGAAACTATGTAGTCTCTTGTAGCCTGTCTTCTGTTACAGTTGAAAATATTATACAAATCAATAAGGGATTGTAAAATCAAATACTATCAAGTGAATAGTTTCTGTCCTCTCCAAAGAAGGTCTGTTGTAGCAGATCCTTTACATGCCTAGCAAGAGGCGAGGACCCTCTTACAGCTCAAGCACTCTCTTCAGTGCTGATATTCTCCAGCGAAGATAACAGAGTCTATATAAATTTGCACATGGGAGAAGACAGTCACTAGTGATCTAAATAACCATGTGTTTTTCAGTATATGATATGTGCAAATATATATATATAGATATAGATATTAATGTAAATATACACAGTAGATAAGATAGCTTGGAAGAAAAGCATGAGTCTGGTGGATATTAAGATTTTGACATTGACTTTTGTGGTGTCTGGTCATGTTAATCTTCCTTTCTCATCAGGCTTGTCTCTAAGGTTAAATTCATGGTTTCAGTGATGTCAATCACCATGGTAGTGTTAAGTACCTATAGGAATGCTAATCTTTTTTCTTGTGTGTTTTTCACAAAGAGGGGCCGGATGCAGTTCAGGTCAATACTCAGGGGCGTTGGTTGCCTATATAAAGCTCACTTCATTCTAGTTGCATTATAATTGTCAGATCTACAGGATTGTTTCAGAAATTCTGTTTGCTTTTTTTTTTCCTTATGAAATTGAGAATTGTTCTTTCAAGGTCTGTAAAGAATTGTGTTGGTATTTTAATAGGGATTGCATTGAATCTGTAGATTGCTTTTGGCAGGATGGCCATTTTTACTATGATAATCCTACTGATCCATGAGCATGGGAGATCTTTCCATCTTCCAATATCTTCTTCAATTTCTTTCTTCAGAGACTTGAAGTTTTTGTTTGTTTGTTTGTTTGTTTGTTTGTTTATTTGTTTTCCAAACAGGTCTTTCACTTGCTTGGTTAGAGGCACACCAAGGTACTTTAAGTTATTAGTGGTTACTGTGAAAGGTATTATTTCCCTAATTTCTTTCTCAGCCATTTTGTCTTTTGTATACAGGAAGGCTACTGATTTTTTTTTCTTTGAGTTAATTTTGTATCCAGCCACTTTGCTGAAGGTGTTTATCAGCTGTAGGAGTTCCCTGGTAGATTTTTTGGGGTCACCCAGGTATAATATCATATCTGCATATAGTGATACTTTGACTTCTTCCTTTCTGATTTGTATCCCCTTGATCTCCTTCAATTGTCTTATTGCTTTAGCAAGCACTTCCAGAACTATGTCGAAGAGATATGGAGACAGTGGGCAGCCTTGCCTTGTCCCTGATTTCAGTGGGATTGCTTTAAGTTTCTCTCCATTCTGTTTGATGTTGGCTATAGGCTTGCTGTATATTGTCTTTACTATGTTTAGATATGTGCCTTGTATCCCTGTCTCTCCAAGACTTTAAATATGAATGGTTGTTGGATTTTGTCAAATGCTTTTTCGGCATTTAAGGAGATGATCATGTGTTATTTCACCTTCGATTCATTTATATGGTGGATTACATTGATGGATTTCTGTGTTTTGAACCATCCCTGAATGCCTGGGATGAAGTCTACTTGTTCATGGTGGATGATATCTTTTATGTGTTCTTGGGCAGAATGCAGGGAATCTTATGAAAAAAAAAAAAAAGGGGAAGATAGAAAGACCTGGAAGGAACAGGAGCTAGCTCACAAAGAGAGCGACAGTACCAAAAAATCTGGGTGCAACCAAAAAATCTCAGTATCAGTCTTTTCTGAGACCAATACTCTAACCAAGGACCACATGTGGAGATAACTTATAACCCCTGCATAAATGGCAGCTTAGTTTCTAAGTAGGACCCCTAATAATAGGAACAGGGACTCTCTCTGATAGGATTTCAGAGGCTGGCTCTTTGATTACCTCCCCCTCATGGGGGAGTAACCTTACTAGGTCACAGAGGAAGACAATGCAGCCAGTCCTGATGAGACCTGATAAATTAGGGTCAGAGGGAAAGGGAGGAAGACCTATTCATCAGTAGACTTGGGGAGGGGAGTCGATGAGGGAGGAAAAGTGGGATTGGGGGGGGATGAGGCAGAAGGCTGCAGCTGAGACACAAAGTGAATAAACTGTAATTTATAAAAATAAATAAATTTTAAAAAATGGTCAGATGACCTTACAGTTTTTTTATCCTACCTCTGTTCTCAAAGAAGACAGATTACTGTAAAGAGGACCCAAACCAATTAGTCAATTATGCTCAGAAAAGATCCTCATTGCCTTCTCCTATTCAAAGGTTGCTTTGTCTTCTACTGTGATCAGATCCTTAACTAACAATCTCTAGTCACTAGAGTGGATCTACCTTTCCATGTGCACAGATGTTTTAAGCAATGATAACTTTTAGCTGAGCATAACTGTGCATACTCACATATGTAACGTTAGCACTGGAAAGCTGAGGAATTGTGATCATGAGTTCAAGACCAGACTGAATTTACACCATGAGTTTGAGATTAATTGACACAGAATGGTCCTATTATCCCATTGCAAGAAAATTAAAATATACTTCTTAGTATGTGTTTCATATTAAAGTATTAAATGATGATAACCATAATAGTAATGATTATACTACAATCCAAGCTCATAACATTATACATGTTTACACATTGCTTAATTTAACAACCAATGATGTAGGTTATATATGTGGATATGCAATATATATATATATATATATATATATATATATATATACATATATATATTCACACAGGTATGTATTTCATTTCTAAACTCCTGATCATCTACCAACATAATGACATAGCTCCACTGCAGTTCTTAAACACAGCTCTAGATCTCACCAGACCACAAGCCAGTCACTTCTTTCTCCTACAGATTCCTTCCTTTCTTCAAATCTCATTCCTCTTTTGTGCCACCACCATAGTCAACTTCAGTTTCTTAATTCTGATTGAACCAATATGCTATGATTATTACACTTGATTATCAACTTGGTTGGACATAGAGTTACATAGAAATACATCCCTGTGTGTGTCTAAGTGTGGTTCTAGAGAGGTATAGCTGAGCAGGATCTAAAGATATTAGTATATTGTTAATTATTCATTTTTCCTTAGTACTAACTATATCAACTATATACATGTACAATTTTCATCCACAAAGACACCTTGGTCTTTAAAGGTGACTTAAATTAATTGCTGCAACGCTTGATTTTTCGCTGAGCACCTTGGACAGGATGTCAGGTTGTTCTTGCCCTGCTCAAAATCTCCAATGACAGGTGATTCATTTCCTTGGGCCACGTTTTGTTTCCTTTTGAAGTATTTTCTACTGAAGAGTTCTCGTTCCTATTTGCATGGATTATGTGCCGCTAACCCCTTCCCTTTGATCTTCATTCTTCTCAACATAGGAGGTCTAAAGTATCTCACAGAAGACTGCCTTCAGGCTCTAAGAGAGTCTTAACATCCACTCTCTGGAAAAGGCTTAACCAATCACACCTTGCAAAGAATTTCTTTTCTCGGGTGTTTCAGATGTGACTTTAGTAACAAATCCTGTAATGTTGAACAGGAACTCAGGTGACAGTTGAAAAGATTCTTGCCTGGAGAAGGTCATGTTCTACAAGCAGGAGGAGATAGACAGAGATATAACATGGTTTGTATTACTGTGTTTTTGTCTGCTAGGGATGTAAACACGGTATAAAAGGGGCAAGAGAAGCAAGCCTCTCATTATCAAGCACTGGATCTTGCATAAATTGTCTACAGAGTTAGCTCAAAAGAAGACTTACCTGTGTGATATGAGCGTTGGCTTTGAGTCAACTGGAAAAGAACAAAATCCCCCAAATCAACACCTAACATACAGTAGCAAGTTCTTTGGAACCTGAATTAGAGAACCCGTTTCCTACTCTTCCCTCTTCCATTGACATTGATATTACTATCTCTCTCTCTCTGTGTCTCCTTCTTTCTGTCTCCTTTCCTTCCCTCCCTGTGCATATGTATCTGTGTGTGTGTCTAGGTGTGTTTCTGTGTGTTTGTGTGTGTCTCTGTGAAGAGAGAGGGAGAAATGGTAAAGAACATAAATAAGGGAAGGGGAAGGAAGTATGGTATTCATTTTTCATACTTGAGATTTCTCTACAATTGGTCTGAGTATGCTATTTATGAATGAGAAACGTTCCCACGCCCATCTGTTAGCTTCACTGTGTATTTACCAATATACATTCCTATGGCTTGTTTAAAATAAGCTTAGTAAAAAGTCATATTGGCATCTGAAATAGGCTTCATTGCTTATATAATATTTTCTTCCAAAATTATCACTCAGATTTTTGGTTCATGGGGACCCATCAGAGAAACCAAGTCCTTCTTCTTGCAATATGTTAGAAAGGGGCAGAAGAGACCAGCTCTCTTAAACCTGGCAATTTGAAGTTCAAAACTTCTGTATTGCTTTTATGCTTGCTCATGGCAGCCTAAAATAAATAAAATGATGTTTAATTTATCTGATCACCACCGGGAGAAGAAAACTTAGCCTGATATTTTTCAGAACGCCATGGGTATTATCTTTGCAACAATGTTGAGGTCAGGCCTGTGAAAACACAGCATGACTGAGGAGGTGTTCTAGAAACTTCATTTCAGACACAGTCTATCTTTGAAAAGAGTGAAGTCTGGCATATGAGAGAAATGTTAGGTGAGTTTTAGAATCTGACAAAAGTAAGGCAATTTGAATTTTAGCAACAACACAGAAGCAAATGAAGGCAGCTTTGCCTAGGAAACGAAGGAACAATTTCACAGTGGGTTGTGATTACCTGAGTCTCAGATGATGACTAGTTTAACAAACAGGAAGAGGAAAGGTAAGTAGTCACTGACAGGGAAAAGGCTGCTGTGGAACAGAATTACAGAATGTGGTAGCTCAGGAGGAGAGAGATGCACTTTGGTACTGGAGAAGACTATAACAAGAAAGTAACAAGAAAAGCCAAAAATAAAATGTAAGATACAATTCTCAAGATGCTAATTTGATTTCTATGTTCTATTTGTATGTGTCCAAAAGAAGCTAGTCATCCTATAAACCCCAGTGTTATTGATTTGAAAAAAAAAAAAAATCTAAATCTTTTTCTCATTGTAACCCTAACACACTGATCACATTCTTGAGCCACACCCATGCAAATGCCTCCGGTTTCCCATGACTTACACATTTGCTTCCTTTAGCCTTTCTTCCCAGCACATTTCTACTCTGCACACTCAGTGTCTGTGGCTTTGTAATGCTGTATGTGTCAAATAAACATTCACCATGACAGTGATCAGAATTATAACACCTGCCATTATAACTGATTTGGGGAAAAGCCATCTCTAACGCCAATTCTTCTTTTTTTTTTTTTTCTGATCTAATGCAAGCCCCCATAATCTATTATAGTTTTAACACTATTTAAAAGTCCAAAGTCAAAATTCTTTTCTGAGACTCATGGAAATCTCTTAACTGTAAACCCCCCCCCAAAAAAAAAACCAAAACAAATCAGATCACATACTTCCAACAAACAATAGCACAAAATATACATTACCATTACAAAATGGAGGAGACGGACTATAGTGAGAAAATACTCTTGTTCAGCTTGCTCCTTTTATTAAAGAATGACATAAAAAAGGCAACTAACAACCAAGCAATAGAGTCAACTCTAAGGCTGCTTTGAAATCTAAACTTTTTAATATAGTCTAAAACTATATTAAATCTAAAACTCTTTAATATAGTCTTATTCAAACTTTTTTGACAAAGGCAAAAAGCAGCCATATTTTTTTTTCAACAAAATATCACAAAAATGATTTCTAGATAACTAACTAACATTCTTCTCTTCTGAAACCTCTTGAGCTGTGCCATAATAATCTACATTTCTCTCAGCAGTATTGTCTTCCTTACTTCTTGTAGTATGGCCCATTAAGCCCCACTGTAAGCATAAGGTTATTGTACAATACAAATGCTTATTTTTTTTTTATCCCTCATATGTATTTGCAGTCTTGTTCTAAGAATTTTATGTCTCAGGGTTGTGTAAGTACTGCTCCCTAATAGTCCCCTGGTATGCCAATATATCAGCTTACAACCAGTCGCTGAGCAAAGGAGAACATAAAGCTGGACTTCCTACCAGCCAGAGGAAGAGGAGTTGGAAGACAAAATAGGAGATTCAGGCATGGGAGAGGTCCAGGAGATATCAGGAGAAAGAACTGGTACAGGAAAAGCCACAAAATAAAAGTATTGCAGAGATACACACTGGGAGGCAGCATTATTAGCTTAGAGGGTTAATAATAGTTTCATAACTGTTCATATTTTGTGCTGTGAAGCTTGTTAAAATAATATAATAGAAACCAGATACACTAAATCTGTTAGAAGAAAAAGTGGGGAACAGCCTAGAACTCATTGGCACAGGAGACAACTTCCTGAACAGAACTCCAACAGCACAAGCTCTAAGAGCAACAATCAATAAATAGGACCTCATGAAACTGAAAAGCTTCTGTAAAGCAAAGGACACCGTCATCAAAACAAAACGACTGCTCACAGATTGGGAAAGAATCTTCAGCAACCCTTTATCTGACAGAGGGCTAATATCCAGTATATACAAAGAACTAAAGAAGCTGACAAGCAACAAACCAAGTAATCCAATTAAAAAATGGGGAGCAGAGCTAAACAGAGAATTGTCTGTAGAGGAATATAGAATGGCAGAGAAACATTTAAAGAAATGCTCAACATCATTAGCCATCAGGGAAATGCAAATCAAAACTACCCTGAGATTTCACCTTACACCCATGAGAATGGCCAAGATGAAAAACTCAAGTGACAACACATGCTGGAGAGGTTGTGGAGAAAGGGGAACCCTCCTCCATTGCTGGTGGGAATGTAAACTGGTACAACCACTTTGGAAGTCAATCTGGCGCTTTCTCAGACAACTAGGAATAGTGCTTCCTCAAGACCCAGCTATACCACTGCTAGGCATATACCCAAAATTTGCTTAAGTACAGAATAAGGACATTTGCTCAACCATGTTTGTAGCAGCTTTATTTGTAATAGCCAGAACCTGGAAACAACCCAGATGTCCATCAGTGGGGGAATGGGTACAGAAATTGTGGTATTTTTACACAATGGAATACTACTCAGCAATCAAAAAAGAGGAAATCATGAAATTTGCAGGCAAATGGTGGGATCTAGAAAAGATCATTCTGAGTGAAGTATCCCAGAAGGAGAAAGACAAACATGGAATATACTCGCTTATATAGACCTAAACGATATGATAAACATAATGAAATCTATACACCTAAAGAAGATAATCAAGAAAGCGGACACGAGGTATGATAATCAATCCTCATTTAGAAAGACAAATGGGATATGCATCGAACATATGACAGGAGTCTACCGCAGAAGGCATCTGAAAGACTCTACTTAGCAGTGTTCCAAAGTAGATACTAAGACTCATAACCAAACCCTCGGCAGAGTGCAGGGAATCATATGAAAGAAGGGGAGTTTGATGTGGAAAGGATAGGAGCTCCACAAGGACCAAACATATCTGGGCACAGGGTCTTTTCTGAGATGGACACTCAACCAAAGTCCATGAGAGGATAAAACCTAGAACCTCTGCTCGGATACGACCCGTGATAATCAGTAATCAATTGGTTTCCCATAGTAAGGGGAACAAGGACTATTTCTAACAGGAACTCAATGAATGGCTCTTTGACCTCCCCACCTCGCAAGGGAGGAGCAGTCCTGTTAGGCCACAGAGGAGGACTTTGCAGCTAGTCCTGAAAATACCGGACAAAACGGAGTCATATGAAAGGGGAGGAGGTCCTCCCCTATCAGTGGACTAGTGGACTTGGAAAGGGGCAGGGAGGAGATGAGAGAGGGAGGGTGGGACTGAGGAGGGAATGAGGGATACAGAATTAACAAAATGTAACTAATGAGAAAAATAAAATTAAAAAAAAGAAAAAAATAATAATATAATAGAGTCTCAATTATTTGTATGATATAGCTGGTTTAAGAGAAAAACCGAGAACCAAGCACAATTTTATAAAAAAAAAAATTAACACCCCACATAAAGCATTTTTAAAATCACTTTTCTAATTCAAATTCCCCAAATCCACATTCTGACAAGAATCATTGTCAGGTCTGTCACAGAAATATTCCATTCCCTGGTATCAAGTTCTGTCTTAGTAAATGTTCTCTTGCTATAAAGAGATGTGACCACATCAACTCTTAAAAATGAAAGAATTTAATTGGGCCTGGTTTACAGTTTAGGAATTTAGTCCAATGCCATAATGATAAGAAGCATGTGCAGGCAGACACGGTACTGGAGAGGTAAATGAGAATTCTGCATCCAATGCCACAGGCAGCAGGGAAAGACACACTGCCTGTCCTGAGCATTCAGAGACCTCAAAGCCAACCTGAAGGACACATTTCCGTAAACAAGATCACACAGACTCCAACAAAGCCACACCCCCTTATCCCTGTCAAGTAACACTACTCCCTAATGACCAAACATCCAGATTTAAGAGCCTTTGGAGGCCATTCATATTCAAACAACCATAACCGGTACCTTTTACATGCCGTTCACATGCACATGATGCTCGTATGCTCAAGATTATTTCACAGTTCTTCACAACACTTCTCATTCTTTTGATAAAAAAATAAAGAATCTATAGATGGTCTTGAAAATGCTACTGGACCAGTTGTAACTAGGCTTTAATGGAAAGAAGAGAGGTAGATTAATTATTTTTTCAGGAAATAAATGTTCTTGTTACTAAACAACATTCATCTACCATAGTTTACATCTATGCCCCACCCTCCCTTCAATAATTCATCTCAGATTCCAGAACACTCACTAGTGTCTCTACTATTGTCACCTACATAATGAAGATCAGAAATCACACCTTTTCCTTAGATACTGTTTTCCTAGTTGCTGTCTTCACTGGAGGGTTTTTCTCAACTTGACACAAACTAGATTAACCTGGGAAAAAGAAATCTCAGTTGACAAATTACCTCTATGAGAATGGCATGTAGGCATGTCTGTAGGTCATTTTCTGGATCATTAATTGGTAAAGGAGGATCCAGTTCATTGTGCACTTTGCTGTTCCTATGTAAATAGTCCGATGTTATATAGAAAAGGTAACTGATCAGCCTAGGATTTCAAGCCCGTAAACAGCATTCCTTTGTAGTATCTGCTTTAATTCCTGTCTCTAGGTTCCTATATGGGTTCATGCCATGTAAGTCAAATAAACATTTTCTTCTATAAGTTGGTTTTCATCACAGCAACAGAAAGCAAACTAAAACATCATGAAAGGATGAATCTAGTAAACCAACAATGCTGTTGACTTTGGAAAGGTCAATGGTGACCATCTTGCATCAGGCTAATGAACTCCACATGCAGTTGGAAACTCATAAGAATTGTAACACCAATTCCAGATAGAACAGAAATAAGGATTGAGATCAATGCATTGTTAAAATTTTTAAATGTCATAACTTCATATCTGTTAATAGGCAGACAGGTGATGATGCACAGCGTGGTCTATTAAAACTGTAGAAGACAGGGGTATGACTAAGCACTAAACTGGAGGACTGAATTTTCTTAGTTTCATTATATCTGATTATATAGCAATGCTAACTCCATTGTTAAAGAAAAATATTTCAGAACTATCAAAAAAAAGCAGACTTTTACTCTTCTGATGTAAGGAAAATGAATGCTTAACAATAAGTTTTAACATCAACATAGATGAATAGATGTCTGTTTACTGCTAAAGAAAACACACACAAATACATGAATTTATAGGAGCCTGATATAAGTGTCATCAGAGAGGCTTCATCCATCGAATGTTAGAGAGACACACAGGCAAACATTAAAAAAAAAGTTTAGGGAATCGAGTGGAAGAGGAGATGGAAGAATTGAAGGAGCCAGGGAGTTAAGGACATCACAGGAAAATCTACAAAATCGACTAAGCTAGGTCTACAGGGGCTCACTCAACTGCCAACCTAGGCCCTCTATACGTATGTAACAGTTGTATAGCTGAGTCTCAATATGGAACTCCTAAGGCATGAATCAGGGGCTGTTTCTGACTACATTCCCTGCCTTTTGGATCCCTTTTCTCTAACTGGGTTGCCTTGTCTAACCTGAGTTGAAAAGGATGAGCCTAGTGTTACTGAAATTTTATATTGCCAAGGCTGGTTAACAGCCATGGGAGACCTCCCCTTTTCTGAGAGCAAGGGACTGGGGGTGAGGAGAGAGGGGAAGCTGCAATTAGATGTAAAGTAAATAAATGATGAATAAAAAAAGTCAGGCTTTTATTCTTCTGATTTAAAAAAAATGACTATTTAACAATAAGTTTTAACATCACTGTAGGTGAATAAATGTCTGTTTACTGCTAAAGGAAGTAACACATCTGTTACACTGGAAGTGATTTTACAAAATATATCACAACATGAAATTTTAAAAGGCTACAAGCCCTAAATACTCATTTCTACAGGTTAGAAGAGATGCCTTTTTGATCATTCTAAGAATCTGGCAGAATGTTTTCCTGGATACTTGATTCTGGATTTAGCCATGCTTACTTTGGCTGAGACAATGCCGTGGAAAATGGCACCAATTTTCAGTTTCAGACTGCGAAAGCACTGTGTGGCCTGTTTCTCCATCTTGCTACCTGACATTCCCATGATAAGAGCACTCTTGGGATAGCTCACTGCACACAAATGAACAGTGAGAATCGTAAGAATCTGAGCTAGCCAGCCAACCTTCACAATTATGGTGAGAGTCAGATCTAGCCAGCCATAGAGCTGGTCCAAATGAGCTGAATCCACCACCTTGCACGTGTGTAGCTGTGATAACAGCAACGTGGCTTAGTATTCAGTGTCAAAATGATAGGCTACTAGACATAACGGCATACTCATAAATTAGTTGTGTTTATTATTGAAAAGTACAAATTGCATTACAAAACTAAATGCTCTGTCAACTGGCTGACCCTTTATTTTCAGCAGGAGACCATCTTACCAGATGAATTTTAACAGCCAGGATAGGAACAATATATCTAAGAACAAAATGTGTAATTGCCTTGTGCACATTTATAGCTGATTGTATGCTTACTTCTGATTTCAAATAATCTGTTTGGCTGTACAATAACCTTTTTTTTTATTTCTGGAACATCTTCTCTATGAAGGAAAAGTGTAAGCTGGGAATTATGTCTAATTTTTCTCACAAGACATGGTTGGTGCTTGCCTGCCTGAGACACCCTGAAGAGTGCTAAAAAACTGGGAGTCATGCTCTGTCTTCTGCTGCTTTGTTCTTGGGCTTCAAGTTCCAATCTAAGGGAAGGTGAAAAATAAAATTGGTTCTGACATTTTTAAACAAATCTTATATTGGCTTGTTTTTTTATGTTTTTATGTTTTATGACAATATTTCATTAAATTTTAGAATAAGAGTAGAAACAAATTTTCCTTTGATTTTTACCTTCCCAAAAGGCCATTATAATGCAAATTTTTTTTGCATGGAAAAGAATTAAAAAATATGTATTTAGGCTTTCTTATAACATTAGAAAGGAGGTAGGAAGTGTATAATTATTGAGTTCAAAGTACTTGGCAAGTTAATTTCACAGAGATTAGAGGCAGTGTAACACCATTGCAATAACCAAATCAGAGTCTGGATAATCAAGCTTTGAAATTCACTGCCACTTCTAAGCAGCTGTGGACCTTTAAAAATTCACTGAACTTCTCTGAGGCTATGTGAATAACTTGTAAAACTGTGAAAAATTATAACACATACCACAGTGGGCATTTCTGAGTACCAAACAATAGAAATACAAGTTAAGGATTTTTAAGATGTCTACTGCACAATACTAAAGAACAGGTGGCTTTATTGTTCAACACCCATTTCAAGAAGTTAACGATGAATACTTTATCAAACACATTCCATAACTGAAACTTCTAGCAATCAAGAATAAAAGTACATTTGTAATGAGAATATACCGTGTTTTGTTGCAATGTTGAGGTTAAAAGTTCAAACATGTTAAAACCTAGAGATGTGAGTATAGACAGTATAAAAACTTGACCCCTTCAGTAAACAACACGAAGTTGAGAAGAGTAAATATGGGGAAAGAAGTTTACAAAGATTTGACAATGGTAGTGAATCATGAACCCTATAAAAAGGAAATGATGAACTATATGATGGATTCTTCCTCCAGGAGGAAATTTCTAGTGTCCTTGCTGGCAGATCATGAGAGTTTTAACTATATTTTGGAGTTAGAGAGGACCAGGATGCTGGTGTGTGTGGATGGTACTAAACAGCCATTCAGAAGAAGCTTTGTAGAAAGAGAGGTAGGAACTAACATGTGTGGGGTGTTTTGTTTTGTTTTGTTTTGTTTTGTTTTGTTTTGTTTTGTTTGTTTTGAGTCTTTGACTAAAGACTAAGCTGTTCAGGAGATGAGTAAGATTTTTCTCCCAGACAGAAATCACTCACAGTGCTACAAGCAGAACTTGAGAGGGCACATCTTGAGGAAAACAAGGAAGGCCCAAAGTAGAGCTGGTCTTGAGAATGGCTTCAAAGGAAGCCTAATTATCAGGACAAAATGTGGGTATCTTAACTCAGTTCACAAACTTTACAGTTTTATCATGGCAGAAGTGGGTTTAGAGTGTAGACACTCCACTTTCTATATTACAGTGAGTTGTAACAGAGACATGTCGATGGTTATAAGAATGACGAGGGAGGGAGCTACAATCAGGATGTAAAATAAATAAATAATAAAAAGTAAATTAAAGAAAGGGAATAGTTTATTTAGGGGATATACAGATAAGGTGTGCCATGCTTCCTCTATGATCTTGCTTCTGAGAGCCAAGAAAGAGGTTGTGATGAAGTAGCTAGCGACCTTTTTTGGTCATCAACACAGTGCCCTCCTATTCCAAGTCTCTATGACAGCACAAGATTTTTAGAGCCTGCTTCCTTGCAGAGGTAAGCTCAGGTGGGCTATCTCCTTTGGCTTCCTTTTCCATTAATATCTGGAATTTTCTCCTTTACTGTTTGTTCTTGTTTTGTTTTTTGTTTTTGTTTTTGTATAAGCAACATTGCATTTTCCTTCATATCTGGTTCACCCAATGATAGGCATTACCTACTCAGAGGGTTCATCTCTTCCCTTCCATTTAATCCCCTCTGAAAGTGCCCTTCCAGAAAAGCTCATAGAGGTACCCCCCGGTAGTTCCAGATCTTGCCCAGTTGATGATCAAGGTTAAACATCACAACAGGCGAAGAGTAGAGCATATTTCAATGAATAAATTTCACTAAATTTTCCTCTAAGATTATACTTGTATTTTTCTCCTTAGTGTTTTTCACAAATAAGATGGTGTGCTTTGATAAATGAATATTTTCCAGTTCATTATTTAATCAGTCTCTACCAAGAATACTTATTTTTTCCCAGAACCTAAATTTAATATATTAAGCAAAACTTTTCAATGAGTTATAGTGTATTTAAACAAGAAAAAGAAGGGAGCAACACATTATAAAATGACAACCATAACACTTATCATCATGCATGTGAACAAAATATGCACAAAAAGATAAACAAATTCAGGAGCATCAGTTTCTCTCATAGTGCCTAACTGTAGAAGATCTCATTTGTTTGAAGATCTGCCCAGCAATCAGGCCTATTAAATTCTAAGCCCCAATTATTTATTTATTGGCTCATTAAAGCATATTAATAAGCACATTCAGATTTTATTAAATGTTTCTTATAAATGGCAAATGCTGATCACACACAAAACACCAATGTACACTTATACTGTATGTATATATGTGTATATATATATATATATAAATAATTTCTTTTTCCTTGATTGGCATTTTAAATATGAGCAGATAGATGCTTTTTGGACACTTTTCACCACTGAGCTTTTCAGATTATTTACTAATGCTATCATCTGACTTCATCTTCTGTCATCTACATTGCCAATAATCTAGAAGTTAAGACTTGCATCTGATTACAATTTGGGTGAACTTTTGTGCGGGAGATCTGTCCTGAAGATACTATCGATTTTATATTCCATTAAGCCAGGATCAGCAGGTGTAGAAGAGCTGCTGAATAGTGGTAACTTTTGATGTATTTGAGATGATGGCAAGGTTGATAGTCAGTAAACCATAGCCTGTGTGGCTACTTGCATCCCAAACTGCTTTAAAGTTTTCAATTTCCCCTTGATGCCTCTTAGGTTAAGTTACCATATTATCATAGCAAAATCACCCTGTTGCAGACCAAGAACACCCGTTCTGTTCCACTGGTAGTGATATGCAAAATGAGCTCAGATAAGCATGTTCCCTGGGCATCTCCCAGGCTTTTCAGTAACTAGGAGACCCTAAGCATGGCCCAATCTCTTACTTCTTTTCCATAAAGGAAAAGTGTCAAGCTATATTGAATACTCTGCAGTTTTGAAGCTCTTCCTAGTGTCACTCAACACCAGTATTAGGTTGATGAATATAAATACTAGTTTATACAATGAGTAAAAATAATTTGTTTTTCACTCTTTGCCTACTTTTGGGACTTTTTTCCTCTTACTGCGTTGCCTTGATGTGGGGTTCAGTTTGTGCCTAGATTTTTATTTTTTTTTCTTTGTTAAAATTGTTATTTATTCATTTTATATCCTGGCCATAGCCCCTTCCTACCTCTCCTCCCAGTCCTGTCCTTCTTCCCTGTTTTCCATACCCCCCCTACTGCTCAGAGAAGGGGGAGCTGCCCACTCACCCCAGCATAGCAAGTTATATCAGGATTGAGTGCATCCTCTTCTCCTTTGGCCTGGCTAAATAGCCCCACCAGGGGGGGAGTGATTGAAAAGCAGGCAACAGAGTCTGTGTCAGAGTAAGCTCCAATTCCTCTAACTAGGGAACTTATATGAGGACTGAGCTGCCCATTGGCTATATCTGTGTAGGGTGCCTAGGACCAATGTATGCATGGTCCTTGGTTTGTACTTCAGTCTCCACAGACCCTTCTGGGCTCTGGCTAGTTGGCTCTGTTAGTCTTCTTGTGAAGCTACTCTCCCCTACCGGTCCTGCTATCTTTTGCCTAACTCTTCCACAAGACTCTCTGCATTTGGTTTGCGTCTCTACCTCTGTTGCCATCAGGTACTAGGTGGAATCACTCAAGGACAGCTATGCTAGGCTCCTGTCTGCATGCATAGCATAGTATCATTAATCATGTCTGGGGCTAGATGTTTCCAACCCTTTACTCTGAGGTAGAGTCTATATTTATTGCTGAGGTGTGGTTTTTCTATGCAGAAGAATGTTGGGTGCTGTTTATTTATCCATTCTGTTAGTCTGTGTCTTTTTATTGTAGAGTTGAGTCCATTGATATTGAGAGGTATTAATGATCAATGATTGTTAGTTCTTTTTATTTTAATGCTGTTGGTGGTAGTGCTTTATGTGCTTGTTTTCTTTTGGTTTTGTTGCAGTTATTTATATCCTGTGTTTTCTTGGGTGTTTTTACACTCCCTGGGTTCGAGTTTTCTTTCTAGTATCTTCTGAAAGGCTGTGTTTCTCTGGAATCCAGGGTCTTCCTCAGGTGGCATGGTTAGCCAGGGCTGAGTCTCAGTCAGTGGAGGTCTGGGTACCAGAATGTCCTCTCTCTCCAAGGAAGCACAGACAGACAATGGCTTCTTAAATTTAGCAGTGCTGGTCATTGCTCAATTGCAGTTTCTGCTCTCTGTGTAGATACTCAGATGGTGCAGAGGTCCGCCATCTTTGGACAAGATTCTGTATGCTCCTATTATCTGGCTGGTCACCACAGGAAGACAGGTAGAACTGTGGGCCAGAGGCAGGGGATCGTGCCCATGTTGTTTGGTGGCTTCCCCTGGGAAGCCAGAGGAATATGCTGATGAGAGCCTGGAGCCCTACATCCATGGTATTCTGGAGTTGTGTTCAGGTAGGCAAAAGGTGCTGGGTGACAATGTGTCCCTTGGATCGGGGAGTGATACATAGGAGTCTGGGACTGTGAAACTGTGTCCCTAGCTGCCAGGAGGGCTTTTTGTTTTTGTTTTTGTTTTTAATATAGGAAACACAGACAGTGTTGTTTTGGATTTTACAGCTGGGTCACATGATATGTAAGCAGTCTCTGTTCACGTTCTTGTCAGATACCCTGCGCTCACTGCACTATCATCTTGCAGTTTTCTGAATTCTTAATGATGATTTACAGACACCAATGACTTTCATCAAACGCCCATCATGTGTAAGGGTCCTGCCAGGTCCCCCACTGCCAATAATGAATCCTCTCTTGTGTCTTATTGCAACTTGTTATGTTATACTTGGTTGATATTCCTGAGAGGACTGATCTTTTCTAAAGGGGAATGGAAAAGAAGTAGATCAGGGAGAGAAAGGAGGTGTGGGAGAGGAACTGGAACAAATTGAAGAAGGGAAAACTGTGGTTAGGGAGTAATGTGTAAAAGAAAAATAAAAAAAAGTAGTAACAACATGATAGCATTTACAACAATGACATTTCTGTTTGCCTTAAACTACAGTCATTTATTGAGATCTAGATTCCAATGGCCAGTACTTCCAGAGTCCAAACAACTTTTACTTAAGCTTTTCCGCCATGCTTTTTATTTCCTTTTAAAGCATTTACCTTAACAGTATTAAATATTTCGGCCTTTTCCCATCCTGTTAAGACCTGTTGTCCCACTGGTTTTTTAGGATTCGAAGCTGCTGCATTTAACTGAAGATTTCACTGGTTAATGACTTGTTAGAATCCTTGTTAATGTCAGACTTAATCTAGCTCAGTAGTTTCATAGTGCAGATGGTGATTACAGTGGCATTTTTATGTTGCAAACCTTAAGTACATCATTTTGCTCTTTTTAAAGTATCATTTTAAAACCAGAGGTCACCTTACCCATTATGGTCTAATGGATAAAGGATATACTTAGCATGGTACATTGCCTTTTTTTTTTTCCCTTTGTTTAATTGACTCTGGAGGGAATATCACATTTTTCTCATGCACAGGCTAATTTTCATAGAGGAACCACATTTAGGGACATTTTCTTTAATTCATTTATACCTTCAATTTAGTCATTCATTTAATTCTCAAATGAGAATGCAGTGTGGGCTATGTTTCTAACATTATTTTTGGTATTATTTAAACAAACACAAAGGTGTTTGTTTTTATTGTTAGTTTATTTATACAGGTGAATTCACAATCTAGTAAAATGCAGTCCAGTTTCTAATGATGGATTTATTTCCTGAGTTTGGTGAGCTTCTAGGAGAAGAAATGCCTACAACTATTTGACATCTCATCACAGAGCTTTAGTTGGGTCAAAGAGTTTTCAGAAAACAGAGAAGCAATGTCACTCTCCAGGTATAAAAAAGCACCATTGATGAGACCTGATAACCTAGGGTCAGATGGAAGGGGAAGAGGAACTCCCTTATCAGTGGACTTGGAAAGGGGAGTGGGAGGAGATGAGGGAGAGAGGGTGAGATTGGGAGGGAATGAGAGAGGAGGCTACAGCCTACAGGGATACAGGGATTGTATCCCTACAGGGATACAAAGTGAATAAACTGTAATTAATATAAAAATAAAATTTTAATTAAAAAATAAATAAAACATTATATTTACAAGGGAATTTCTAACTTGAATTAAGAGGTTGGATCAACAGTATAAAAAGAAGCATGTTGAAAGGAGCCAGAGATGTTGATATATAATTGCATGAAATTCCTGGGATTTTTTTATGTAGAATTGAAGTAGCCAAAATTAGTCAATGAATAATCAAAAATAATCAAAGAAATTAGGACAAATAATGAATTGATGTCCTAAAAAAAAGTAAGAGGAGAAGGATAAAAGGGAAGAGGCAAGGCTCATAGGAATTGCTTTAAAGGTTTGAAGGCCTGCCAGGGTTGTACATAATTTTAATTCTGGAATCCAGGAATCAAAGACTTATGCATCACTGTGAGTTAAAGAAAAGGATAGGAAGAAAGAGAAAAGAAAAGAAGAGGAGGGAAGAAGCAGAAGAACAAGAAGAATGAGAATAATACAAGAGGAAAAGTATAGATAGATAGATAGATAGATAGATAGATAGATAGATAGATAGATAGATAGATAGATAGATAGATGCAGGAGCCATTCTGTTAAAGGAGCTCATTAGGCAAATAGTCCATCTGGAAGTGACCTGGTATTTTGCAAGGTCTATACCATGGTACAACCCAAGAATTGCTTCCAGCCTCTGACACAATGTCAAGAGCCATTGATTTGGGGACATTCAGTAAGTGTGAGCTTTCTGGAAGGTAATCCAGTATTTGCAAGGATTGTACCATAATGCACCCCAGAATTTCTTCCAGTCTCAGACAACCCCACCATTTGTGCACTACTAAATCTTTCTAAACTCTGGGATGGTGTGAGCAGTCACTTTCTGGGTATTTACCCACTCTGATTGAAAATTTTTCCTATGAGATCTTACTGAAAATGCACTGTTGTTCAGATGAATTAGTTCCTGATTATGGAATTCCTGATTTGATTCAAACAATTTCATAAGTTAAATTGTTTAAGATATTCCAAAACAATTTTAGAAATTTTATGGCTGCAATAAATAACTTTGTAGAATTCAGGTGTCTCTCTAGGAGACAGGCTTACGGCAGATTTGTGACTTCAGGATAAGCCTTCAATCATAAATCCTGGTACATACCATAAATATAGGTGAGTTGATTTATACCTTCCATGAGCCACAAATATAATGGGGGCTACCAAGAAATGTCTAAATTAAGTACAAACCTTAATGTTAAAATATATATAAGCTGTTCTGTTGTAATTCCTTATACCTTGTCACCTTATGGCATTATATACTGTCATTTTAAATTTACTTTCTTCCTTAGAATGAAAGACAGATAAAATTATTGTCCTGAACTCACTATAAACTAAGAGATAACTAGAAAATGTAAAAATGTATAGCCAGGTCAGTCCTAATTGAAAAAGATATATATTCTTACAACCTATTGGCCAGGTCAAACTTTGTCGCTCTGAATTCAGTATAAGCTTACACAATGGATATATAGATAACATTTTTTTTTTTTTTTAGTTTTAAAACATGTAACCTGCTGTATTCATCTGGTTTGTGATTAATTGCCTTTTTGACTATTATGTAATTCTTTTGCCTCAGAAGTATATAGTCACTGGACAATAAATGGTGGTGAGTGGTGGGTGGAAACTCATTGGGGTTGAAGCCCTTTGGAATTCCTTTCATCCATGACTTGTATATATGTAAATATGTATATAGACATATGTTTTCATGTAAACATATCCATCCATTTGTTTTTTTGGTACACATGTTTCATGAACTTATGTCAATTGGTAGTATGTAAGGAGCTGCATGTATATCATCCATTAAATGTATATATGAATATGTACAGGTCTATATGTCTATGTATGGGCTGATACTATGGAACTAGCCACCCCTAAACTTGCTGCAGTTTCTGCAGAGGGGATGCTAGCAAAAATCAACACCATCATCAACATCAGTTTGTGGGAGTTTGTTACAGTTTAAGTTAAACACGAGGGTGTGTGCATGAGCGGTCATTGCTTACATTCTATCCTCTTTCATCTTTTCTTATCAATTCACAAATAAGCTAGTAGATTCGGGACCTAACTAACAGTCTTATAAGATAAGTAGGTCTATCAGAGGCCCTCTGTGGTAGGCTGGTGTCCTAGTTATTGTTTTCACCCTCTTCCGATGTCTATCCCATTTGTCTTTCTGAATAAGGAATGAACATCTTATCCAAGGTCTTTCTTCTTGATTAACTTCTTTAGGTGTACAGATTTTAGTATGTTTATTCTGTATTATATGTCTAATATCCACTTAAAAGTGAGTATATACCCTGTGTCTTTCTGCTTCTGGGATCCCTCACTGAGGATGATCTTTTCTAGTTACCACCATTTGCCTGAAAATTTCATGATTTCCTTTTTTTTTTTTTTTTTAATTTCTGAGTAGTATTCCATTGTGTAAATGTACCACAATTTTTGTAGCCATTACTCAATTGAGAGACATCTGGTTTGTTTCCAGATTCTGGTTACTACAAATAAAGTCTCTGTGAACAAGGTTGACCAAATGTCCTTGTTGTATACTTGAGCATCTTTTGGATACATGCCTAGGAGTGGTATAGCTGGATCTTGAGGTAGCACTATTCCTAACTGTCTGCAAAAGTGCCAGATTGATTTCCAAAGTGGTTGTAGGCTGAGACTTATAGCCAGACTTTGGGCAGAGTGCAATAATCTTACGAAAGAAGTGGGAGATAGAAAGACCTGGAGGGGACAGGAACTCCACATAGAGAGCAACAGAACAAAAAAAAAAAAAAAAAAAAAAAAAAAAAAAAAAAAAAAAAAATCTGGGCCTAGGGGCCTTTTCTCAGACTGATATTCCAACCAAGGATGATGCATCGAGATAACCTAGAACCCCTGCGCAGATGCAGCTAAGTATCCAAGTGGGTGTCCTTGTAAGAGGAACAGAGGCTGTTTCTGACATAAACTCAGTGGCTGGCTCTTTGATCACTTTCCCCTGAGGCAGAGGAGGGGGCAGCCTTACTCTTCCACAGAGGAAGACAGTGCAGCCAGTCCTGATGAGACCTGATAGGCTAGGGTCAGATGAAAGGAGACTAAGGGAGGGGCAAGGGAGGAGAAAAGGGAAGAAGGGTGGGGTTGGGAGGGGATGAGGGAGGGAATTACACTATGATACAAAGTGGATGAATTATTATTAATAAAATAGATAAGCAGGTCTAAATATTTCTTAGCTGGTGGAAGCCTCCACAGTGGCCTGCTCCCATGCAGGAGCTAATCTCAGATGAAAGAGCCTCCTTTTACAACCCCCTGCAGTTTGCGCTAGAAGCTTTTGCAGCAGTCCCTGCAAGGGGAGGGGCGTGATGGAAGAGAGGGAGAGAGAGAGAGGTGCTCAGTTTTGTTTTGCTTTTTTTGTTTGTTTGTTTGTTTTTGTTTTTTCTCCTCAGTAGCAGTGTAACCAATCACTAGTCCTAAAGAAGGAATCCTAGGTTCCCTGTCCTCTTTCTTCTTTCAATCCTGACCAGTTGCCTGAGCCTTCAGGTGGGTGACTGAAGAGATAAAGCTAAGGAGGATTCTACATCCTGTCCCAGATTCCACCCTGAACTGTGGAATCTTGCAGAGAGAGAGAAAGAGATTGGCAGCAGACTTTGGCAGATGGGGATGCCAGGGAAAACACCACAAAGCCATAAACTAAAAAATTCAGGAAAGTTCTAAAAACTTAGGGTAGGAATTCAAGGCAGAGAGAAGACATAATGTGAAGACAATCAAGAGCCCCATTCCTTTAGGATATATTTTGTAAGACGTTAGATGCTGTTACAACTCACTATGGAAGGTGACACATCTGCAGTTGGGTGAACAGCAGCTGGAGAGGTGAAACACGTCAGCATGTAGGTAAAGCACGTCTCATAGCAATCATCATCATTCCAGCTGCGCAGCACACCTTTCACCTGTCCTAGCACCTTTCGGCATTAGACTCATCTGCATATTCACAGGGCATTTTGAAATTTATATTCTTCACATTTCAGTTTTGCATCTGCCTGAGAAACATCGACCACAGATTGCATTAACTAGTATATTTGTTAATAGAGTGGGATATTTCTTCAAACAAATTTGTATAATTAAATTTTGAATACCCCCAAACTCGAGTTCTGTGTACTGTTGTAATTTTTTTTTTTTTTGAACAGGGTGAGTTTATTCATCTGTCAAAATGTAGATTAAAAACTCCAAATCTAAATACAACATAGATGTATGGAAAGACCTGATGATATAAAAATGAATAAAATGAATAAAAGCTGTGTCAAACTTAAAGCACTTATATGGAAATAGACTATTAAACAAAGAGAGAGAGATATCAAAAGGAATAGAAAATTAGAAGGCACTGATGGAGCTGGATCTGAGTTTACCAACATCTACATTAATATATTGTACACTGTTTTGGAATACTTCTAATTTTTTTCATCAAATTAACTGTTCTATTGATCATATGATTATTCTTGAACCATTATTTTATTATTATTATTATTATTAAAAATCTGTATATTTGCAGCACTTTACAAACCTCTGTTATCAAATTGTTTTGTGCTTTTATAAAATATAGCATCATATAGTTATCCTATGGTTGTGATTTTTAAATTTCTTTTATATTTTAGATGTATCTACTTTTCATATAGTTCATACAAAATATGCATGAAATTCATGAGACAGAAATCAATCCAGTAAGCAATACCTCTCTGTGTTTTAAGAAGCATCACGAAATAACAATAATTGTTATCATCTACTTTCTTGCTTGCAGTCAGTACATTCAGAGAAGATCATATATTAAGTATTTTACTTCTGATAACTCATTCAGTTCTCATACTCAAAGAAGAAAAAGCCATTCCAATTAAAAGATGTGGCTATAGAAGACACAAGAAAAAGTAATATTTTCAATTCATGTAATAGAAAATATGGCATTAAATTCCAGTTGGCTTCCTAAAGCACATTCCTTATCTAATAGGCTATTAATAGATGTAATTTTAACCAACCAAACTATCCTGATTTTTTTTTTCATTTGCCTATTGAAAATAAAGTAGAAGTTATTCATTTGAATAAAGGTTAGTGGATTTTATTTAGTAAATCTATATTATTAAGTTGAAGGCCTATAAACAGATTTTGAAGGCACTTGAACTTTATTGCTACAAATACATGGGCTTAATATTTAAGTTACGTGTTGAAGGAAAAACCTGAAATGAGTAAAAAACACTCATAATCTATAGAACCCAGCTGTGATGAGGAAAGCCGAGGAAAAATCACTTTGAGCTTAAACTCAAAATTTCATGTAACTCTCATGTAAATTAATTGGAGGGACTTCTTGAGAGTCAAGCATACAAATGCAATTGATATGCAAGAAACAGTATTGATTTGAACCTTTGAATGACATGACTGCTTGGTCAGGATGTTACAGATACCAAATCAAATGGATATGTCTACAGGTGATTAGTAGAAATCCAACTGGACTCACAAGAAGAGAGATTATTGTCTTTCTGGTGGAACATACCAAAGCACTAAATTTCATCTACAGCTGAGTTATTACAGGTACCTATGAAACTCTATGAAGACAAGCAGAGCAATATTGGTACTTTGGCACCAGCCATTTGGTAGAAAATCTCTTTACTACATTCAAAATCAAGTGGCTTGGAAAGATGGCTATAAAATGGAGTTTGTGAATATAATACAGAAGGATACAGGGGCATTTTTTCCCCCAATGGACACAACTTTAAGTGAATACATCAACTGAAGCAATTCAGAAAGGTAAGTGAATAGCAAATGCGCACTATCTCCATGAGAATTAATATCTCAGACCCATTCACTAAAATTTAAAATATATGTTGTGAGACATACTCTTGTGTGTTTTTCTGTCTCACCCATACACGGTGCAAGTGTAGAATTTCACGGGTTCCCAACCAAAGCCACGTACAGAAGTGCTAAACTTACTAAGAAAAATCAGAAGTTCTTTGTAATAATTAAAATCCCAACTGCAACCACACATTTAATTTTGAAAACTAATTCCTAATGCCAAGTTATTTCATTTTGGCAGTAAATATCAACATTTGTTGTGGTGACTTAATTCTTTCCTGCTGTCTTTGAGATATCATAAACCATGTGATGTATCTTACAGATATATGAAGTTTAAACATCACTATATATCTGCCAAATTGGTGTTTCAGTATTCTATTGAGTATAAATTTGTTTAAATTAAATGCAGTTCAATTCCCATAAATATGAGTTACATTTATCTACGGTTTCTGTACATTTTAAAAATTAGACTGAAACATCATATTAACATTTGTTCCATTATCCAATTTCTGGGGATCAGTGTAGGTAAAAAAATATGATATAAGTGAAAGTTTTCTTCAAGAGATGTTATATCTTGTCAATATGTTTTGTATTAAAGTAACATAAATGACCAAAAAGACAACAGGAAAGTAAGTTTTGCTACAAATCTTTTCTTAGTGTTGTGCACAAAATGTTAATTGATAAATATTAAAATCCTTAAAATGTAAATGTAGATAAAACTTCACAAAATTGCACTTAAAACTATGTAAATACAAAGCGTTTAAAATGTACTAGAAGTTAATTCAGTGTATGGAGTCCTTTCTAATTCATTGCATGTATATAATTATAGATTATTAATATCTATATAGACTGATATCTAGGAAAAATTCAGTTTGGGAATAAGTTTTTATTAGTTTGGAAACTAGCTATAGTATTATTTCCCCTTTTTGCTCTGAGCATTTTTTAAATTAATTTATTTTTTATTAATTACATTTTATTCATTTTGTATCCCAGCTATAGCCTCCTCTGTCATTCCCTCCAAATCCCACCCTCTCTCTCTCATCTCCTCCCATTCCCCTCCCAAGTCCACTGATAAAGGAGGGCCTCCTGTCCTTCCATCTGACCCTAGCCTATCAGGTCTCATCAGGACTATCTACACTGTCTTCCTCTGTGGTCTGGTAAGGCTGCTCCAACCCCTTAGGGGTAGGTGATCAAAGAACCAGCCAATGAGTTCATATCAGAGACAGTGCCAGTCCCCATTATTAGGGAACCCACTTGCACACTGAGCTGCCAAGGGCTATATCTGTGTCCATGCATGGTCCTTGGTTGGAGTATCAGTCTCAGAAAAGACCCCTATCCCCAGATTTCTGTTGCTCTCCTTGTGGAGCTCCTGCAAACTCCAGGTCTTTCTATCTCCCCCTTCTTTCCTAAGATTCCCTGCACTCTGTACAAAGTTTAGCTATAAGTCTCAGCATCTGCTTTAAAACCTTGCTGGGTATAATCTTTCAGAGGCCCTCTGTGGTAGTCTCCTGTCCTGTTGCCTGTTTTCTCCCTCTTCTCATGTCTGTCTCATTTTCCTTTCTGAGTTCTCTTAAATAGTGTGACTGTATTGCAGCTTTTCATTGGTGATTGAACTTTTTTAAATAATTCAAAAGTGCAATTCTTATTACATTAGTTTCAAAAGAAATGCTAAAAATAAAAATATAACTGATATCTTGTCTAAAAAAGAGTGGAAAAGGCTAAGGCTGTAGAATTGGTGATGCAGGAAGAGAGAGACATATATTTTCCACTTAGATAGGATTGTGATTATTCATACAACTCTGTTTGGCCACACGTTTCTCTCCAGAGTTTCAGCAGTATTGTTACACTTAGTGACTTGACAGGAGTCAAGTTATGTTCAGTGAATGCACTGGCTCCTGCTACTAAGATTCGCTTATGAGATTTGATGTACAGGACTAACATGACTCACTCAAATCCACAGAGGTGCTGCAGATGCGTAACCAGAGGAAATTGCCCACAACCTTCTTCAGCAATACTTCATTGTGCTCAACTGTTACCTGACAGTCACTTTGGGAAAATATTATTTATTTATTTTCCTGTGTTGACTTTATCAGCATAAAATCCTTCAAACATTTAGGACAATGAAACTTATTAAGACTTAAAGCAGTTTACAAGTAAGGCTATTAAGCACATTTAAAGTCACACCTGCTTCTAGTTACCTAAAGACGTTGTACATTTAAATAATGTCAACCAAAAGTTTTCTAGAGAAGAAATTATATCTGCTGTAAGACAACCAACTCAGGGTTCAATCCCATGCAGAGTTCACTAGAATATTAGGGAATAGTTTAAAAATAGGAAGTACAAAATCTTACAATAGAGAGTAGAACATTGGGGTGAAGACTTGATACAGATACCAGATAGTCCTCTTTATGTTAAATGAGCTGTGTGGATGTTGTCTTTGGCAATGTGGCCCCAGTGTCAGTTTTCAGAGAGAGTGATCTTCCCTCCTAGCATCATCCTGGGTTGTTTAGGAATCTCTAAGGACCTTCTAGGTCAACTCAGCTGAATGCAACTCAGTTCGACTACTGGAAGCCTTACCTGAAGACAAAAGATGGCCAGTTGAGACTCCGTATCTCCTATTACTAGGAGTCGTCACGAAGGTCACCCTTCTGGATTCCAGGAAATTTCAACTCTACTAGGTTTCTATTCTACCCAGGCCCAATTCCAGCTGACCCTCCCCACACTCTCTTTCTCCGTTTGCCATCCCAACCGGCTTCCTTCTACTTCCATACCTACATGCCCCCAGACAAGCTAACATGGCTGTTAGCTTAGTGTTTTGTGGGACTCTTAATAGTTGGAGTACATGCATCTCTGACTTTTGTATGTGTCCTGAGATGCTTTTCCTTCCATTCAGTTGCCTTATGCAGCCTCATTATGTGGCTTTTTGCCTTGTCTTATTTTATCTTGTTTTTTACTGTTTGGTGGTTGTCTCTTGGAGACCTTCACATTTTGGAAAAGAAATAGAGATGGAGTAGATCTGGGAGAGAAAGGAGGTTAGAGGGAGCTGGGAGAAGGATAGGGAGGGGAACAGTCGTTAGGATGTATTGTATGAAAGAATCTACTTTTAATAAAAATTTTTAAAAATTATGAACCTAAAACTAAGAAGAGTACAGGAAAACAGATTATATGGTAAATATTGGCACAAGTTTTCTGCTGTAGGTATGTTATCTCTGACTAACAGACTTAATAAGGCATTCCTTCATTATGCCTATGTGCCTTTAGTTTGGTTACAAAACATAAAATATCTTAAAATGTTATGTTACCTCATATCCAAACATATTGATAGATAAATGCAAATCACCTTTCACATCTGACATGTGATGGTGTCCAGATTATGTGTGGCTTATGTAGAATGGAGGCATCATTTCCAAAGCCTCTGCACAGAACACTTTCCTTTACTCACAAGAAACTGGTCAAAACAAGACCCAAAGATATCACATGGTTTTCTTTGTTCCCTTTTCCCATCAGACACAGAAATGGCAACACCTCAACAGGATTTATCATCCACTACTATGGCCTGGAATGAAAAGGACATGAAAAGCTTAAAGACAGTCCATAGGACTGAGAGCAGGAGTGAAAATTCAGCTCTGTTGTTTGGTGTCAGGAAGAGTAGGAATGTACCAGTGACTGAAAGACAACAGATAGGATGCATGAAGCTTTCTTCATTTCTCATCTTACATGAGGAAAACATGCATCCTTAGTCTAGGTCTTTCTATTAATATATATACCCAGATTTCATGCCCCTGGGATTGATATCCTATGATACATTGCATAGACTTAATATGTAAACTCTTTGCCTCAAAAATCTTAACCATGATCAATAGCATTGATTAGATAGCTTCATTATCAGCTTATCTCTGGAAAAGGGACTGTAAAATCTGAATATTATATATTTTCTTTCTATCTAGATGATTTTCCATAAGCCCAAAATATCATCATCTATGCTCTTAACTCATCTGAAATTATCCTGAAATAAGCTACAAGATAAAGAATGTTTATAGTAATCATAGAACTGAGAGACACAAAGTAAAACTAAACTCTTGAAAAGCAATATTAATGCTGAGTAGTATTCCATTGCGTAAATGTACCACAATTTCTGTATTCATTCCTCAGCTCAGGAATATCTGGATTGTTTCCAGGCTCTGGCTATTACAAATAAAGCTGCTACTAACATGGTTGAGCAAATGTCCTTGTTGAATACTTGAGCATGGTTTGGATATATGCCTATGAATGCTATAGCCATATCTTGATGAAGTACTATTCCTAATTGTCTGAGAAACTGCCAGATTGATTTTCAAAGAGGTTTGTACAAGTTTACATTCCCACCAGCAATGGAAGAGAGTTCCCCTTTCTCCAAAACCTCTCCAGCATGTGCTGTCACTTGAGTTTTTTATCTTAGCCATTCTGATGGGTGTAACGTGAAATCTCAGGGTCGTTTTGATTTGCATTTCCGTGATGACTAGAGATATTGAGCATTTCTTTAAGTGTTTCTCCGCCATTTGATAATCCTCTATTTAGAATTCTCTGTTTTTCTCTGTACCCCATTTTTAATTGGATTACTTGATTTGTAAATTTAACTTCTTGACTTCTTAATATATTCTGGATATTAGCCCTCTGTCAGATATAGGGTTGGTGAAGATCCTTTCCCAATCTGTAGGAATACTACTCAGAAATTAAAAACAAGGCAATCATGTAATTTTCAGGCATATGGTGGGAACTAGTAAAGATCATTCTGAGTGAGCTATTCCAGAAGCAGAAAGACACACATGGTATATACTCACTTATAAGTGGATATTAGACATACAATATAGGATAAACATATTAAAATCTGTATACCTAAAGAAGCTAAGCTAGAAGGAGTATCCTGGATAAGATGATCAATACTAACTCAAAAAGGCAAATGGGACAGACATTGGAAGAGGGAGAAAACAGGCAACAGGACAGGAGCCTACACAGAGGGCCTCTGAAAGACTCTATCCAGCAGTGTAGCAAAGCAGATGCTGAGACTCATAGCAAAACTTTGGGCAGAGTGCAGGGAATATTATGAAAGAAGAGGGAGATAGGAACACCTGGAGGGGACAGGAGTTCTGTAAGGAGAGCAACAGCACCAAAACATCTGGGCATAGGAATCTTTTCTGAGACTGATACACCAACCAAGGACCATACATGGAGACAGACTAGAACCCCTAGAACCCTTGGACAGATGTAGCCCATGGCAGCTCAGTCTCCAAGTGAGTTCCCTAAAAAATGTGAACAGGGACTGTCTCTGACATAAATTCAGTGGCTGGCTCTTTGATCACCTCCCCCTGAGTGGGGAGCAGCCTTGCCAGGCCACAGAGGAGAACAGTGCAGCCAGTCCTGATCAGACCTGATGAGACAGGCTCAGATGGAAGGGGAGGTGGACCTCCCTTATCAGTGTACTTGGAGAGGAGAATGGGAAGAGATGATGGAGGCAGAGTAGGATTGGGAAGGGATGAGGGAGGAGGTTATAGCAAGGGTATAAAATGAATAAACTGTAATTTTATTTAAAATAATTAAGAGAAATGCACCACTAAGTAGCTCTTTACGATGATACGTACTGCATTTTTCAATATATGATCATCCTCATAGTGACAAGCGCTTTTAGAAGCACTTGTTAGGGCAGTCTCTGTCATGAACTTCTTTGCCTGCTCTTTGATCACATCCTGGCAAGGTGGCCTTACTAGGCCACAGAGAAAGAAGATCCAGACAGTCCTGATGAGACCTGATAGGCTAGGGTCAGATAATAGAGGAGGAGGACCTCCCCTATCAGTTCACTAGGGGAGGGACATAGGTGGGGAAGAAGGAAGGAGGGTGGGATGGGAGGAGATGAGGGGGAGGGGCTACAGCAGGGATACAAATTGTCAAAATTGTAATAAATAATAATAATAATAAAATATTTTTAAATAAATAGAAAAGGAAATGAAAAAAAGAAAAAATTTTGATTTATAATATGTAGGAAGCATTGTCAGTATTTTCTTAGGACCGCAATCTCAACCATGTTAAGTCCTTTCTGAAATGCAACAAAGGGCACAGATATAGTATATTATTTTTTACTTCTATCCCAAATGTACCGTTACCTAAGAAAATTTAAAACACTTGTTTCTGTGTCTGTTCATGTGAGTCCAGGTGCCCACAGAAAACAGGAGAGGGCATGCACTCCCCTGGAGTGGCTAAAAGCCACCAAAAATGGCTGCTGGCACTCAAACTCATTTCCTTTGCAAGTGCAGTACATGCTCTTAACCCCCGGGCCATCTTTTTACTCCCCACATTTTCTGGATTATCCTGTTTGATTTTTTTTCTCTTTCTCCCTGTTTTTTGCTGCTGTTGTCGTTGTTGCTCTTCCTTCCTTTATCATTTTTGCATTCATTCTTGCTTTCAAAATATTAAGTATTTGCTCATATTTCTTCCTGACTTTTTTCCCAGAGGGTAAAATAATGCTCTGATACAAGAGAGTCCATGTCCTTTTCATCAAAGTGAAATTTAGTGGTCCTTTACTGTTGAGCACAGGAAGTTCTTACTTTTAAGGAAATCTGTTACAAGTATGTTAACACAAATTAAGAATCATGTAAATGAGCTGTATAAGATTACCTGAATCCGTGTTAAAATAATATGAGAAGAAAGATTTCATGTATGTTGAGCTCTGTCAGGTAGATGTAATTATTTGAACTTAACACGTATGTTTGTCTTTACTTTGGATCGAAAACATTAAATTGTTTAGCTGCAATTATGCAGGTTAAGATAAAAAAAAAAGAAGCACCTGTTATTAAATTATTATAAAAAACCATATCAAGAACAAACTTTAATATATCATATTCATATAAAGAAATCAGACTTCTAGTACATTATCAGGAGAAGTGTGATGAGGTCACACAAACAATTAATATTAATAGCAATTCTTATAATATTTAGAAATGGATTTTGGATGTATGTAAGACATTTTACAAATATTTTAGATATCATGAATTGAAAATTTCAAAATAAACAAGATAGGTACAGTCCCTAAGCCTCTATAATTTACAAACCCAAAGACATATTTAAAATTTTAAGTCTCTAAATTTAATTAATTGCACCAATCTTAAAGCAGAAGTGCAGGAAAATATGGCAGTGAATTGTGATAGCCTTTTCTTGACCTGGTTGATAAAAAAGGTTTCTTTCGGGAAATTATTTAAAAGTGAAACATATGTTAAATGTTTTCAATGAATAGTCAGGGTTTGTAGTACCATACATCTATCAATAATAAAAATGAATAAAATATTCTCTATTTGAGAAAAATGCAATGTATAGAAAAAAATCTGGGCATAGTGGCACATGCCTTTAATCACAGTACTCAGGAAGGCAGAGGCAGATGAATCGCTGTGAGTTTGAGGCCAGCCTGGTCTTCAAAGCATTCCAAGACATCCAAGGATATACAGAGAAACCTTGTCTCAAAAAAAACAAAAAAGAAAAGAAAAAAATCTAAAACAGTGGTCCTCAATCTGTGGGTCATGACTCCTTTGGGGATCGAATGACCCTTTTGGAGGGGTCAGCTGATACCATGAGAAAACACAGATATTCAAGTTGATAACAATAGGGAGATTAGAGCTACAAAGTAGCAATGGCAGTCATTTCATGGTTTGGGGTCACCACAACATGAGGAACTGTACTAAACAGAGTCACGGCATTAGAAAGATTGAGGACCACTGATATAAAAGGAAATGGAAATGGCTTTATGTAAGTTAATGTTGGTCCAGGAGAAAGGTAGATGCTTCAGGCTCTGTGTAGATAAATTAAGGGATGCTAAGCATTTTCTCAGAGAACAGATCATGTTAAAAATGAGATCACATGGTTAATCCTTCACTCGAAAATATATTTTATACTAGTTTGAAGATTTTTTGTGTTGATCATATTTACCCTCCCTTCCCCAATTTTACCCAGATCAACCCCTCTTTCCTCCCCCCACAATTTTGTGCCCTTCCCTCTCCTGCCACCAAAGCCAATTTATGCTGTCCAGATATTCTCAGATGTATAATCTTCCATGGAGCATGATATTAGGGGCTATTTTCCTAGAGGTAACTGACCCTCCCTATCTCAGAAACTACCAGTGACCAATAGCTCTTTGTCATGTTGACCGTCATGCCCATTTCCCCTCCTTAATGCTGGGGTTTGGTTTCTCTTGGGCTTGTACAGGTCTTGTGCCTGCTGTCACACCTGTTCTGAGTTAATACATGCAGCTTCTCTCCTGTGTCTAAAAGACTACGGTGTCTCCAAACAATGAGAGACTGACCCTATATTCAATAATGTGTTCAGTTTAGTCAATCATCATCACACATGCACTGCCTCATCATCTGACCCTTCCCACACGAGTCTCTGGGACTTCTGACCAAGTCTGTCACTTCTCCCTGTGGTGGGTACACTGCGGAATACTCCCTCTTTTCAGGAACTGTAAGTAAAACAATCTTTTCAAGGTCACCCACTTCCCATTGGTATCATCATGACTTAAAAGCATTAAATTTCATGTTAAAGTAATACTTCTCAGTAAAGTGTCTGCTGTGGCTGAGCCTTGACTTTGGGGGAGATCCCATCTAATGTTGTCAGAGGAACTTCTGCATGTTGTTGCAAACCCCTTACCTACAGCATCTCATTGAATCCTCACAATACCACACTACGAAGATAGCTAACTCTTTGTCATTCTATGGGGGAAAAGATTGAGGGATGGTGAAATTGATTCTCTCTTACATCACATGGAAGAGCTGGACCACAAACTTATTTCTGTCTAATTCAAAGCCTACTATTTTTTTTAACCTAGTTATTGACATGTTCTTTTCATTATGGGAAACCGGGAGTCCAAAAGAAAGGACCTTCTTCAAGGATTCCATGTAAAGAGGGAGAATGCAGTTCTCAGGGTGCTACCTAATGACAAGCATGGCGGTGAGAAAATGAGAAAACTGGAGCTGTGAAAGCAGTTTCACACACTCAGATGAAAAAAATTGTACAGAGGAAGTGGAGATGGAGACGCGTTTTCCTTTAATAGATACCAAGGCCAACATGGTTTCTCTCAGAGGCCATGTTTGCCTCTTGGCTAGGTCTAATTATCAGTGCTGATGCTTTCTATAGGCAATTATCAAGCACAGGGACCTGTCTCAGTCAATAATTGGAGTGCAGGGAGCCCAGGAAGGGTTAGGCAGGCAGAGTACTTGCTGCCCACCCCTGCTCTAGCTTGCAGGCAGCAATGCCTGAGTGGGAGCAGAAAGGCGGCAGAAAAAGCTGTCCAGGGCTGTTGAGTAAATTGCAAAGCTTATCGCTCAGCATTAAGAGAAGTCCATTAGCACAACAGAGCAACTATCTGTGCTGCAACCATGCTGTGCTTGGCTGAACCTATAGTCTCTTCCTCCGGTCCTAACTGTCAGATGAGACTGTGCCTTTGAGGTGGATCAATGCATAATTATATCCATTTTATCCTAGTCCAGCTCTTCAGAGAAGGAGATCTTAATGGGCCGGAAGTACATTGTGAGGCTAAGTCAGTCATGTACCAACACATCTGTGGCACATTTGGTGGCCATCCAGAGAAATGTACTCATGTGAGTAATAAAAATCAGTGTGGCTGGGAAATGTTCAGGCCTAATCAGCTCACTCCATGATCACTGGGAGAGGGAAGAATACATAGGAGCAATTCTCAGCATCCTGGTTATTAAAAACAAAACAAAACAAAACAAAAAACAAAACAAAGCAAGCCACACTTGTCAGATAGGTAATTACATGTATTTATTCTTTCGAGAGAGGATCTCCTATAATCCAAGCTTGCCTTCAGCAAACTTCTAATTTTTCTGCTTTTTCCTCGCAAGTATTGGCATTATAAACATACACCCCTGTCTTGGCTAGCTTTATATCAACTTGACACAAGATAGAGCTGTGGTGCTCAGCCTGTGGGTCACAAACCTCTTGAGGTGGTTGAATGACCCCCTTACAGGGGTGTTATATCAAATATCCTGCATATCGGATACTTACATTATGATTCATAACAAATTGCAGTTATGAAGTAGCAATGAAATAATTTTATGGTTGGGTTACCACAATAAGAGCTGTATGAAAGGGTCACAGCATCAGGAAGGTTGAGAGCCTCTGAGCTGGAGTAATCTGAAAGGAGGGAATCTCGACCGAGAAAAATGTCTTCACAAGATCCAGATGTAGAACATTTTCATAATTAGTGATGATGGGGGTGGAGGCAGCATCCCATTATGGGTGGTGCTCTCCCTGCAGTAACCAGCACCCTTCCATAGCCTCTGCATCACTGCCTCCAGGTCCCTGCCCTATTTAAGTTTCTGCCTCATCTTCCTTCAATGATGGGTTACAATGTGGACATGTAAGCCAAATAAATGCTTTCCGCCCCAATTTGTTGTTGTTGTTGTTGTTGGACATGGTGTTTCATCACAGCAATAGTAACCCTAACTGGGACAACCTCCATGTCCAATTGGCAGTCACTTATTTTGGAACCTGTATTAGGTCATTTTTGTAACCTGTGAGACTCTAGATTCTGTTTCTCTAGTGCCCCTTTTGGAATACAAGCCTGTGGTGCATTCATCATCATTATCCCACTAACAGCTTGACTCTCCTTTCTGAAATCACAAAACTATCTCCACCCAATGTATTGCCTTCTCCAACCCAAGATCCACTTTCTCCAGCTCCTTTATTCTAGGTCCTAGTACTCTAAGTCTACTTGTCATGGTTGATAAAGGTCTCCCAGACACCATTTCATGTTTCTTTTCCTTCTCAGTGTTGTTTGGTTCTATTTGTGTTCTGTGCCCCTACTCTGCTGGAATAAACATTTCCTAACAAATCAGCTTCCTTCTACATGTCTCTCCATCTCCTTATTTGTCTTCTGGTTTGCTGCTCCCCACCAGTCTTGCATCAATTGTGTCTAATGAAGATGCTCAGATTCTCAGAAGAGTGAAAGTCAAATAGATACTGTATCCCTGAAGGTTCTGAAAAAAATAAAATAAGCTGGCTCCAAATATTTCTGGAGCATTCTTTTATTTTATTTTATTTTATTTTATTTTATTTTATTTTATTTTATTATCAGTTACATTTTATTAACTCTATATCCCAGCTGTATCCCACTTCCTCATTCCCTCCCAATCCCACCCTCCCTCCCTCATCTCCACCATGGATGCGGTGCCTGTTTTTCTTAGCAACATAACCAAAACATCCTCTCACTTTGTCTTTTTTTTTCTAATTTTTATTTTTTATATCAATCACAGGTTATTTATTTTAAATCTCAGCCACAGCACCCTCTCTCATTTCCTCCTAATACCACCCTCCCTCCCTCATCTCTTCCGGTCCCTTTCCAAGTCCACTGATAGGGGAGGACCTCCTCCTCTTCCATCTGACCGTAGCTTATCAGGTATCTTCAGGATTGACTGCAAAATCCTCTTCTATGACCTAGCAGGGCTGCTCTGCCCTTGGGGGTGGGGAGGGCAAAGAGCCTACCATTGAGTTCATGTCAGAAATAGTCCCTGTTCCCCTTACTAGGAAAACCCACTTGTTTACTGAGCTACCACGGGCTACATCTGAGCAGAGGTTCTAGGTTAGATCCATACATGGTCCTTCGTTGGAGAAACAGTCTCATAGAAGACCCCTGTGCCCTTATACATTTGGTCCTTGCAGAGCTCCTGTCCTTTCCAGGTCATACTATCTCCCACTTCTTTCATAAGATTTCCTGCACTGTGCCCAGGTTTGGTTATGAGTCTGAGCATCTGCTTTGATACACTGCTAAGTAGAGTCTTTCAGAGGCCCTCTGTGGTAGGCTCCTGTTCTGATACTTGTTTTCTCTTACATCCAGTGTCCATCCCATTTTTCTTTCTAAGTGAGGATTGTTCATCTACTAAAATATGTACACCTAAAGAAGATAAACAAGAAAGAGGACCCGGGGTAAGATGAATAATCCACTTTGTCTTTTAATTTAAGTCTGTAAAAACGAAGAATTATAGAAAACAATTCATGAGAAGTAGATGACAAATGACATTTTAATAAAGTAAGATAGTGGGAGTGAATCACAGTGCTGACAGGCAGAGTGCAATGAACATGATTCTTTCGTGTACAGCATAATTGCATGTGTCTTTGTATTGCAGAATTTTCCATCAATAATATCCTGGGAACTTATACCCTGAACTCAAACTGGTTCATTCATGTTTTCATACTGAACTACTACCCAAGCAGCATGTGTCTGTCACACACACTGAGTGACAAGAGTGCTCAACAAACATATACTAGTGTTAAATTTGTCTCCTACACAATGTTCTAACTATAAACACATAAGCTCAACTTATAGAAAAATCCTTACAGCCCGGTGATTCTACTTCACATTTAGAAATTTAAATGAAGCTCCATGAATTAATTCTGAGCCAGGTCATGCATCTCACAGGATTGCAGTTTTACCACTTTGTAGTCATACCATGTGTTTAATTCCAATAATATTTTCAAGTATAAGATCACTTTATTCTGAAGATCTAGGTACATCAGCCATTCCTTAAACACATACATTCCTTCAAAGAGTGAAAGGTTGACTAGCTGCTACTGATAAAACTTAAAAGAAAATGATGAAAGATGTTGAAGCAATTTAGCATGTGAACAGACCTTTGAAGGGGACAATTTAAAAGAGACATACGGCCTTGAATGAATAAGTCCTTGAATATGTAATGTGAAAATGTCAACCAATGTTCCATGAATGAGCATATTATCAAAACAGTCAGAAATAGAATAAAAGCCCATGTTTGATTCTGAAAAATAGGCATTGTGATTTATTTGATGCTTTCTGCTTTGTGGATATCGACTGGTGATTAAATACAGGCCCTCACTGATGCTAAGCATGGGTTCTACTATAGACCTACGCTCCCAGGCCAGAATTTTGTTTCTAGGTGTGAGAATGGGGTGAAAATATATGCTTGGCAGAGAAATTTTAAGAATGAGAGCTGTGTAAGAGGCTGAACCAGTCAAGACCAAACAGAAAAATAAAAGTATACTACCTATTTCAAATAGAGGAAAGTAGAAAGAAGCACAATTACATATATATCAAGGAGCTAGTATATAAATGATGAAAATTAGAGATTCCAAAATGCAGAGACCCTCCATGATTTTGGAGAAAAAGAAGAGAACAATACCAGAAATTAAAGGCAAAGAATAGGAGAAAATTTGTCTTAGCAGCAGCATTGCTATTAAGGAATAACAAGCTCATCCATATCAGTGCTCCCTACCCATCCCCAAAAAACAATAGACTATCAAATAAAAAGCCTGAGAACAGATGAAGAATACTAACCTTCAAGTGTTTGGTCGAAGGATACAAGATCCCCCTAAACAATATACATTATCTTCACTGCTTTACAGAACTCGAGAGTCGCCCACATACTTCAGTCATGGGATCTATAGAAGTAAAGCTGGATTGGTCTAGAAGATTCCACTTTGATGAATAATCTCACAGCATCAGAAAGTACTGTGTAAACTACCAGGAGAGAAATATTATAAACAGTCCTAACCAGCTGTAAATTTTAAGAAGTATGATAATGACCAGCCTGACAATGGTGCAATGAGGACACTAATATTTTGGGTGTAATCAACATTTTTCTGATCAGACTTAATATCTTCTTAGCAGGAGAAAATTTATGCCTGATACCATAAAGCTAGCCAAACGCTGAAAATGTTATATACTCTGGAAGATAATCTGCTACTACCATTTTACTACATTGATACAGTATCTAGCTGCCTACTAGAAACTTATCTTTGTATCCTTAAGGTTTGGCTCTCACCCTTCACCAAGAAGGTTTTGTTTTACAGTACTAGGAGGTTATTACAGAGAACCACTACCTGTCAAATGCAGATAATAAGTGGCAATGGAGTACCCATCCCAAAATATGGTAGCCATAGCACAACCTTTACACAAAAAGCTATGAAAACATCACAAAAGAGGATGTGAGAAGATCACAAAAGCCAGAGGACTGAGAAACTGCTGTCCTCTGATGTGATAGAGACTTTGTTCGCATGAATTCTCAACAATATGGCTGGCTGTAGAAGACCTGAAAAGACCAAGCAATCAACAATCTAGCCCTGGTAAGAAGAAGATACACCAGGCCCACCTCCAGCTAAAGAACTGTTAGCTGTTCAGGAAGGAAATGGGAGGAAATGCCAACTAGCTTCAATGATAAGCTTCTGATACCAAGCGATCAGTTTTAACACATGTGTACATACAGGCAACACCAATTAAACTATATGTGTAAATATATTTCATACTATATATATATGTATATATGTATATATATACCATATATATACACACCATATATATGTATATATATATACTATATATATATATATGTATATATATAAGCTCAATAATTTGTATATATTCCCTATATAGTAACTTGGCAAATTTTATATATAAACATATATTAATAATAATTAAAGAAAAGTTAAACTGTAAATATAGTATAGGCATGTATAATATTTTTAAAAAATGAAAATATAAAATCCAAAGAAAGAGAAAACTGCAAATTGGTCAAATTCCTGTGTGCAAATAATGGCTCTGTTTTCCAACCTCCTGACAGAAGATGATGAAGACGTCACTGTGAGACCTACAATTATAACAAATGTGTGGGTACTTCACCCTTATGTGTTTTGAACAAACTGTGGAATCCCTGATTTCCTTAGCTTCCACATTAACAGAATAAAAAAAAGAATATCACCAGTTTAATTTTTCCCAGCAATTGGTGACCCTTCATATGCACAAATAATAACACGTATGAGGCCTGACACAGATTAGACACAATATGACTGATCACTAATATTGTTATAAAAGAATTTATTATTGTTGTTGTTATTATTATTATTATTATCATTATCAGAACTCTTGAATTTTAGTAAACAGTTAATAGAAGCTACCTTCCTCCCATAAAAATTGGGAGATCATAAAGCCAATATACTTTTTATCCCTTAAACATTCTAATATTTTGTGTTTAATTATATCTGATTCAACTGTTACCTCAGGAAGGCAAAATCATCTCTGTTTGGCTGCAATGATTTTTGTGGTGAACAATAGAATGCACAGTATATGAGAAATATCCATTAAAGAAGGCATAGCGAAATGTGCTGTGAAATCCAAGGCAACTAGATGGACAGAGATCCATGCACCATTCTTTTTCTTGGAAACACAGGAGAGAGACTGAAAAACTTCTAAGTGTGGCTCTATGGAATCAGTTTTAATATTTATGCTAGGAAATGTTCTGGACATAAAGGAAATCCTTGTGAAATAAAGGAGACTGAAGTCATTGTTTCCATAGAACTGGCATCCAAGGATTGAAATTCAGACACTGAACATAATATAAGAGTAAGTTATAGCAAATAGTATGGTCACCTGTAATTAATCACTGTGAAACACTGGAAAGTGGTAGAGAGATCCAAGCTGAGAGCAAACAGAGACAGCACGGTATTGTACTAGTCCCAATTCCTTAATAGAGTCTCTATTAATTCCACATTTTTACAAATCAGTATGAACCAATAGCTCTTCCCCTTCCTTCTCTCCTTTTATTTCCTTATCTCAATTTATTTTGAGTTGTCACTTACAATAGATTTCTGATTAAAAGAATATGGCAAATTAGTATGACCTATGTTGAGAGGTTCTTGGTTCCACGCACCTGGAAGGTAGTTGGTATCCCTATTAAGGAAGTAGAGAATGCTGACAGCTGCCATAGGGTCAAAACTTCTATTTATTGAGAGTAGGCTGCTTTTAGGTCCTGCATGTGTGAGATTGATAGGAATCACAGTGATATTAACTAATTCCTAAGAATCATGGGATGAAATAAATCCTGAGAATCATGGTCATACTATGGAAATAGCACCAAGTCCCCACCCCAACCAGCAGATCAAAATTAAACTCCATTAACAGGAGTCACTGAAAAGAAATCAGGGTCTATCATGATAAGAGTGTATGCAAGCACGCAAATGGCCCTAAACCTCAAAGATAATAAAATACCTATGGGTGTAATGTTTCTTCCTCATGCAATTTGTAATTATTAACCATGAGAAATTCATCATTTCATTCGCAGTGTACACAATACCATGCTTTCATGGTTTTCTTTTTCATTCACCTACCGAAGCCAAGAAGTATAGAATGGTGACAAGCAGAAGAGTCCTCTAAGTCATGGACAAAACCTACACGAAATAGATGACAGGGCTAGGGTTCCTCAAAAGAACATATTTTTTTTAAATTCTTTAGATTCATTTTTCTTTTAGTTATTTGTGTATGAGCAAGGACTAATGTACAGATGGCCATAAAATGTAGAAGAGGTGTCAATGTCTCTGTAGCTGGAGTTATAAGCTGTATTAAGTTGCTTAATATGAGTTCTGGGAGCTGAACTCAAGTCTCATACAAAAACAATACATTCTTGTAAGAGATGAACCATCTCTTCAGACCCCGATTCTACTTTTGACACATTTCTGAGTTAGACTGGATGAATGATTAAAGTTACTAAATTGAACCAGGAGACGTGAGGGATCCAGTCATACTCAGACATTAAGTGAGCTCCTACATCTACCCCATTCATTATACACCACACTGGGGCTGTGACTACAATTTCTTGGGGCTTGTGCAAAAGGTTTTAACACCCTCCATGACAAATCACCTGAGCCAGATACTTCTTGTTGTTCATAAATTCTCAGTACCTCTGAAAAAAATGGAAACAAAATACAAACAATTAAAATCAATAGGAAATAACATATTTTGTTTTCCCTCTGTTTTTTTTTTTTTCATCAATAAACTCAGCCTCACTCCAACTGACTTCCTTGTAGAGGATTTAAAAAAATATATGCCTCTGTTATAATTGAGAATAGCATAGCTAAGGAGATTAAGCCTTACTATCAAAAATAATATCCAAATAATTTATATGTGATAACATAATTTAATTGTGGCAACTCACCATCTACCAGATAACCAGTATTATTAGTCCCTCCATAAATCAAGCTTGAACACCAATTTGTAAGTAAAAAAAAACAAAAACAAAAACAAAAACAAGAATTACATATGATACAGGAAACACATATGTCATTGTCATTGCTTCTACTTTTTGTAAAACAAAATTAAAATAGAGATGATTTTATAATGGCATTTTAGAATTGACACTGATATCTGTTAAGGTGTCTTGGATAAGCCTAACAGCCAATATAGGATCTCATTAGGAGGAAGCTGGCATTGGGTTTACAAGCTCAGTTGACTATAGTCTAATCAGGAGGAAAAACAGCATTCTCACAGGGCCCTGGGGGAAATATATTAAAGCACTGAGAAGTGTTAATGACTAAGGTGGTTAGGGAAAATACTATCCTGTGCAACAGCAAAAAGGATAATCTCAGCAGGGAGACTGAAGGAACTTTGAAATGTTGTGAATAATTCTGGACAGTTCCCCAGCCTCTTCTCATTCTTTGAGTGAGGAGCCACTATCTCACGACCCAGCTATATCACTTCTGGGCATATGCCTAACAATGTTCCACCACACCACAAGGACACTTGCTTAACTATGTTCATTGCAACTTTATTTTTAATAGTCAGAAATTAGAAACAGCCTAGATGTCCCTCAACTGAAGAATGGATAAAGAAAAAGTGGTACATTTTTCACAATGAAATATTACTCTGCCATTAAAAATGAGGACATCATAAAGTTTACAGGAACTAGAAAAGACCATCCTGAGTCACACAACTCAGGCCCAGAAAGACACAAATGGCATTTATTCACTCATATGTGGATTGTAGCCATATAGTACAGGATAAGCATACTAGGAGGAATAGAGGTGGAATAGGACTGGAGCCTACCATAGACACCCTCTGGAAGACTCCACCCAGCAGGTTATTGAAGCAGATGCTGAGACTCACAGCCAAACTTTGGGCAGAGCACAGGGAGACTTAAGGAAGACTGGGGGAATAGAAGAACATGTAGGGGACAGGAGATCCACGGATAACAACAAAGTCAATAAATCTGGTCCCAGGGGAGGGCCTGCAGAGACTGATGAAACAACCAAGAACCATGCTTGGAGAAGACTTACAACTGCTGCTCATATGTAGCCCATAGAAAGCTCAGTTGCCATATATGTTCCTTAGTAAGGGGAGCAGAAGCTGTCTCTGACATGAACTCAGGTGTCTGCTTTTTGATCACTCCCTCCTGGTGGGGCTGCCTTGCCAGGCTATAGAGAAAGAGTATCTAGGCAGTCCTAATGAGACTTTGTAGGCTACAATCAGATGGTAGGGGAGGAAAGCTCTCCTTTCTGTGGAGGAATAGGGAGGAAGAGAAAGGGAAGGCATAACCAGGAGGAGATGAGGGAGAAGGCTACACTGGAGATAAAAGTGAATGAATTATTTTTTAAAAAATACACATATAAATAAAATTTGGTTAAAAAAAAAACACGAAGAAGCCTGAAGTTACAATGTCTTGTAGGCAGGTGGGACTCCCAGTATATGGATGAGGACACCAACCCACCGATAAAACCTTCAACCCAAAATGTGTCTTGCTTGAAAGAAGTATAGGGGCAAAGTTGGAGCAGAGATTGAGGGAATGGAAAGCCAGTGAATGGCCCAACCTGAGACACACCCCATGAGAGAGACCCAACTGCTATCACTATTAATGATATTCTGCTTTGCTTATAGACAGGAGCCTAGCATAACTGTCTTCTGAGAGGCTTCATCCAGCAGCTGGTAGAAACAGGTGCAGAGATGCACAGCCAAACAATAGACTGAGCTTGGGGAGTTCTGTGGGAGGAGTGGGAGGAAGGATGGATGGAGGCAGAACAATCAAGAACACCACAAGAAGATCTACAGAGTCAAATAACCTGTGCTCACTGGGACTGAACGACCAACCAAGAGCATGACTGGACTGGGTTTAGACCCCTACACAAATACAGCAGATGCACAGCTTGTTTTTCATATGGGTCCTCTAACAATGAGAATAGGATTTGTCTCCAACCCTGTCACCTGCCACTGGATCACTTTCCCCTAGCTGGGCTGCCTTACCAGATCCCAGTGGGAAACAATATGCTTAGTCCTTATAAACTTGAGGTACCAGTCTGGGTTGATACATCTTGGGAACACCCCCTTCTCTGAGAAGAAGGAGAGAGGGGTATGGGAGGTAGGGTTTAAACAAAAAATATAGGAAATCTGAGGGCACATAATGAGATACCCATTAAGATATGAAGGCAAGCAGAGAAACAATCATTTTTTTAAGTGGGTACTGAAGTTGGTATCTTTTTTATTTTTATTTTTTATTGTTAATTACACTGTATTCACTGTGTATCCCCCTATAATTCCCTCCCTCCCCCTCTCCAAATCCTGCCCTCCTTCCCCCTTCTCCACCCATGCCCCTATCCAAGTCCACTGATAGGGGAGGTCTTCTTTTCCTTCCTTCTGATTCTATTAGGTCTCATCAGGAGTGGCTGCATTGTCTTCTTCTGTGGCCTGGCAAGGCTGCTTCCCCCTCAGGGGGAGGTGATCCAATAGCAGGCCAATCAGTTCATGTCAAAGACAGTCCCTGTTCCCATTTGGAATCCACTTGGACATTGAACTGTCATGGACTACATCTGTGCAGGGGTTCTAGGTTATCTTCATGAATGGTCCTTGCTTGGAGTATCAGTCTCAGAAAAGACCCCTGGACCCAGATTTTTTGGTTCTGTTGCTCTCCTTGTGGAGCTCCTCCCCAGGACTTACGATTTCCCATAAGTTTCATAAGTTTCCCTGCACTCTGCCCAAAGGTTGGCCATAAGTCTCAGCATCTGCTCTCATACCCTGCAGGGCAGAGCCTCTCAGTGGCCCTCGGTGGCAGGCTCTTGTCCTGCTCCCTATTTTCTCATTCTTCTGATGTCCATCCTCTTTGACTTTCTGAATGGGGATTGAGCATGTTAGCCGATGTTTCTTTAGGTGTACAGATTTTAGGAGGTTTATCTTATATGTGTAATATCCACTTATAACTGAGTATATACCCAGTCTGTCTTTCTGCTTCTGAGATACCGCACTCGGAAACAATCATTTTACCACGAATTATAGCACATGTTGGAGAGGTTGTGGAGAAAAAGGAACCCTCCTCCATTGCTGGTGGGAATGTAAACTGGTTCAACCACTTTGGAAGTCAATCTAGCGCTTTCTCAGACAACTAGGAGTAGTGCTACCTCAAGACCCAGCTATACCACTCCTAGGTATATACCCAAAATTTGCTCAAGTACACAACAAGGACATTTGTTCAACCATGTTCATAGCAGCTTTATTTGTAATAGCCAGAACTTGGAAACAACCCAGATGTCCATCAACGGAGGAATGGATACAGAAATTGTGGTATTTTTACACAATGGAATACTACTCAGCAATCAAAATGGAGGAAATCATGAAATTTGCAGGCAAGTGGTGGGATCTAGAAAAGATCATTCTGAGTGAAGTATCCCAGAAGGAGAAAGACAAACTTGGTATATACTCGCTTATATAGACCTACAAGATATGATAAACATAATGAAATCTACACACCTAAAGAAGATAATCAAGAAAGTGGACACAGGCGAAGGTGATTAATCCTCATTTAGAAAGACAAATGGGATGTGCATTGAACTTATGACAGGAGTCTACCGCAAAAGGCATCTGAAAGACTCTACCTAGCAGTGTTTCAAAGCAGACACTAAGACTCATAACCAAACCCTCGGCAGAGTGCAGGGAATCATATGAAAGAAGGGAAGTTAGTATGATATGGAAAGGATAGGAGCTGTACAAGGACCAAATATATCCGGGCACAGGGTCTTTTCTGAGACTGACACTCAACCAAGGACCATCTATGGATATAACCTTGAACTTCTGCTCGGATATGGCCCGTGGTAGCTCAGTAACCAAGTAGTTTTCCAAAGTAAGGGGAACACGGACTATTTCTAACAGGATCTCAAGGGCAGGCTGTTTGATCCCCCCCCCCCCCCAGGGGAGGAGCAGTACTGTTAGGCTACAGAGGAGGACTTTGCAGCCAGCCCTAAAGATACCTGATAAAACAGGGTCAAATGAAAGGGGAGGAGGTCCTCCCCTATCAGTGGACTTGGAAAGGGGCAGGGAGGAGACCAGGGAGGGAGTGTGGGGTTGGGGAGGGAATGAGGGAGCGGGATACAGCTGGGACACAGAGTTAACAAAATGTAACTAAAAAGAAAAATAAAATTAAAAAAAAAAAAAAAAGGAAAAAAAAAAAAAAGAAGTCACTTTGGCTCAGGGACAAAGTCATTCTCATCTACCCCAGAATTACTCTCCACTGATAAATGGAAAAAATTTGAATATCTGTCTGTGCATTCATCCAACTGGGTTCCTCTAAACCAGCAGTTCTCAACCTTCCTAATGCTTTGCCTTTTAGTGCAATGCCTTTTGTTGTTGTTGTGACCCCCCCAACCATAAAATTATTTTTTTTACTACTTCATAACTCTAATTTTGCTATGGCTATGCATTATATTATGAATATATTTGTAGACAGAGATTTTCCAAATATGTCACAACCCATAGCTTGGGAACTGTTGATCTAAACAGTGACTGGAAGTCTGAGAAGGAGAAGAGAAAGAAAAATGTTCTACCAATTGGAAGAGAATTTATTCTGACCACATTTTCAGTAGATGTGATAATCAGTCTTCAAATTCACCTTGCCTAGATTTAGAACCACATAGGAGAAATACTTCTGGGTATATCTATGAAGTGCTTTCCTGAGAAAATTAACTGAAGAACAAAGATTCATACTGAATGTAGTGTTTCCCCATGAGGTTGGTATCCAGACTTAATATACATGAAGAAGGAGAAAGCAAACTGAATACCAACATTAATCTCACGCTGTTTCCTCATTGCAGCCTCAATCTAAATAACCATCTCACACCCCTACCACCATGCCTATACTGCCTTTTATGGACTGCATCCTCTCAAAACAGGAGACAAAACAAATCTTTCATCTCTTAAGCTGCTTCTTATTTAATGTGAGGCCACAGAACAAGAAAGTTATGCAGTAGATTCAAGGATGGTCTTTCCTAATGAAACCAGGCCTGATAGCAAATAGAATTTCTGGAGGCAAAATGATGTAATGAGAAACAGGCCTAGGACAAACCTAAGTGCCTTCCACAGGAGAATCCGGATCTCTTCACAATGATAAGAAAAGGGGTTAGTAGTAATTTACAACTCAGCTGAAGCCAAAACAGGAGACACCTCCATCTGAACAGATGCCGTCTTAGAATATATTTTTCCCTCTTTGAATTAAGTTATTGGTACTTCAGTTGATTCACTTGTTGTCGAGAACACTGTGCAGCTCCCTCAGCTAAGTATCTCCAACAAACTCGACCTTAATGTCCCCACATCATTTTCTGTCATTCATCCTTGTTTTAGAGGTGAAAATTTTAATGAGAATCCAAGTGATGCTTTGCATTCTTTTCAATGAAAATTGTCCTTCAATTATAATTATTTTCTGTTGGCCATGAAGAATTATATATACTTACAGCATGCTATTCAGGTGTACAGTTGCATACAAAATGATTAAATAAAGCTAATTAACATACTATCTCATATTTTATTTTTTAGGATAAGATTATATAAAATTTATGAGCTGATCGATATACAGAAAACATTAGTGGTTGCCAAGGACTTAGAATGCTACAGATGAATTTCTAGTATAGTAATGAATGACTGATAATAGAGGAAAAACATATCAGTAAAGGTCAAAAATAGAGAGAGAGGAAAGAGAGAGGCATGTGATGAAAAGAGAAAAAAAGTCTTTCAGGTAAAAGGAAAGCCAAGTACAAAGATCTTGAGATAGATTTAGAGTAGTTGTATTCAACAAAAGCATTACAACTATAGCAAAGCAGGGCAAGATGCATCCCAGTGAGATTAGAAACAAGAGAGGACAAATCATAAAGCATTTTGTAGGCATGGCACACAGTGCCTTACTATAATAGAGGAATTCTAGAAAAGGTAAGTCTTAATAAATACTTTGGGAATCACAGAGCTTCACTTGAGAAATCATTGTTTCTAGTGAGTGTAAGCTGAAAGAATCAGGTTGAAATGTTTGATCACTGAAGTAATTGGAAGCAGAACCTAAGAGATGGTGTGCTGAACTTGATTTTGAATACAAAAGGAAATATATGACTAAGTTGAAATCCAGTGTGTGCTACGTTTAAACTATATGTTAGATAAAACCATAAGAAGTGGATACATCTGCATATTGAGCTAATACAAACTATCTTTGTGGAACTGAGCAGGGTCTGAGATACATAAGCCCACATCAGGCCATCCAAAAACTGTTAGCCATTTTCACATGTGTCCTAGAACATTTTCAAGACTGAGAAGTCATCATGAATCCGTTAGGATTGTGTCTAGTGACGAGGAAAAATAAAAGAGCAAGATTTTAATATGTTTCTCAAGTATAAGAGCTCCAGCTATTCTATTGGCACTTAAACTTTGATCATGTAATCCTCTTCTTCTGATAAATAAGCATCTCTCTTTGAGATCAACTCTTTAAATTCACAAATAAATTTATCTCCATTTCCAAACCTCACCACTCCCATTGAGCAGAGGAAAGAACAGAAAAATTACTGGGAGAAACAAATGGAAGCGGAAAGCACTTCTGAAAGCAAGATGGAAACCTAGTGTGATACAAATTCCATTGAATATATAAGAGTAATCCTAAAAATGAATCCTCGTAATGAGTGACACAGAGCCTGAGCCATCTTCTGTAACCATAAAAGGCCTCAAATGGAAGGGTGGGGATACCAACCCAGCTGCAAAAACTTTGACCTACAATTTGTCCTGCCTATAGAGTGTTCTGGAATGAGACCATATAGGTTTATCCAGCGACTAATGGGAGCAGATGTAGAAGAGTTCCACAGCCAAACATCAGGTGGAGCTCAGAGAGTCGACGGGGAGATAGGATTGGAGAGACCAGAAGAGCCAAGGACACACCACAAGAACACAGCCCACAGAATTATCTAACTAGGTCTCATGGGAACTCACAGAGACCAGGAGTCTGTAGAGTTCTGACATGGGTCCTCTCTATATATGTTACAGCTGAGTAGTTTGATGTTTTTGTGGAAATAATAGCAATGGGAATGGGGTCTATCCCTGACTCTGACTTTTTTGCCTACTTGTGTGACTTTTTTTCTCCTACTGAGCTGACTTGTCCAGTCTTGATGTGATGGTATGTGCCTGGTCTTATTGCTTCTTATACCATGTTTGGATGATATCACTGAGAGTTCCATTGTGTAGACAAAGGCTGTCCCCTCCTGCAACAGGAACATCTAGGTTAGGCCTCTCTTCCCAATACCTGCTACATCAGAAACATGCAGGGGCAAGGAGATAGCTAAATGCCAGCATAAGAACACAATAGGCAGACCAATAAAGGCACCTTCAGAGTACAGCTATTATATGCACTACAGCTAGCCCTCGCTATCTTAACATAACCAAAGCATACATAAAAAGACCTGAAATTCAATCTTTTTTTATTTTTTATTAATTACACTTTATTCACTTTGTATCCCCCCTGTAGCTCCCTCCCTCTTCCCCTCCCAATCCCTCCTTTCCTCCCCCTTCTCTACACATGCCCCTCCCCAAGTCCACTGATAGGAGAGGTCTTCTTTTCTTTCCTTTCTAATCTATTAGGTCTCATCAGGAGTGGCCACATTGTCTTATAGAGATGATTGAGGTGTTTGAAGAGAAAACTGGATAAATCGCTTAAAGAAATACAAGACATCACAATAAAACAGGTAAAGAAAACTGTTCAAGAAACTTCCTGAAAATGAAAGTAGAAGCAATAAAGACACCACAAACTGAGGAAGTCCTGGAGATGGAAAACCCAGAGAAGAGAAGAGAAACAACAGACACAAGCATCACCAACCAAATACAAGAGGTAGAAGAGAGAATCTCAGGTGTAAAAGATACAATAAAAGAAATTGATACATCAGTCAAAGAAAGCGTTAAATCAAAAAAGTTCTTGACACAAAACATCTAATAAATTTGAGATACCATGAAAAAACTTTAACTTAAGAGTAAAAAGGATAGAAGAAGGTGAAGAGTCCCAGCTCCAAGACCAGAAAATATTTTAAACAAAAGTATAGAAAAAAAAATCCTCAATCTAAAGAAAGATATGCTCATAAATGTATAAAAAGCATACAGAACACAAATTAGGTTGGACCAGAACAGAAAATCCTCCTTCCATATTATAAAATACTGAATCTACATAACAAAGAAAGAATATTAATCAAGGAAAAAAGACAAGTAGTTTATAATGGTAGATCACCCAACTTCTCCACAGAGACCCTAAAAGCTAGAAGGGTCTTGTATCGTCTAAGAGACACAGATGCCAAACTATACAACTATACCCAGCAAAACTTTCAAATACCATATATGGAAAAAAAAAACAAGATATTCTTAGACAAAACCCAATTAAATATCCAAAAATCCAGCCCTACTGAAAATACTAGAAGGAAAACTCCAATCCAAAGAGGTTTACTATACCCAAGAAAACACAGGAAATAAATAATTTTACACTAGCCAAAACAAAGGAGGTGAATCACACACACATATCACCACCATGAGAATAATAACAACTAAAATCATTGGTCATTAATATCTCTCAACATCATTGGACTCAAATCCCTAATAAAAAGACACAGGCTAACAGAATAAACATGAAAACAGAATCCATCATTCTGCTGCATAAAAACAACACACTTCAGCAACAAAGGAAGACAATACTTCAGTGTAAAAGGCTAGAATAAAGAATTTCCAAGCAAATGGACCCGAGAAATAAGCTGGAGTAGCCACTCTAATACTTAATATAATAGACTTTAAACCAAAATGAATCAAAAGAGATGGGTAGAATATTTCAAGTTCACCAAAGGAAAAATCCACCAAGATGACATCTCAATTATGAACATTTATGTCTCAAATGCAAGGGCACCCACATTAGTAAAAGAAACATTATTAAAGCTTAACCCACACATCAAAGCCCACATATAAATGATAGGATAGTTCAACATTCCACTCTCACCAATATATAGATTACTGAGACAGAAACTAAACAGAGAAATAATGAAACTAACCCAAGTTATGAATCAAATGAACCTAGAGATATCTAGAGAAATTTTTACCCAAACATAAAAGAATATACCTTCTTCTCAGCACCTCAGGGAACCTTCTCCAAAACTGATCATATAGTTGGTCACAGAGCAAACTTTAGCATATAAAAGAAAATTGAAATAACACCTTGAATCATATCAGAAAACCATGGACTAAAGCTGGCCTTCAACAACAACAGAAAGTCTACAAACTCATGGAAACTGAACAACTCTCTACTCACTGTTCACTGAGTGGTCAGGGAAAAAAACGAAATTAATCTCGAAATCAATGAAAATGAAGACACAACATTCCCAAACTTATGAGACACAATTAAAGCAGTTTTGCTAAGAGGAAAGTTCATAGCACTAAGTGCCTTTATAAAGAAATTGGAATGATCTCATATATTTAAAAAGTGAACCTAAGAGTTTTAGAACAAAAGAAGCAAACACACCCAAGGGGAGAGGAATAGATTGCAGGAAGTAATTAAATTCAGGACAAAAATCAATAAATTATAAATAAATAGAAAAATACAAAGAATCAACAAAATCAAAAGCTGATGCTTTGAGAAAATCAACAGGATAGACAAACCCTTAGCCAATCTAACTAAAAGGAAGAAAGATAGTATCTAAATTAACAAAATCAGTAAGTATATGGGCTACATTACAACAAGCACTGAGGAAATCTAAAGAATAGCTAGGTCTTATTTCAAAAGCCTATACTCCAGAAAATTGGAAAATCTAAACAAAATGCATTATTTTCTTGACAGATATCCCTTGCTAAAGTTAAATCAAGATCAAGTACAGCATTTAAATAGTCCTAAAATCCCTAAGAAAATAGAAGTAGTCATTAACAACCAAAAAAATCCCTGGGCCAGATGGTTTTAGAGTATAATTCTACCATATTTTCAATAAAAAGCTAAGACCAATAGTCCTCAAACTATTCTATAAACTAGAAATGAAAAAACCCTGTCAAAATCATTCTATGATGCCACAATCATGCTGATACCAAAACCACATAAAGACCCAACAATGAGAATTTCAGACCAATTTCCCTTATGAACATTGATGGAAAAACACTCAATAAAATTACTTATAAACTGATTGCAGAAACACATTAAAGATACATAATCCACCGTGATCCAGTATGGTGCATCCCAGGGATGCAGGGATGGTTCAACACACAAAAATCTAGCAATGTAATCTACCAGATAAACAAACAGAGAGAATTTTTAAAAAAACATGATAATCTCATTAGATGCTGTAAAATCCTTTGACAAAACCCAACACCCCTGCATGATAAAAAGTCTGGAGAGATCATGGATACAAGGTGCATACTTAAACACAATAAAGTCATTATACATCAAGCTGATAGGCAACATTGCATTAAATGGAGAAATACTTAAAACAATTCTACTTCTGATGTCCAGCCTCTTTGCCATTCTGGATAGTAATTGAGCATTTTAGCAAGAGTCCTCCCTCTTGATTAGTTTCTTTAGGTGTACAGATTTTAGTAGGTTTATCCTATATTATATGTCTATCTGAGTGAGTATATACCATGTGCATCTTTCTGCTTCTGGGACATCTCACTCAGGATGATATCTTCCAGATCCCACCATTTACCTGCAAATTTCATGATTTCCTTTTGAAATTTTTTTTATTGCTGAGTAATATTCCATTGTGTAGATATACCACAATTTGTGCATTCATTCTTCCACTGAGGGGCATCTGGGCTGTTTCTAGCTTCTGGCTATTACAAATAAGGCTGCTACAAACATGGTTGAGCAAATGTTTTTATTGTGTACTTGAGAATCTTTTGGATATATGCCTAGGAGTGGTATAGCTGAATCTTGAGGAAGCACTATTCCTAGTTGTCTGAGAAAGCGCCAGATTGCTTTCCAGAGTGGTTGTACAAGTTTACATTCCCACCAGCAATGGAGGAGGGTTCCCCTTTCTCCACAACCTCTCCAGCATGTGTTGCTAAAATGGTCAATTACTACTCAGAAAGGCAAAAAGGCTGGACATCAGAAAAAGGAAAAAAGAGGGAATAAGTCAGGAGCCTGACACAGAGGACCTCTGAAAAGCTCTGCCCTGCAGACTATCAATGTAGATACTGAGACTTATGGGCAACCTTTGGGCAAAGTGCAGGGAATCTTAGGAAAGAAGTGGGAAACAGTGAGATCTGGAGAGGACAGAAACTCCATCAGAAGAGCAACAGAACCAAAAAATCTGAGCACAGGGGTCTTTCCTGAAACTTCTATTCCAAACAAGGACTATGCATGGAGATAACCTAAGACCCCTGCACAGATGTAGCCCATGGCAGTTCATTACCCAAGTGGGTTCCATTGTAATAGGAACAGGTACTGTCTCTGACATGAACTGATTGGCCTGCTCTTTAATTACCTCCCCCTGCGGGGGAAGCTGCATTACCAGGACACAGAAGAAGACAATACAGCCACTCCTGATGAGACCTAATTGACTAGGATCAGAAGGAAAGAAAAGAAGTCCTTCCCTATCAGTGGACTTGGGGAGGGGCATGCATGCAGAGGGTGGAGGAAGGGAGGGATTGGGATGGGAGGAGGGAGGGAAACACAGGGGGGATACAAAGTAAGTAAAGTGTAATTAATAAAAAAAAAAAAGAAAGAAAGAAAAGAAAAAAAATTCTACTAAACTCAGGGACAAGACAAGGCTGCCCACTCTTTCCATATCTATTAAATATAGTACTTGAAGTTCCAGCTATAGCAGTAAGACATCTAAAAAAATCAAGGGGATACAATTTGGAAAGGAAGAAGTCATAGTATCACTATTCACAGATGATATGATATTATACATAAGTCACCCCAAAAATTTTACCAGAGAACTCTTACAACTGATTTACACCTTCAGCAGAGTGGCTATATACAAAATAAAGAAAAAAAATTAGTAACCCTCCTTTATACAAATGATAAACTGGCTGAGCGAGAAATTACAGAAATAACACGCATCACCGTTAGCCACAAATAATATCAAATATCTTGGTGTAATTCTACCCATGCAAGTGAAGGACCTGTATGACAAAAGCTTCAAGTCTCTGATGAAAATAAAATAAAAATTGAAGACGATATCAAAAGCTGGAAAGCTCTCCCATGGTCATGGATCAGTAGAATTAACATTTTGACCATCTTACCAAAAGCAATGTACAGATTCAATGCAATTTTCAACAAAATACCAACTCAGTTCTTTACAGATCTTGACTCAATAATATTCATCTTCATGTGAAAAAGAACAACAAAAACAAAGATAAAACCATCCTATGAAAAAAATACAAAAAAAAACCAACTTCTGGTGGTGTCATCTTCCCTATTTCTAGCTTATACTACAGAGCTTTAGTAGTAAAAAACACATGGTATCTATGAAGCATGAATACATCTTTGAAAGTGTCTCTCAGAGAGAATTTTATCATATGAGTTATGGCCTAGCCAATCTATCAATTCTTAATATTCGTAATATATTGTCTTCTTCAGAGATGAGAAGTAAGATGTTGACATTTTGGAAGAAACAGGTCGCTGGGAGATGTCCTTAGGATGATATTTTGCCTTGGCCTCCTTCTGAATGCCTTCCTCTCTGCTTTCTGTCCACTATGAGGTAAAGAATGCCATGTACCACTTGTTCTTGCTACCATGATATCCTGCCTAAATGCATGCTTGCTTATTTACAAAAATATCCATTGTTATTTTCATAGCATAATAAATTTTAGTGTTTCTATATTAGACTATAAAGCCTTGAAATCTAAAATAATTTATGTAGGAAAAGGTCTGTCAATATCTGCTGTATTTATAGAATTTTCACTTACTGCAAAATAAGCCTATAAATTTCGATACAATGTAAGAACTTGATGTGAGAAAATCTACCATTATGTGGGGATGTCTTGAATCATCTATCTGACTTTGACTTTATATTCCCATTCTATATTAGCAGAAAACCACCCCCACGCAATTTCCAGAATGAATCCATGGTGTTTATCTCTGTTGAAAAACTTCAAAATGTTATAATTGAAAAAAAAGTAAATATTTAACTAGATTCCAGCTTTGCTCCAAGTCCTTTAGTTACGTACATAACTTTAACATGAATCCATACCTCTCCTTTGAAAATAATGATGCTAAGAATAAAGTGATAAAATTAACAGAATAGTTACCTTAGCACCTTTTTTTGATGTGTTGTGTCCACTTTATGCCAAGGGCAGAATCAAATAACTTATATTGTCATACATGTACAAAAAGACATCTGACTTGACTTGTAGTATCTAAGGCAGGAATTTACGTCATTTGAAATCACAGATTAATATATTTTTTTCTCTTTAATTTAAACAAGGAGTATTTGAAGCTGATAATTATATATATATGTATATATATACACACGTACACACATGCATTATATGTATATATACTATATATACACAATAACTATTCATATTTTCACATATGTGTATATGTGTACATATATTCATATATTTTCATATATATCTATTATATATATATATATATATATATATATATATATATATATATATATAT
>NW_026596079.1:6915626-6961360 GCF_907164565.1 Psammomys obesus
TATATATATATATATATATATATATATATATATATATATATATATATTAGTCTGTTCAACCCTTCCACAAATCTATTTCTACCAACAAAACCTACCTTTGCTCTAGACTCCACAGTACTTTGTATATTGAAGATAGACTCCCAGAAATATCTTTTTAGCAGAATTCGTGTCTTATGAAAGTAGATAGGTGAGATTTTTCTTCAATGAGAATAGGGCCGTAATGAGTTCCCAATAGAAACCTGTATTGCTCTTCATGTTAGATTTTACAGGACATTTGGATACTTGCAGAGGCAGCAGCTGCAGGAAATTTTCTCTGTCATATTTTGTTTTTCAATTCACATTTACACAGAACAAAATTTTGAGTGAATGCATGCATTATATAACATATCATATGTTTAGTTTGAAGACAGTGGAATTAGGTTAAAGTATTTCAAGTGAGTAAGCGTCTGGCAGACAGAGGGAAAAAGGGGTTTGTACATAAAGAGAAGAATAAGTGCGGGGAGCTATATTATACACCTGTGATCCCAGCACTTTAGGAGGCAGAGGCAGATGCAGGCAGATTTCTGTGAGTTTGAGACCATCCTGGCCTACAAAGCAAGTCCAGGACAGCCAATGTTAAACAGAGAAATCCTGTCTCAAAAGAAAAAAAAAAAAAAAAAAAACAGAGAGAGACAATAAGCAAGGACGTAGGTCAGAAAGCAGATGCACACCAAAAAATTAATAACTATAGAATAGATGTGCACTTAGAAAATAGGTTATGAATCTGAAGAGGGACAAAACAGGGAATAGGACTGGAGCCTACCACAGAGGGCCTCTGAAAGACTCTACCCTGCAGGGTATCAAAGCAGATGCTGAAACTCATAGCCAAACTTTGGGCAGAGTGCAGTAAATCTTATGAAAGAAAGGGGAGATAGAAAGACCTGGAGGGGACAGAAGCTTCACATGGAGAGCAACAGAACCAAAAAATTCTGGGCACTGGGATCTTTTCTGAGACTGATACTCCAAACAAGGACCATGCATGGAGATAACCTAGCAACCCTGCACAGACATAGTTCATGGCTGCTCAGTGTCCAAGTGGGTTCCCTAGTAATGGGAACAGGGAGTGTCTCTGACATGAACTCAGTGGCTGGCTCTTTGATCACCTCCTCCTGAGAGGGGAGCAGCCTTACCAGGCCACAAACAAAAAAAAATGCAGATAGTCTTGATAAGACCTGATTGGTTAGGGTCAGATGGAGAGGGAGGAAGACCTCCCCTATCAGAGGACTTGGTGAGTAGCATAGGAGGAGACAAGGGTGGTAGGGTGGGATTGGAAGAAATGAGAAAGCAGGCTACAGCTCAGATACAAAGTGAATAAACTGTAATTAATGAAACAATAAAAATAAATAAAAATGAAAATAGATTATATGGTTTGAAAGTCAATCTGGAACCAAAAAAATTTCAAGAATTCTACACTTCTAAGTGAATCTGTATATTCTAACTAGCTTATGGTCTTTCATAGTTGATAAACATACATCATGTCACAAACATAGCCAGCAAATGGCTTCCTTTTAATTAATTAATTAACTAACTAATTAATTAATTAATAACATCCTGAAAGCAGTTTCCCTTATCCCCTCCTCCTAGTCCATTACATTTTGTTTTCCTCTACTTCCGAGTCTTCACAACTGAACTTTTGCTTATAGATGTCCTTCAACTTGATATTGACTAATGCATGACATTAGCTAAAGAGAAAGAGTTTTGACAACTTATCCCTCCTTCTTTCTTCTTTTTCATTCTTCTGGGCTGTGGCTCAAAACTGACTGTTTTTGTTTTTGCTTTTGTTTTATGTCTTCACATTAATTTTTCAAAATTTTATTTTTTTATTAATTACAGTTTATTCACTTTGTATCCCAGCTGTAATTCCCCGCCTCATCCTCTCCCAGCTCCACCCTCTTTCCCTCATCACCTCCCATACCTCTTCCCCAGTCCACTGATAGGGGAGGTCCTCCTCCCCTTCCCTAGCCTATCAAGTCTCATCAAGACTATCTGCATTATCTTCCTCTGTGGCCTGGTAAGGCTGTTCCCCACTCAGTGGGAGGTGATCAAAGGGCCAGCCACTGAGTTCATGTCAGAGACACTCCCTGTCCCCATTACTAGAGAACCCACTTGGACACTGAGCTGCCATGACCTACATCTGTGCAGGATTGCTAGGTTATCTCCATTCATGGTCCTTGTTTGGAGTATCAGTCTCAGAAAAGACCACTGTGCTCTTTTTGATTTTGATTTTGATTCTGTTGCTCTCCTGTGGAGCTCCTGTCCCCTCCAGGTCTCTCTATCTCCCAATTCAAATTCACTTACCATCATGGTTTGCTTAGGACTGACAGATTTCTCAGGATGTAGAACTTTCAATAATAAAACTTATAAATCTTGTGAAAGTTGCAGAATATTTGGCGTTTACTTTATTTAGTCTGCAACTGTCACATGGCATCTAAGGATTCTGGACTAGATGCTAGAACCTATATTTTGTACCAGTAGTCACTCAGTTGCTGGTGCCTAGGAATTTCTCAACTGACCATTGGTTCTGACCTTTGGATCCACAAATCTGTATTTTACTCTTTCCAAATACTCTTTGAATGTGATTCCTGTTGTCTAAAAATATTGATTTGAAATATTCACAAAACAAAAGATATTTTCATTATCTAGTTTTGTCTTCTCTAAGACTCTAAGATCAGGAAAGTGACAGATACCCGGTGTTACTTCTGAGAAGCAGTGTAGTGATTTAATACAGTATAGACTTTTGGGGAAAATATGAGCCCTCCTGTTTAGAATCCATAAGAGCTCATCCTGTCACTGAAGAGCCACACCTATTAAACATGCTCAGCTAGAAAAATTAAGGTGCATACATTTATGCAAAGGCATAACTTAAACAAACATTTAATATTTAATAAAATAATACTTTTAGGAAGATAGCTAATATTTGGGGTGCATTCACATTTGAAGGGACTTTGAAAGTATCAACTGAAGCAGTATATACTGCAGGTTTACCAAGATGTATTATTTTAATGGTATTTTATTTGCTAAATGCTAAAAGGTCACCATGTCCCATATAGCATGTGAACTTCCTGTTCACTGATTTCTGTTTATGTTTCCCCACCTTCTTTACTGCATTTTATGAGTTTTCCTGTCTTCAGGGAACTTATTTGATGCTTCTAGTGAAACATGTTTTTCAGGTATTAAAAGATGCTTGCTTCTCTTCATGCATATTATTGTTTTAAAGAAACCACTGCAGAGTCTAAAGGCCTATCACAAACAGCAGAAGCCACCCCCTTGTCTTTTTTTTCTATTCTTTTTTTTTTTTTTCATGGTCTCTTATTTTCTTTTTTTTTCTTTTTTTTTATTATTATTTTTTTCTTTTTAGTTACATTTTGTTAACTCTGTGTCCCAGCTGTATCCCGCTCCCTCATTCCCTCCCCAACCCCACACTCCCTCCCTGGTCTCCTCCCTGCCCCTTTCCAAGTCCACTGATAGGGGAGGACCTCCTCCCCTTTCATCTGAGCCTGTTTTATCAGGTATCTTCAGGGCTGGCTGCAAAGTCCTCCTCTGTGGCCTAACAGACTGCTCCTCCCCGGGGGGGGGGGGGTGTCAAACAGCCTGCCCTTGAGATCCTGTTAGAAATAGTCCATGTTCCCCTTACTTTGGAAAACTACTTGGTTACTGAGCTACCACGGGCCACATCCGAGCAGAAGTTCTAGGTTATATCCATAGATGGTCCTTGGTTGAGTGTCAGTCTCAGAAAAGACCCTGTGCCCAGATATGTTTGGTCCTTGTAGAGCTCCTATCCTTTCCATATCATACTAACTTCCCTTCTTTCATATGATTCCCTGCACTCTGCCGAGGGTTTGGTTATGAGTCTTAGTGTCTGCTTTGAAACACTGCTAGGTAGAGTCTTTCAGATGCCTTTTGCGATAGACTCCTGTCATAAGTTCAATGCACATCCCATTTGTCTTTCTAAATGAGGATTAATCACCTTCGCCTGTGTCCACTTTCTTGATTATCTTCTTTAGGTGTGTAGATTTCATTATGTTTATCATATCTTGTAGGTCTATATAAGCGAGTATATACCAAGTTTGTCTTTCTCCTTCTGGGATACTTCACTCAGAATGATCTTTTCTAGATCCCACCACTTGCCTGCAAATTTCATGATTTCCTCCATTTTGATTGCTGAGTAGTATTCCATTGTGTAAAAATACCACAATATCTATATCCATTCCTCCGTTGATGGACATCTGGGTTGTTTCCAAGTTCTGGCTATTACAAATAAAGCTGCTATGAACATGGTTGAACAAATGTCCTTGTTGTGTACTTGAGCAAATTTTGGGTATATACCTAGGAGTGGTATAGCTGCGTCTTGAGGTAGCACTACTCCTAGTTGTCTGAGAAAGCGCCAGATTGACTTCCAAAGTGGTTGAACCAGTTTACATTCCCACAAGCAATGGAGGAGGGTTCCCTTTTCTCCACAACCTCTCCAGCATCACTATCACTTGAGTTTTTCATCTTGGCCATTCTGATGGGTGTAAGGTGAAATCTCAGGGTCGTTTTGATTTGCATTTCCCTAATGGCTAATGAGGTTGAGCATTTCTTTAAGTGTTTCTCTGCCATTTGATGTTCCTCTTTCGAGAATTCTCTGTTTAGCTCTGTTCCCCATTTCTTAAGTGGATTACTTGGTTTGTTGCTTTTCTGCTTCTTCAGTTCTTTATATATACTGGATATTAGCCCTCTGTCAGATAAAGGGTTGGTGAAGATTCTTTCCCAATCTGTAGGCTGTCTATTTGTTTTGATGACAGTGTCTTTTGCTTTACAGAATCTTTTCAGTTTCATGAGGTCCCATTTATTGATTGTTGCTCTTAGAGCCTGTGCTGTTGGTGTTCTGTTCAGGAAGTTGTCTCCTGTGCCAATGAGTTCTAGGCTGTTTCCCACTTTTTTTTCCAACTGATTTAGAGTATATGGTTTTATGTTGAGGTCCTTGATCCACTTGGACTTTAGTGTTGCGCAGGGTGATAAATATGGATTTATTTTCATTTATCTGCATGTAGACATCCAGTTGGTCCAGCACCATTTGTTGAAGATGCTGTCTTTTTTCCATTGAATGGATTTGGCTTCTTTGTCAAATATTGAGTATTCATAGGTGTGTGGGTTTATTTCTGGGTCTTCTATGCGATTCCATTGATCCTCCTTTCTGTTTCTATGCCAATACCATGCAGTTTTTATTACTGTTGCCCTGTAGTACAGCTTGAGATCGGGAATGGAGATACCTCCAGATGATCTGTTGTTGTACAGGATCGTTTTGGAGATTCTGGGTGTTTTGTTTCTCCATATGAAGCTGAGAATCTTTTTTTCAAGGTCTGTAAAGAATTGAGTTGGTATTTTGATGGGAATTGCATTGAATCTGTAGATTGCTTTTGGCAGGATGGCCATTTTCACAATGTTAATCCTACCAATCCATGAGCACGGGAGATCTTTCCATCTTCTGAGATCTTCTTCAATTTCTTTCTTCAAAGACTTGAAGTTTTTCTCAAACAGGTCTTTCACTTGCTTGGTTAGAGTCACACCAAGGTACTTTATGTTATTAGTGGCTATTGTGAAGGGTGTTGTTTCCCTAATTTCTTTCTCAGCCTTTTTGTCTTTGGTATACAAGAGGGCTTCTGATTTTTTTGAGTTGATTTTGTATCCTGCCACTTTGCTGAAGGTGTTAATCAGCTGAAGAAGTTCTCTGGTTGAATCTTTGGGTTCGCTCATGTATACTATCATATCATCTGCAAATAGTGACACTTTGACCTCTTCCTTTCCGATTTGTATCCCCTTGATCTCCTTTAGTTGTCTTATTGCTCTGGCTAGGACTTCAAGTACAATGTTAAAGAGATATGGAGAGAGTGGGCAGCCTTGTCTTGTCCCTGATTTCAGTGGGATTGATTTAAGTTTCTCTCCATTGAGTTTGATGTTGGCTATAGGCTTGCTGTATATTGCCTTTACTATCTTTAGGTATATGCCTTGTATTCCTGATCTCTCCAAGACTTTAAACATAAATGGGTGTTGGACTTTGTCAAATGCTTTTTCAGCATCTAAGGAGATGATCATGTGGTTTTTCTCCTTCATTTTGTTTATGTGGTGGATTACATTGATGGATTTCCGTATGTTGAACCACCCTTGCATTCCTGGGATGAAGCCTACTTGGTCATGGTGGATGATATCTTTGATGTGTTCTTGGATTCGGTTTGCAAGTATTTTATTGAGTATTTTTGCATCAATGTTCATAAGAGAGATAGGTCTGAAGTTCTCTTTTTTTGTTGGATCTTTGTGTGGTTTAGGTATCAAAGTGACTATGGCTTCATAGAATGAGTTTGGTAGTTTTCCTTCTATTTCTATTTTGTGGAATAGTTTGAGGAGAATTGGTGTTAGTACTTCTTTGAAGGTCTTGTAGAATTCTGCGCTGAAGCCATCTGGTCCAGGGCTTTTTTTGGAGGGGAGACTGTTAATGACTGCTTCAATTTCCTTGGGAGATATAGGGCTATTCAGTCTTTCTACCTGATCTTGACTTAATTTTGGTAGATGGAATCTGTCAAGAAAGTTATCCATTTCATTTAGATTTTCAAATTTTGTGCCATATAGGCTTTTGTAGTATGACCTAATAATCGTTTGGATTTCCTCAGTGTCTGTAGTTATGTCCCCATTTTCCTTTCTGATTTTGCTGATTTGTATGGTTTCTCTCTGCTTTTTAGTTAGTTTGGCTAAGGGTTTGTCTATCTTGTTGATTTTCTCAAAGAACCAGCTTTTTGTTTCATTGATTCTTTGGATAATTTTATTTGTTTCTAATTGATTGATTTCTGCCCTTAGTTTGATTATTTCCAGCCGTCTGCTCCTCTTGGGTGTATCTGCTTCTTTTTTTTCTAGGTTTTTCAGTTGGGCCATTAAGTTGTTTGTATGTGATGTTACGGATTTCTTCTTGTAGGCACTTAGTGCTATAAATTTTCCTCTGAGCACTGCTTTCAATGTGTCCCATAAATTTGGGTATGTTGTGCCTTCATTTTCATTGAATTCTAGAAAGTCTTTAATTTCTTTCTTTATTTCTTCCTTGACCCAGCTGTCATTGAGTAGTAAGTTGTTCAGTTTCCATGTGCGTGTCGGCTTTTTGTTGTTTCTGTTGTTGTTGATGTCCAGCTTTAGTCCATGGTGGTCAGATAGTATACAAGGGATTATTTCAATCCTTTTGTATCTGTTGAGGCTTGCTTTGTGACCAACTATATGGTCTATTTTGGAGAAGGTTCCATGTGGTGCTGAAAAACTCAAAACTCTTTTGAGTTTGGGTGAAAAGATCTGTAGACGTCTATTAGGTCCATTTGATTTAGGGATTCTGTGAGTGCTTTTATTTCCCTATTTGGTGTCTGTCTGGTTGATCTGTCCCTTGATGAGAGTGGGGTGTTGAAGTCTCCCACTATTAAGGTATTAGGATCAATGTATGATTTAAGCTTTAATATTGTTTCATTTTTTCCAGCCCTTTACTCTGAGGTAGTGTTTATCTTTGTTGCATAGGTGTGTTTCTTGGATGCAACAGAATGTTGGGTCTTGTTTCTGTAACCATTCTGTTAGCCTGTGTCTTTTTATTGGTGAGTTGAGTCCATTAATATTGATAGATAATATTGACCAATGCACGTTAGTTCCTTTTGTAATGGAGTCGATGATCTTACCTTGTTTCATTGCTTGTTTTCTTTTCATTTTTGTTGGGATATTATCTGTATGCCCTGTTTTCTTGGGTGAATTCGTTTTCGTTGGATTGGAGTTTTCCTTGTAGTATCTTCTGTAGGGTTGGTTTGCTGTATAGATATTGCGTAAATTTAGTTTTGTCATGGAATATTTTGTTTTCTCCATCTATGTTGATTGAAAGCTTTGCAGGGTATAGTAGTCTGGGTTGACATTTGTGATCTCTTAGAGTCTCCATGATGCTTGCCCAGGCCCTTCTGGCTTTCATAGTTTCTGATGAGAAGTCTGGTGTGATTCTGATAGGTCTACCTTCATATGTTACTTGGCCTTTTTACCTTGCTGCTTTTAATATCTTTTTTTTTGTTCTGTAGATTTAGTGTTTTGACTATGATGTGACGTGATGTGTTTCTTTTCTGGTCTAGTCTATTTGGTGTTCTGTAGGCCTCTTGTATATTTATGGACATCTCTTTCTTTAATTTGGGAAAATTTTCTTCTATGATTTTCTTGAAAATATTTTCTGGACCTTGGAGCCTGGAGTCTTCTTTTTCATCAATTCCTATTATTCTTAGATTTTGTCTTTTCATAGCATCCTTGATTTCTTGGATATTTTGTGATTGGAATTTTTCTGATTTTACTTTTTCTTTGAGAGAAGTATCAATTTCTGCAAGTGTGTCTTCAGCTCCAGAGATTCTCTCTTCCATCTCTTGTATTCTGTTGGTGATGCTTACTTTTGTGGTTCCTGATCTTTTCTCCAAGTTCTCCAGCTCAAGAGTTTTCTCATTTTGTGTTTTCTTTATTGATTCTAATTCTGTTTTCATGCCTTGCACCATTTCTTCCATGTGTTTGAATTTGGATTCCTGTCTCTCTACGATGGACTCTATTTCTTTGTTCATTTCCTTTTTGTATGCCACTAATTTTTTCTCTACTTGTGCCTCTATTTGTTTGGCTATGTTTGCCTGTGTTTCTTTAAGGGTTTTGTCTATTTCCTCTTTCTTTATCTCCAATTGACTGGCCAACTCTTTGAAAGATTTGTTCATTTCCTCCTTATGAGCCTCAAATAATTGAGCAAGCATGGCTTTAAGGTCATTTTCCTGTGCTTCTGATGAATTGGAGTATCCATCGATTTTGGGGTTTGCTGGTGAAGTCATGATGTCCTGATTTATGTTGGAAGTGTTCTTTCGCCTACCCCTGGCCATTGGCTTATCTGAGACCTTCCCTGTTTGTTTTTGGATTCTGCCAATCAGACTGGTACTGTCTCTCTCTCGAGTCTGGAGAATTCTTCAGGAAGTTGAGAGAGGTCCTGTGTCCTTAGCGTGTGCTGAGGACTAGCTGTACCTGTGGGAGGAAAGTACGCAGGCGCAAACAGAGGCAAATGCAAGCATGCGTGTGTGTGTATATGTGTGTGTGTGTGTGTAAGTGGGCGTGGGCGTGTGTCTCAAGGGACAGAGTGATGGCTAATGTTGAACCCTTGAGTGTGTGGGAGGGGCTCTGCAATGTATATGTCGCAGGCGCTAGTGATGATCACAGCGCGATTTCTGGCATTAACTGCCTTAACTCCTCAATTAGACCCACAGAGCAGGAACTTCAATGTTCCAAGTGCCCCTCTGTTTCCCAAAGTGGGTATATGGGTGGGAGGGGGTTCGATGCCTGGCTTCTGTTTTAGCAGGACCCAGGATCAGTGGAGCTGCAGATTCTCAAGGGTTCACTCACTTACAGGCAGGTCACTTGGCAGAGATCGGGGTATCTGGGCACTCTGCTCTCTGGTTTGGCCCTGCTTCTTTGATGTGCTCTGCCAGTTCCGTGCTGTTGTCACTGCCAGGTTATGAGGTCTTGCTGCAGCTGGAGATTTCAGGGTGGTCAAGTCAGTGGTAATCGGGGTAACCAGCCTTTCTGTTCTCTGGTTTGGCCCTGGTTAGTCTTAAACTGGAGGGCTGATGTGCCCCGCCAGCTCAGTGCTGCTCCGCTGCCAGGTTAGAAAGTCCCGCTGTAACTGGAGACTGGGTTGCTAGTCCAGATGCTTTCTGGGAAGTCCTGGGGTCTCTTTACTGTGCTCTCCAAGCTTCGGAGGCCCAGCGCCTGGTGTGTCTAGCTTGTATGGCGTTTCTGTCTGGTTTTGGTGAGTATATAGCGTATTCTCTGTCACTGTGGGATTGGGCGGGCCGTACAGTCAGTGATGGCGCTCCTGCGGAGCTAGTATGGCGTCTAGCAGACTCGGGCCCTGGGAGGATGGTGCAGCCGCCGCGCGAATCTGGGGCTCCAAGACACAGTACTGCTGGCCTTTGCCGATAAAGGGCTTGGGGCTCGCCTCAGTGGCTGCAGGCCCCAGGCAGTTAGGTCTGCGCTGAGAAAGGCAAGTCCGCTGTGCCGAGGAGGAGGAAGGTCTGGGGGAGGGGAGTGCTGAGAGATCAAAGGATCGTTTCTCACCTTCCCCAAAGAAGTCCCTGGGTGACCCTTGACCAAGGTTTTCACCTCCTGTGATGTTCCCTGTTGTTTAGAAAGTCTCTCCGTTGTTTCCCTGGCTTCAGAAGTTCTTCCACTCATCAACTCAGAACTTTATCTCTTCCACAGCTCGGAAACTGTGTGTGCTAGTTGCCATCTTGGCTCCGCCCCCTCCCCCCTTGTCTTTTTATCCATTGACATCTAAGGTTGTATCATTACCTAGAATCATAATATTTCTTTGCTTGGTTTTTCTTATTCTTTTTCTCTCCCTAGAATATAGACCCCATAAAAGCAAAGACTGCTTTCCTTTCCACTACCTCACCACCACACAAACAAGATAATACACAAAACCTGTACACACACAAATTGTTTCATAAACAAGATGCCAGAAATAACGTGTTCAACGTCAAATAAGAAAGAGTTTGGGCCACTGTGTTTCTCATAGCCTGGCAGAGGAGATGAATTAGAGGTAAAGTTATAGGGCAGAAAAAGATCTAATGTTCTGAACAATTTCACAAGCACAGTTAAGAGATTTTAACATTCAGGAAGCAAGAACCTATTTAAATATCTTTTTTTTTTCCTTATCAAATGGATAAGGAATTTGTGCATATGGAAGATTCAATTAAGACTGGCAAATCTATCTTTCATTGATTGCCTCCTGAATGAGAAAGGCCCAGTTGCAGTCAAAGGAACACAAGTGTAATGGAATTTTGAAAGTGACTTATGGTTAATTGATGTTCAACACAGGGAAGCAAATGAATATTTGAAGAATGTCAGTGTGTGTGTTTCCACAAGGTGCAGAGCTATTGTTTGCTCCCTGCATGTGCCGGATCTACACACTCAAAAACTCATCCTGACATTTTTAGAAGAGATAGCTGAAAAGTTATGCTTCTTCTCAAAGAATTGGGTTTCACTTGACATTTGATGTTAAGTGTTCATGACAGAATATCCTGGTTATTTCTACTGCCCATGATCAATCAGAGGAAAAATAGGAACAATTGACATAAAAACAAAGTGTGATATTTCAGACTAACGTTCTGAAATCTGTCTGGCTTCTCCAACCAGTGTAACAATGTGAAGGTCATGTTACCTTTCCAGATCTCACTTTCTTCAACTGAAAAATTGAGTTTATTTTAATATGAAAATTGTGTTTTCATCTTATAAAATATAAATCCCAAATGTTCTACTAAAATCAGGAATCACAGTTTTATTTAAAATTTCGTGTGCTTTAGAAGTAGCTACATAAAGCTATGAAGTCAAATGATGCATAGTGAGTACTCACTTTAGTGTAGTTTTTTCTGTATTTGGGTTTTGCAAGAGTATTAAAGAATTCCTAATATAAATAATTATCTCTGAAAAATAACATATATGCTCTAATGGACAGGATCAGCTACACCCAAGTCACTTAACCTGGTTCCTACAAGAGGAAAGGTTAAATCATATGAACCAACCTATAAAATTCTGGAATCATTGTTTAGATTTATTTTTCTGTCTCATCAGTCAAAAGCTGTGAATATTAAACTTTATGAAAGACCCATAAATTTTGAAGGTGGGATTTAATTTTGACTATGAAATAAGTTATGAGTTATTCTTCTAGTTGATGCAACGAGAGAACTATTCAAATGTCTCTTGTCTTCTAATTTTTCATGTTTCATCTGTATTCAGAGGCAATCTTTCTTTACTGGGTGGTTAGAAGTTTTTGTGTGTGTTCTGACATTACTGTAGAAATTAATTGACTTAATCTTTTAAAGAACTGGTTGATTCAAACAGCTGTTGGTCCGTGTGTAGCTGCATAAAACTAGACAGTTATGAGATCTGTGAAAGATTTGCTAAATTCCAATGCCTCCTGGTTTCCTTCTTTCTAAATGATGGGTTTAAATGAGCATGCTCTTGAGACACTGATAACATTCCGCAACATTCTCTGTCTTCCCTGTCTTTTTCCATTATGATTTTTTTTTATGATGGCTATATTTGGGATCTTCCTCTTTCCTGAGAAATCCCAATACTACAAATTTAAGTTATGTCCTTCCCAGTTTCGCCATTCACATTTTTGCTTTTCTGGTAAATTCTTCTTAAGATGGAAATTTTACTTCTCTTTAGTATAGCTCTTACCCATGATAGCTACTCAGTGCACGATAAAGTGATACATGCACTTAAGAAGAAATCAGCATGTTTGGCTCTGCCCTCAGAAACACATGCTTAAGCTATTCAGTGATTGGTGTTCACCATCAGAAACACAAAACCTAGACATTTTGTGACTGATGTACATATTCCACGTCAGGAGGGAGGTCTTCTCTGTTGGAAACTAGCCGAACAATGTGCACAAAGTTGTATTAAGAGGAATTTAGGCGTTTAGGTGACTATATTGGAAACTAGCAGAACAGTGTGCACAAAACTGTACTAAGAAGAATTTAGGTGATTAGGTGACTATATTTAGCTGAATATATCACTCTCATTCAACAATGCCATTCTTGAAATAAGTTTTCAGCACTAGTGGGAAAATGAGATGCTCCGAGGACTACAACAGCAAAGCAAGGAGTGCACACTTAGGTAAAAAGAAGCTCAACTCATAAGACATGACTAACAAGGTGAAGCTCAGGGAATATGAAGACCTAAAGCTTTCTCGGCAGAAACGCTGAACCTTGGTTTGAATCCAGAGTATTTATGTTAACTTGTTGCACAATGGGGATTAATCATTTTTCTTGTCACCATCATTTATAAACTTAAATAAACATACTCATGTTTGCATGGTCCCGTGACATTTTTATAACATGAAATCCAATGTTTTTCATAGAGGACATGATCAATAGGTAGCTGTTGTTATCTCCTTGCTTTTATTTTTATTATGATTAGAATAATAAGTACTAAGGTTATTTCCAATAATGTTTACTTATATTTGACACCAGGTGGTGAGTTGGCTTCCCATTCAAATTGACCTCTACTTGTGAACTGAATAAAGGTGGGGCTTACAGGTCACCAACTCAACTGGTCCATCAGTAGATGCAGTTATCATGATGATCAAACAGATACACAAGAGCCTTTGGTATTCTAGGGCTCACTCCATAATGTTGTAGGATTCAATCTCCATGGTAACCACCCACATACACACATCACAAGCAAGCACATCAACATCTGAGACTTTCATTTTAAACAATAGCGGTTTTTTTTTCCACTTTTTTATTCACCTCCCTGGAGTTATAAAAATGCTGTAATGCATGATAAGTTACATTTACCTAATATCATCGACAAACTCTCCTACCAGGAAAAGATATGTCCAATGAAAGCAAATCAATGGGCCATGGCAGCAGCTTTTCTCAGCAGTGACCTAATCTGCCTGTTTCAAAAGAAGGTGAACAAACTGTAATTCAGTAGCAAACCAGGATTCCTGGAAGCAATCAATTTGTATGCAGTGCTGTCTTTGAGCACTTATCACAAAGGCCAAAAATGCCCTGGCTATAAGGTGAAGAAGCTCTTAAGAATACCAGAGCCCTGGGCTCAATGCTCACCTTCAGGATTATCCACCTCATTTGTATCTCTACGACTCAGTTTTCTCATCTGTGAAATGGTGACTATTTCCCAACATTCCTGCAGAAGCTTTCTGAATATTTGCTTCTAATCTATTATGCATGAAGGCTTTTATACACTTTGTATTGCTATACAGATTTAAGGTTTCATGCATCCTGTTTTGATACCTGTTGAATTCCTTAAGGAGTCTAAATTTGCTTCTTTTCTTTCTTCCTATTTTTTCCTTTCTTCAGCTGAGAGAACAACAAAAGAATACATGTATAAATATTTATTTAGTTCACAAAACACAAGACTTTTTTATGTTCTGTTTACTGCCATATCCCTAGACTCAGAGCGAGAGTTAACTTATATGTGTATTCAGTAAGTTTGCTATATGAATGCCATCTTGCCTCTTTTGGATGAGGTAGAGGCAGACTTTGAGACAAGGTTTATCATATAAATAGTTCACTTGGGAAGTGATTTTAGGAAAAGCCAGTTGAACAGTTGAAAAGGCAAGCAGGAGAAGGAAGCAATAAACCAGATTAACATTGAGGAGGAAACACTATCTACCACTGGCAAACAACACTAATTTGTGCTGAGTAAACAGAGGTCTGGTGAGGCACCAAATTTCAGAATTCTCTGCCCACCAGATCTACAGGGACACCAAAGCAATTACACTTGTCAATACAGAAGGTAATTTGTACCCCAAAACTTCATATCTCTTTCAGGAACAGGAGAAAGTTCGATGGCCAAGAAATGACCACAGGTGAGAGAGCCAAATACAGGCAGTAGAATTTGGGCTAGCTAGGGAAATACCAATGGATAGGAGTAAATGACCATCTAATTCATTATGAATTTTATGTAAACTCCTAATTTCTGTGACTCACACTGAGATTCTTTTATTATTCACTAACTCAAGAAATGATATATGATTTGATATTATGAATGTAGGAGAGAGAAATGGCTAAAAAGTCAATAGCACTCTAGTATTCAATCATCTATTCTTCTATACATTACAAAGTATGTTGTCTCCATATACAATAAACCTGTGTTTGCTGTGACTGAGAATCAGAGCACCTTGAAAATAAAATTTTAAAAAGAAAAAGGTACACACTGTAAATTTCAGATCAAATGCTTTCCTTGGTATCAAATTATATGTGATTACGGACATTTCATCTTCCCTCAGCTACAAAAATTAGAATCTGATCATCTTCACCTGAGGAGAGAACAGCCTTGCCAGGCCACAGAGGAAGACAATGACGCTAGTCCTGATGAGACCTGATAGACTAGGGTCAGATGGAAGAGAAGGGGAGGAGGACTCCCACTATCATTGGACTGGGGGAGGGGCATAGGAGAAGAAGAGGGAGGGAGAGTGGAATTGGGGTGAAAATGGGGGAGGAGACTACAGCTGGGATACAAAGTGCATAAAGTGTAATTAATAAAAAAATAAAATTAAACAAATTAGAATCTTAAATTAGAACAGAAAAACAGCTACACTGCAAGGTATGTGCCTTCTCCATTGGGGTGCTCTGTCTACAGGAAGCCCTGTTTTCAATACTGACCCTTTACTTGTGCTTGGTGTTAAATGAGCCCTACGATTGTCTGCTCTGTTGGCAAGAGCTCTATACAGTTGTGTCAGTGCTATCCTTGTTCAGGTTACTGAATGGCTGCTATGGAATTTCTCCTTCTGCCTATTCTGTCATTGTTTCAGTAATCAAGATAAATATAGAATAAGATTTATTTTCATTATTTTAGGACTTCCAAGTATGAAGAATGTGCTTAAGCCTAACTGTAGTGAGTTATAGAAAACTCACATATCCTAAAGTTATGTTCTGTCTACAGCAAGGTTGCTAATGTAACAGAAGAACTTCTATGTAAGTTCATTTTGTCTAATGTTTTGGTAGGTACAGACCATAAGAGAAATATAGACGAATATATATTTATTCCATTTCTCAGGACAAAGAAACAAGTTGCTATCACATATTGAGGTGTAGGCTAGAAGTTAGTAAGAATATAGAACACAATATAATCGGACAGATCTCATAAAATTTATGGATCATTGACTGAAATCCTGAATCATTTCTTAATACGTACATTGATTTTTTTTATTTTATTTTAAGCAGACTTTCACATAGATTAGGCTATCAGAGACTTCAGATGAATGGTGATATAGCTATACAGGCCTTAAGAAGAGTATGTGTTATACATTGTCCAAGTCTTGTCTAAATGAATGTGAACATACTCCATAGACAGACAGACAAAAGCAAAGCCAAACAACAGATTCTGTCAGTCAGGTGGGTAAGAGCCAAAAACCAGTATGTTGGCAGCTCTTCCTGTCTCCTTGGGAGTGACGCAGTATACTTACCAGGGGTTCTGATCCAGCTTGGAGGGTTCCAGGGGTCTTGGGGACCCAGGAGGATGAATCCCCAAGATTTTGTGCCCAACTCACGAGATTCCCCCAAAAGACCACCAAGAGTCAAGTCCACTGCAAAACACACAAAGATCTTAATTTACAACTTGAGCTGGACTCTCACAGAAAGTCCAGGTGAGAACCCCGAGCTCTAGATTGTAGGTGATTTATAGGGTAACAGTACCCCCAAAAATCATTCAAAGAAGGGGATTCTAGCCTGGCAAGATTCTATTGGTTGATATGGAAGAGAGGATGCTACATTTCAAAACTATTTGCTATTGGAAAGTGCCAGGACCATGAACGGCTTTCTTTGTTCTCTCTCTTGTCAGGTGAGGAGAGGGGGAGTAGGGGGAATGGCCATCCTTGGGTAGTATGCTATTTTCAGGAGCTAAGGTACAAGTTGGAACAAGTTGGGGGCCATCAGGGCCAGTTTCCTGGCAATGAAATCTCTAATGAGCAGCAAGGTCAGCTCCTCCCTGCAGTGGGCTGGATCTGCCTAGAAGCAGCAAGGTCAATTGGCCTGATATGTTTTAAACTTTTTAGCTCAGTACTCCAAAAACCTAGTGTTTAATTCTCTGTTCTCTCATCCCCCCCCCCCCGAGAATTTCCTTGAAGGCCCAATCATAGAGCTTCCTGAACTCTAGACTCTCTGATTATACCGGAGTGGTCAATGGAAAAGCACCTTTTTTCTTTGAAGGATGCACATAGCCTGTCCTGCTGTAAAAACAACAGATATCAGCCCCTTCTCTTTTGCAATACTACTCCTGCCAGGGAATCAACATTCTTCTTTTTAATTATGTGATTTAGTTTCAAGGCATTGAATATCTTCATCAATATCTGCTTTCAAGCTATTATAATTCTGGCTTTGAACAGCCAGTGCTGCACTACCAGTTCCTGCTCCAGCTAAACAGGTCCCTGAGAGAATAGCTAATGATTCCCTTTTGACTTAGCATTTCAGCCTGTTATGTAGGATTAAGGCAGACGAATTTCTCTTCTTCTGTAACTTCTTCAGGCTGAACTTGGGGCAGAGATACTGGGGACCCAGGAAGGCTAAAAGGCTAGCCAAAAGCTAGGCAACGGGGCACCACTTAATTAGAGATCCAGTTGAAGAAACAGGGAACCAATACATCAGCTCTAATGGTTTATTTTAGCTTTCAGCAAGTCCAGATTTCAGCTTAAAATCCATAGCTGATCCCTGAATGGAGTCTGTCAGCCAGGTGAAAATCTGCTAAGGCAAATTCAGACTAGAGACAGAAGTTAAAATTTATCTAGTAAATGGGAAAAATGAAGAATCTAACACCAAGGGAAAAAACTCATTTTGGGTCTGTTTGAACTATGGCAGATGCAGGTTTTCTGATTTTTTTTAATTTCCTGAAACACATATGAATTTTTGTTTACAAAAGAAAGTATATTCTGACAGGAACTCAATGGCAGTCTCTTTGACCTCCCCACCCCCCAAGGGAGAGGCAGTCCTGCTAGGCCACAGAGGAGGACTTTGCAGCCAGTCCTGAAAATATCTGATAAAACAGAGTCAGATGAAAGGGGAGGAGATCCTCCCCAATCAGTGGACTTGGAAAGAGTCAGGGAGGAGATGAGGAAGGGAGGGTGGGATTGGGAGGGAAGGAGGGAGCAGGATACAGCTGGGATACAGAGTTAATAAAATGTAACTAATAATAAAAAATAAAATAAAAGATTTCTGTCCACAGCAATAAAAAAACAAACAAATACACAAAAAAGAAAAAAAGGAAGTATATTAGTATCATCATTGTATTCAGTTCCACACTTTAGAAAAATCAGGTAACTGGTGTCTATAAGACAACAGAAATAGACTCAAGCCATTAAGATCTAGAAAAAATTATGGCTTTTGGGTCAGAGATATACATACTAGACAGAGATAGTTTTACCATAATGAGAAACTCATTTAAGTATATCACTGGAAGACAAACAAAGGGAAATTAAAATCTCAAGCTTGTGACTGGATAGTAAGCAGTCAGTGCTCTATCAGCTTATCAGAACTCTATTGATCAATGTCATTACTCTGAACTTCTCAAAGCTTATAACAGCATAAGCATAACAATAGCATAGGAGGGGAAATCTGAATTATCTCCCATTTTAATATGTCTTAAATTATTTTCTTATATCATTATAACTTGTATTCATATATTTTAAAACATCTTCTTAGACTCATAAACTTTTTATAACTTTTATTTACCAACCTTAAAATACCTATCTAGACCCTCCAAATTTTTACCAATTTTCTTAGAGATGCTTACTTTATAATTTTCATTTACTAACCTTGAAACAGTCTTCTAAATACTCAAACAATTTTTAGATACTCATAACTTAAACTTCCAAAACCTGAGACCTTATATAAACTTTGTATATTTCTATCCAGTTGCTCATCCTAATACACAGGAAAGTAACATGAAACCTATGATCAAGGCAAACTGATTTGCCTTCTAAATAAGAAATCTAGTACCTGGTAGTACTAATTAGCTAATGAATTCACCAATAAATTAACAGTGGATCTAATTATCTGCTCTTTGGCTGAAAAGCTACCATTAGCTTAGCTTAACCATCAATGTGATCAGAGACCTGAGAAGGATAAATTATAAGCTAAATAAATGCATCAATCTATGTACCACTCAAAATGACAAAGATGACTGTTCAGTCCACAACCTAGGCAGTTGTTCCTGGCTCCTGTGGTCTCATGGCATCATGAGAAGAGGCACTCTGGAAATCAGGCACACAAGATGAGAGACTGTTTCTGTGAAAAAGAAGAACATGAGAGATTGGCCTCACCTTGCCTTCAGCAACAACTCCAGGTGTCCACAGCTTTCTCCACAATTTAGACTGGGCCCTTTTAGTGGGCCAACTGTGGCAGTTTTGGCCAATGGTTAGCATGCCACAATCCATAAGTGAAGTCATCTGTCATTGTGCCCACATCTTCTCAAAGACCTTGGGGAGCTACTGCCAGGATTTTGGGACTCTCTGTAATAATAAAGCCTACATACATTAGATGTCATATTCATAAGATCTCTGACAAGATTGAGGGTCAGCATATGTGAGTTAGCCTTTGTCTTTAGTTATCTCTTCTAAACTACATCCTATAAAACAGAATGTTATAATTATTAAATCTGACATATTCCTTAGACAAGTGTTATAGGACCGTATATATTTTAAGTAGATTTTATATAAGCAAACTTTGTAGTTACCCATCCTAGGCTTAACCTTGAAAACATAAACAAGAGATGAGGTAAAGCCCAATCTTGTAACCAAATGCAGTCATTAGCATAACTTTAAATATGTTTCTGAACTAAAACCAATGCAAAACTTTTAATCATACAGTTTATAGAAGGTCCTGGAAAATCTTGCTGATCCTACCATATCACATTATTAAGACGTAACAGCAAATGTTTAAAGGACAAAAGTTTTACTTAGCATTAAACAGAGACCTGAACATAGCTGGCAGCCATCAGCAAAGATAGTAGTAAAACCATGGCTCCATCCTCTTTATTCCTAAACCAACAAGGTGGCCAGCCATGTGTTGTTACAGGCCTTGGTGGGCAATTTAAAATCATAGCCGTTAGGTGTCGCTGGTGGTGGTGCCGCTTTCCACAGTATAGCACTGTGGAGCATTTACAGATCCCAATAATCAAGTTCTAGCCTTGTAATCAAGTAAGTTTTAGAACTAATTATATAACAGAACAGTATAGAACAATTTTAAAACTGTGCTTGGACTATTCTGGCCATACCAAACCTATAGGCCAGAAAGATAGTATTAATTCATTTATTTAGGAACTGGCAGCCAGGCATATATTTCATATATGGGTTAACACTGATTTGAACTGATCATCAGTATAACCATGGGCGAACATGGAACTGCAGTCCTTTTTCCCCCTTTAAAGAGTATAACAAATATTTTGCAAAGAAGAATCACCAGCCTTTTAAATGAAGAAAACCAAGCAGAATTAATCTAATATGGTCAAAATTTTAATATACTTTACAGTTACTTTTTAAATTGTATTTGCAGGTATGAAAAACCAAAGCAAATATAGTTTATATGCTCTCTGGCTTTCTATACATACTCTGACCTTCCATAACATTCTATATAGCTTCAGGTTATGCTTTTCCTAGCTCCATTCCTCTGGTTTAACAAAACATTTTTACTTTAGACAAGCTATTTTTTTTTTCTTTTACTTTTCTTTATTATCTTAGTCTCTTGCCTTCTCTCTTGCTTCTCAGACAATATAAAAACTTCCATCAAAAGCCCTTCTCATTATTCTTTATTAAGTTATTCTATGGATCTTTTCCAAACTGCGGTGATACGTTGTAAAAACCACAGTTTTCTTAATTGGCTCAGACAGTATGGCTTGATTTCACTTGGTAAAATTAATAAAATAAATACCAAGGTCTTCTGACTGCCCCTAAAGGGTTGAGAAACTGTTCCAAGTTCTTTGTTAGACTGCTCAACGTCTTTATTTTAAAATACCTGATAAACTTCAAAATGTTTCATAGCCTTAAATATTTAAACATTTTTAAACCTGTTTTTGTAATATTAAAATAAAGTACTGTTTTAAAAGTGAAGTCATAGAGCATAACCATAATTTTTAGAAGTCAAAACCAAATTTTATCCGTGTAAACAATTCAGTGTCTCTAAAATCAATACCAAGTGTACTACTTTAATGCTATAAACTTTGCCAGTAAGAAAAGTTCTTGCATACAAACACATGGAGGTACAGCTCTAATATCTCATACAAACAGAGTTTTAAACCTTACTTTTTATAAGTCTGGTTGTTTTAAGACAGGAGAGAAATTATGAAAATCTTATCCCAATTTATATTCCCTTTGTAGACTTGTATTTTTAGTGGGCTCATGACATTTGTTGTTCAGAATGGCTCCAACCCTAAGTTAAAAGTTTAAGTTAACGTTTTGTTGGAAATGTTAATAGATTTTTAACATACCCAAAAGCCAATAATCTATAACCAAGACATACAAAACATAATAAATTTATATATTCAAAACAGACAGGCAAAACAGTTTTTTTGTTTTGTTTTGTTTTGTTTACTTCTTTTATTTTAAGGGAGGAACATCTTGCTACCTGATGAATCCAATTTTCATGACCATAGAGGCTTGCAGCTTTCTTACCTGAGAAGCCACTGTTGTCCCTTTAAGAGCTGCCTGTCTGCACAGAAGACCTATGTCAGACCAGACATCAGAGCAGTGGCAGAGCTCTGTCAGACCAGAGCCTCCCGGAAATGGGCAAGAGCTAAGTCTAGAGTTAGATGCAATCTGTCCCATGTTATGCCTCGTCCAAGTCTCATCCAAATAAACAAGAATAGTCACCATAGACAGACAGACACACAAACAAACACAAAGCCAAACAACAGAGTCCTGCAGTGAGTGGATAAGAACAACAACAAAAAAAAAAAGTATGTTGGCAGAACTTCCTATCTCCATAGGAGCAATCCACTTTCTTCTAGGCCTAGCAAACAGACTCAGGACATACAGTCCCACTTGTGAGGCTCTCTGTCCTCACCTGTCAAACAGAGTTGGGACCTAGTGTCCCACCCATGAGGCTCTCCGTCCTCACTGGGATCTGGGACATCTCTCAGATTCCCATGAACACTACCTTCTAGCTTATCAGCCAGTGTCCTACTGACACGACTGCTCCTTTGCCACCATTGCTAACACCTTGAGATCTCAGACCCAGAGAAACAGAACAGAGACACAGGAGAGCAGAAGAAAGACACAAAACTTGGCCAAGGGTTCTGATCCTCTGGCTCAGGGGTCCCTGGGGTCTTGGGGATTCAGGAGGATGAGCCCCCAAGATGTTGTTCCTGATTCACAAGAACTCCAAAAGCCACCAGGAGTTGAGTCCATTGCAAGATACACAAAGATCTTTATTTACAACTCGAGCTGGACTCTCACAGACACCAAGGCATTGGTATTCAGTTGAGAGCTCCAAGCTCCAGATTATGGGTGATTTAAAGGGTTGCAGTCCCTTCCAGCTCCCCCAAAGTAGGAGATTCTAGAAATACAGAAAAAGGGGATGCAACATTTCAAAACTGTTTGCTATGAGAAAGTGCCAGGACCATGAATGGTTCTGGCTTTCTTTGTTCTTTCTCTTGTCTGGGAGAAAACGGCCAGCCTTGAGTAGTGTGCTATTTTCAGGAGCAAAGATACAAGTTGGAACAAGTTGGGAGCCATCCTGGCCAAAGATATCTCTAATGAGCAGCAAGGTCAGTTCTTCCCTGCAGTGGGCTGGTCTGCCTAGAAGTAGCAAGGTCAACTGGCCTGATATGTTTTAAACATTTTAGCTCAGTATCACTGAAACCTAGTTTTTAATTCTTTGGACTCTCATATACATGCCTCTATTATTTACTAGCATGAGACTATCATGTAAAAGATCCTCCATTGCAGTGTTTACCCTCAGTATTTGTTAAATTAATACAGTTCTTCCTTTTCTAAATAGATGCTGTTTTCTGATTACTTAAACACACACACACACACACACACACACACACACACACCAGCTCCAGGAAAACTCCTTTGTATAGCAGAGGTTATACCTGTATGACTTAAAGTTAATATTCTCAGCATCACTACATGTGAAATAATGTCATTTATTTCTGATTTTTGAAATGGCATGTAGGCTGTTATCTGTTGTGTTTTTTGGTTTTGGCTGAGTCTCAGTTACTATCTCAATGCAACACTCATACAAACTGTGTGTTTGTGTGTGTGCTCATTGACTATCCATTTTAAATCTTAAGAAGAAAGTTAAAAGATATGTTAGGAACTAGATCCAAGACATACAAAAAATAAATGATAGAAGCTTTTCCTGACTTTTGTCCATCTCCTAAATTCAAAAGAACTGATAGAGAATCTGAGGGCAATTAACTGTTAAGTATTGCCAGTATGTAATAATATTTCAGCAATCAAGGTTCAAGTTCTGTCTGGCTTGGCCATTACAGAAGAATAGTTTCAAAATTATCAACTGAAAAGCAGCTGAAAAAAAACTTTAAAAAATTACCTAAACACTTTCCATGAGTCAAACTTCTATCAATTTGTCATGACATATGTGCCTGTTAAGATGATCTCTGGCCTTACTGAGCCTAATGGATGATGATTTCAAATGTCAGATTTTTCTTGTTTTTCATTTGACCCCGAGTTTCAGAGTAAATTACATTTATCACACAAAGGTCAGCTAATTTTTCATGTGAAATGTGCACAGAAGAGGTGGGAAGTTTAATGGTTAATGTGAGTTGCATTTCCTGAATCTTAGCCTTTATAGAAGAAAATTCCTGCTAAAATCACTCTAAGAAAATGTTGGAATCAAACCAAATTTTTATACCTAATCCCCTACTGACTGGCCTCCTCCAGTGCTAATCAGTAATTATTGTGGAATTCTCCAGCAGGAAGATCAGCAGTAGGTACCTTTAAGGCCTGCATCCTCCGGAGATAGCAGAAGCTGGACAAACACTGTAACACCACTATCAAATGGTCCATTCTTTCTCAAACAGTATCTGTCTGTTGCTTCATCTCATGTTCTGAAGTCCTCAACATTTCAGAGACAAGCCTGAATGTGAGAATAAGAGGATGTATCCCTGGTATTAGGAGGGCTCTTCTAGATTATCTTTTGTGTAGCAATCCATTTTGTGTGTTTGTGTTGTGTGTGTGTGTGTGTGTGTGTGTGTGTATGTGTAAAGTCACTTACCACACTGTGGAACAAAGAAGAAATTCCAAAAACAATTTAAAAGACTTTGATTAGATGTCTATAATATGTCGAAGGCACTAGACTCACAAAGGCAGCCTCAAAAGGTCCTTAATGGTCAGACTTTATATGGTATGTGAGAAAAACCTGAAAATGATTTTTTTCCTTCTGTTGTCAAAACAGTCCCTCAAACACTCAAGTCAGAAGTCTTTTCTTTCAGAAAGCTTTACAGGCAAGTATCTTCCAGAATGTCCCTGTAAAAATACCATAAGATTTTTTTGTGGATATGTGCTTTCAACTATGCCGCATACCCCATTTGCTAAAATGGCAGCTCCTTGCAGATACAGACATGTTGTCTTCATCTCCTTGTTCAAGTATTCATGAAAATATACACAGCAGATCCATAAAACCATCCTTAAACATTTAAATATATGGAGCTGAGCAGGCCTTTAAGAGTCTAAGCAGCTCTTTTCTTTCTTTTTCTCTTTTCTTTTTCCCGTAGACAGAATTGATGTTGACTTCTTTTGTTGATACCCTCTCAAACACTTCCATTGCTTTTCACTTCCAAAAAGATTTGCCATCATCTTGAAAAACAGAGCAAACTTCCGACACTATTTATCTTTTGTGTCCTAGAAGACAAAGGTCACATGAGATTGACATTGCCAGAAACCAACTCTCAGGGAAGATAGATGGTAATAAAACCCAATAATTAAAAGAAGAATAAACATGCTATTGTGAAGAAAAAGAAAACAGAAGAGCTGGGCCCTCAAATTGTTTCAAGGGTTATGACACAAGAGATATGACCCAGCAGCATCCACTTTCAGTTTTCTCTTCCACATCTAACCCCGTGAATACCATCCTGGCCTAGATGTGCATCTCCTGCCAGCATTACCATCTACTTCCTCTTTAGCACAACACACAGATGCATGCCATCAAACACAAGCGCATGCCACCTGACTCTCTGAATGTTTGATGTGCAACTTCAGCCAGTTTCTTTTTTTCTTTTTTTGGGGGGGATTTATTTTTTTTAATCATTCAACTGTCACACATCAATCACAGTTATAAAATTCAGAGGCGAAATCATATTGCCACTGTGTGCAGCTGGATGTGTGTCCTGTGTTTTGGTGGGCTGGCAGTGGACCATTCTCTGTTTGAATGAAGGAAGTCATCCTGAACACACACTCATTTCTGGTAATTGCTTTTTGCTTTTCTATCACAACATGCCAGAGGAAGCATTTCTTTCTTTCTCTTCTGTTGGTTGCATTACTTATTAATAGATTTTTGAGTTCCGTATTTTTTAGTTTTGTTTTCTGGCTTTAGGCATGGAAATTTGCAGAAAGAAGTGCTATTTTGAGATGAAGGATGTTGAGGAGGGTTTAGAAACAAGATACCTGCTCCAACATCTGGCAGAATGTGAAAGAAAAATATAACTTTGTAAAATGCCTGTTGTGCACTTCTCAGGAAGGATGTGTTAATTCTCAAGGTCAGCCTGCTAAGTTTTGTTGGCTTTTGCCTTGCTTTTCCAATTTTGTAGGGAGTTTATGTGGGTTGGGAGTTGTATAGGCGATGTATTGTGCATATGTCTAGGTAGACACTTTCCCATGTATGTGGGCATGCATTTGTAAGCATGTGAATATGTGTACATATGCATGTGGAGGCCCAAGACTGGTGTCTAGAATTATGCATACTAGCTCTTTCACCTTAATAATTGGTACGGCGTCTCTTACCCACATGATCTTCCAGATCTACTCCTCCTCCTTTTCCTTTCAGAGAAGAGCAGGCCTCCCAGGGATATGAACTGAGCATGGCATAACAATGCAATAAGTCTAGCCATAATCTCTCATATCAAGGCTGGTCTAGGCAACCCTGTAGGAGATAAAGGGTCCCACAAGAAGGCTCCTCTGGCTCCTATAATCCCTATCTCATTTCCACAGTGTTCCCCAAGCTCTACCTAATGTTTGGCTATGTTTCTCTGCATCTGCTTCCATCAGCTTCTGGAAGAAACCTCTCTGATGAAAATTAGGCTCGGCACTGGTCTATGAATACAGCAGGAATCATTTCATTGACTCTTTTTTCCATCAGTAGTGTTTAGTTCTACCCTACGTCTCTGGGCCCTCCAGCTTCCAGTTCCTGGCCATCAGACTGTGGTCCCTCTTGTGGCTTGGGCTTCAAATTAGAACATTCATTGGTTTTCAAAGTCATAAGTTCTTTGTGTATTTTAGATATTAATCCACTGTCTGATGTAGGGTTGCTGAAGATCTTTTCTCAATCAGTAGGCTGCTTTTGTCTTATTGACAGTGTCCTTTGACTTACAGAAGCTTCTCAGTTTCATGAGATCCCATTTATTAATTATTGATATCAGAGCCTGCACTGATGGTATTCTATTTAAGAAGCTGTATCCTATACCAATGAGTTCTACACTTTCCCCACTTTGTCTTCTAATATGTTTTATGTCAAGGAATTTGATCAACTTGGACTTGTGTTTTATGCAGGGTGACAAATATGGGTCTATTTGAATTTATCTACATGCAGACATCAGTTAGACCAGCACTGTTATTGAAGACGCTTTTTTTTTCCAGTATATGGTTTTGGCTTCTTTGTCAAAAATTAAGCACTTGCAGGGGTATGGGTTTATTTCTGGGTCTTCAATTCAGTACCATTGATCAAACCGTCTGTTTCTATGCCAATACCATGCAGTTTTTATTACTATTCCACTGTAGAATAGCTTGAGATCAAGGATGTTCTTTTTTTGTACAGAATTGTTTTGGCCATTCTGCGTCTATTTTTTCAAAGAAAGTTAATGGTTACTCTTTCTAGATCTGTAAAAAATTATGTTGGATATAGTCCTTGTTCCCCTCACTATGGGAAACCAATTGGTTACTGAGCTACCACAGGCTACATCTGAGCAGAGGTTCTAGGTTATATCCATACATGGTCCTTGGTTGAATGTCAGTCTCAGAAAAGACCCTGTGCCCAGATATATTTGGTCCTTGTGCAGGACCTTCTATCTTTTCCCGATCAGACTAACTCCCCTTCTTTCTTATGATTCCCTGTACTCTGCCAAAGGTTTGGTTATGAGTCTTTGCTTTGAAAATGCTGCTAGTTAGAGTCTTTCAAATGCGCTCAGTAGACTCCTGTCATACATTCAATGCACATCCCTTCTGTCTTTCTAAAGGAGGATTGATCATCTTACCCCATGGCCTCCCCACCCCCCAAGGGAGGAGCAGTCCTGTTAGGCCACAGAGGAGAGCTTTGCAGCCAGTTCTGAAGATACCTGATTAAACAGCATCAGATGAATGGGGAGGAGGTCCCCCCTATCAGTGGACTTGGAAAGGGGCATGATGGAGATGAGGGAGGGAGGGAGGGAGGGACTGGGAGGAAATGAGGGATCGGGACACAGCTAGGATACAGAGTTAATAAAATGTAACTGATAAGAAAAAATAAAAAATAATCTCCCATCACATCCCTGAAAAAAAAAAAAAAAAAAAACATTGTGTTGGAAATTTGATGGGAATTTCATTGAATCTATAAATGGCTTTTTGCTGGGATGGCAGTTTTTACTATGTTAATCACAAATCAAATAATCCAATTTAAAAATCAAGTACAGGGCTAAACTTAGAATTCACAACAGAGGAATCTCAAATGGCTGAGAAGCACTTAAAAATGCTCAGTTTCCTTAGACATTAGAGAAATGCAAATCAAAATGACTCTAAGATTCCATCTTACACCAGTCAGAATGGTTAAGATCAAAAACTCAAGTGACAACAAATGCTGAAAATCATGTGGAGAAAGGAGGTAACTCCTCCATTGCTGATGAGAGTGCAAACTTGTACAACCTCTCTGGAAAATAATCTGACACTTTCTCAGAAAATTGGGAATAGTTCTACCTTAAGACCCAGCTATACCACTCCTGGGCATATACCTAAAAGATGCTCAACCATACAACAAGGACATTTGTTAAACTATGTTCATAACAGCTTTATTCATAATAGCCAGAAACTGGAAACAACCTAGATGTCATTCATCCGAAGAATGGATACAAAAATTGTGGTACATTTACACAAAGGAATATTTCTCAACTATTAAAAAACAAAGAAATCATGACATTTGTTGGCAAAGGGCTAGAACTTGGAAAGGGCATCATAAGTGAGGTAATCCAGACTGAGAAAGATACACATGGTATGTACTCACTTATAAGTGGATATTAGACCTAAAATACAGGATAACCATACTGTAATCCACAAACCCAAAGAAGCTAAGTAATAAGGAAGACCTAAGGGAGAGTATAGAATGTCACTCAAAAGGGGAATAGAATAAACAGCAGAAGTAGGTGAAGAAAGGGGACTGGACAGGAGATGGAAAGTAGGGGAAACCAGGGTGGAGAACAGATGTGGTGAGAACAGGGTTGGGAGGTAAGAGGGCTGGGAACAAGAAACGAAACTGAGGGATGGGCTTCTTTTTGTCAAGCTGGAGGCCTGTGACAGGATACGGTCCTGGGAGGACATGTTTGTAACTCTAGCTGATATTCCTAATGGAGGGAGGGAGGGATATGGAGACTGACATGAGCTCCTCCTTGCCAAGCAGGACTAGTGAAGGGTTGGGAACAAGAAGCAAGCCCCCAAACCTTTGATCCAAAATTTACCGTCTACAAGAAGTGCAAAGATAAAGAAGGAACAGAGATTGAAGGAATGTCCAACATATGATTTGAGCAACCTGAAACACACCCCATGCTCAAGAGCCAGTCCCTGACACTACTGATGAGGTTTTGCTCTGTTTGCAGACAGAATACTAACATGTCTGTCATCTGGGAGGCTCCAGACAGCAGCAGATGGAGACAGATGCTAGGACTCACAGCCAAGCATGGGGCAGAGCTCCATGGGGTCTTGTGGAAGTGTTTGGGAAAAGATGGAAGACCCTGGAGAGGAAAGGAACCCCACAGACCAACAGACAAAACTAACCCAGTGCCATAGGGACTTACAAAGGCTAAGATATCAACTAAAGAGCATTCGTGGTCTAGTCCTGCCCACCCTCCTGCACTTAATGTGGCCTAGTGGCTAGGTCTTCATGTGGGTTGCCTGATGAGTGGAGGTGAAATATTTCTATCATGTACTTTATTACCTGCTTTTGGATCTGTTTCTTCTGGTAGGGCTGTGTAGGCTTAGATTTTACCAAAACTACTTTATTTTTAGGGTTCTCAAACAGCTTTATCTCCCTTCCAACTCCCCAACCCATGCCCTGACCTTAGATGGGAGATTAATAGGGAAAGATGCTGTAGAACTCTTTTATCTACTTCCTGCTGTTAGTGTCCATGGGTCTTTAGGGGCTTACCAAACTCAGTCATTAGGATAACAGCAGCCAAGTCCAAAGGCTAGTACCAAGCAGCAACAGGAAATCAGCAAAAGCCACAATACTCAGTTGGATTGCCTCAAAAAGTTCTATGGGATGTTTCTCTCTCTATAAAGTCAGTTGTGGATGCATGAAGATCACCACAGGAATGCTGATCCAAAATGCAATGTTTCACTGTGTGTGGAGCTCAACGTATTTCCTCTCCTCAGAATTCAACCACAAATGTTCTCAGTTGGCCAAAGTCATGACCCTTGAACTGAATTGAGAGAGCTCACAGCAAAACATCAAGCACCATCTCACAAGCCAACCTACAGAAAAACATCACATGACAAAACTGGTTTCCAGAAACTTCCACTTCATAGCTGCCTGGCCTGGCCTCAGTGGATAAGGATATGTTCAGTGACTTGATGTGCTGGGGAGTGTTGATATGGGGGAAATGGGCTCCCCTCTTCAGGGGGGGAATGGGAGAGTAGAGGGAGAAGGATGGGAGGAGGGACAGGGAGGAGAGGAAGGAGGGGGAACCCTTGTGATTTAAAGCAAATAAACTTAAATAAAATACAAATCATGAAATTTACAGGTGAATGGTGGGAACTGGAAAGGACCATCCCGAGTGAGGTGTCCTAGAAGCAGAAAGACACACAGGGTATATGCTCACTCATAAATGGGTATTAGACATATAATATAGAATTAATCTACTAAAATCTGTACACCTAAAGAAACTAATCAAGAAGAAGGACTCTGGCTACAATGCTCAATCCCCATTCAAAAAGGCAAAGAGGATTGACATCAGAAGAAGGAGAAAACAGGGAACAGGACAAAAGCCTGGCACAGAGGGCCTCTGAAAGTCTATACCCTGCAGGGTATCAAAGGAGATGCTGAGACTTATAGCCAACCTTTGGGCAGAATGGAAGGAATCTTATGAAAGAAGTGGGAAATAGTAAGACCTGGAGAGGACAGAAGCTCCACAAGGAGAGCAACAGAACCAAAAATAATCTGGGCACAGGGGTCTTTTCTGAGAGTGATACTCCAACCAAGGACCATTGATAAAGATAACCTAGAACCCCTGCACAGATGTAGCCCATGGCATTTCAGTGTCCAAGTGGGTTCCATAGTAATGAGAACAGGGACTGTCTCTGACATAAACTGATTGGCCTGCTTTTTGATCACCTCCCCCTGAGAGAGAGGCAGCCTTACCAGGCCACAGAGGAAGGCAATGCAGCCACTTCTGATGAGACCTATGGGTGGGATTGGGAGGGGAGGAGTGAGGTTGCTACAGGGGGGATACAGAGTGAGTAAACTGTAAATAATAAAAATAAAAATAAAAATGAATGAAAAAAAAAGATTCAAAGTCTTGTCCCAATGAAGTTCCAAAGAGAGACATTAGCATCTTGATTTGTTTCAGAGACCAATATGTTGCTAGAACAACCTATGAAATAAATAAGATTCCTTATAAATCTAAATCTTGTCTTGGAATATCTTGATTCAAAGGTCTAAGTTAGGTTCTAGAAACCTGCAATTCAAAATGATCCGTGAGTATTTTAAATGAACACTTTGACTGGAATGTCTTACCTAAATGACATGTTTAAAATAAACTATATATATATATATATATATATATATATATATATATATATATATATTTAATCACACTCAGAACTAGCTCTGACACTAATCTCCAGTAAACCATGTTCTAGCTTTCAGAGCAGAACACGTTTCCTTCCCCACAAGAGCAGGCAGTGCTGGGGAAACCTGTTTGTGTCTGAAACCCTCTCCACTCAAGGTGAGTGATTAGTGTGACTGATGCCTGTCCCGAAGCAATCCCAGCTTGGGATGCACTGTTGGTCAGATGATAGGTGGCTTAATTAGCAGGAGTCAAGGCACAGCTGCTAGCATTCTGGGGCTCCACAAGAGTGTGTAGCATCTGTTATGACTTCAGGAAAGCCGGAGGGCTGATACTGTGGGGAATTGCCATTTCTGTGGTGTGTGTTTCTGCTGATGAAATTGTCTGCATGCAGGATGAGCCCATTGATCTTTATTTGGAAAGTCTCAGAAATCATCTTTGCATGAACGCTTGTGACAGCCTTGTCTTATCATAGGGCAGACTGAGGGCACATGGTGCAGGTATGTTGGGTCAACTGTGTACTTTCTCTCTCCACCATCAAAAGATATTGGACAAATGAAAATATTGGATCATTTTACATAGAAAGTCAAATTGTTAGCCAGACGTGGTAATGCACACCTGTAAACCCAGAACCAGGATGTCAGAAGCAGGTGAATGTCTGTGAGTTCAAGGCCAATCTGGTCTACAAATTGAGTCCAGGACAGCCAAGGCTACACAGAGGAGTCCTTTCTCAAAACAAACAAACAAACAAACAAACAAACAAACAAACAAACAAGCCATGCCAAGCCAAGCCAAGCAAGGGGATAAGAAACCTAACAGTTATCAAAATATATGAGTCTACATTTGGATGTGTTTCTAAAAATCTCCATAGATAAGAATGCTAAAGGATGAATAGTTCTTGTATATTTTAAGACAAACTGCTTGGGAGAGTTCTTGTGGTCTTTCAGCTTGCTAAGGGTGTAGGGGAGGAGCTAGAGACCTCTTTTATAAGCAATTAGACCTTTGATAGATATGTCTTTCTGTGTGTGTCTTTCTTTCTCTCTTTTCTGGCTTAGAAGAGCATATTTGGAGGAGCTCCAGGTAAGAGATAGAGATCCCAACAACAGAGAAACAGCTGTCAGGACACTGGTAAAACAGAATTCTAGGGGAGAGAGCTAAAGAGCCCTCCTGGGTTAGGAGGAGCTCAAGACAAAAGAAGGCTAGACTAGAAAGGTAGAAAGATAAAGATTTCTAAAGATTTCTTTACAATTGTAGAATCAGGCTTGTAAATAGGTATTACATACATAATTCAGAAAATAAAGTTACCTCACTGAGCTAGCAGGTTTTTATGTCAGTTTATGCCTCTGCTGTCTTTATTGGCATAAATATTAGATAGTTTAAATAAGTACATACCCAGGACATGTTCTATTAATACGAACTCTAAGTGCTGAGCAAAGGAGAAATTTCTGTGACTTTTATAGCTAAACATATCTATTTTGAATGTCAACATTGTCTGATATGTATATAGTTTTGAATCTTCAAACAGATCCTTTTTATTTTTCTGTTGTTAAATTTGGGTTTCAGAGTTCAAACCAGTACCTCAACCATGCTAGGAAAGTGTTCTTTTATTGAGTGACATATTCAGTCTGATTATTTCACTTTTTCCTGAGTGCTTTTTGAGTTTTATCTTATTTTGACTTAGTAACACACATACTAATTGTTTGTGTTAATGGGTTTCTCCATGCTATGTCAACACATGTACAATATGAATTAAATAAATTTAGTTTATAACTGCTTGCTATTTCTTCACATCTGTACTTTTTCTTGTCTAGCACTTTACAAAATACACAAAAGCTTTTCCTAAAGTACTTTACTGTGTGTTGGAACCCTAGAACTTATCCCTTTGTTCTCTGTTTGACAAACATTATCTAACCTCCCTTTTCTCCAAGACACTACCAATCTCCTTCTATTCAAAGTCCTGCCATTCAGAATAGCTTTGTTTTATGAAGAAAAACATGTAGTTTATACATTTGTTTATTTGCCTTTATAAATTGTTTATTTATTTTTTAATATTTTTAGTTTAATTTTTATTAATTATTCTTTATTCACTTTGTATCCCTCCTCTAGCTCCCTCCCTCCTCCCCTCCCCATCCCACCCACCCTCACCCTTCTCTATCTATGCCCCTCCCCAAGTCCACTGATAAGGAAGTTCTTCCTCTCCTTCCTTCTGATTCTAGTCCATCAGGTCTCATCAAAGGCTGATCCTCTCTCACGGGTAGGTGATCAAAGAGCAGGCCAATCAGTTTATGTCAGAGGCAGTCACTGTTCTCATTACTATGGAACCTACATGGACACTGAACTGCCATGGGCTACATCCTGGCAGGGGTTCTGGGTTATCTCCATCAATGGGTCCTTGATTGGAGTATCAGTCTCAGTAAAGACCCCTGTGCCCAGATTTGTTGGTTCTGTTGCTCTCCTTGAAGAGTTACTGTCTTCTCCAGGTCTTACTATCTCCCCCATCTATACAATGGAATATTACTCAGCAATAAAAAACAAGGAAATCATGAAATTTACAGGCAAATGGTGGGAACTGGAAAAGATCATCATGAGTGAGGTATCCCAGAAACAAAAAGACACACAGGGTATATACTTACTCATAAGTGGATATTAGATATTAGATATTAGATATAAAATATCTAATATTATATAGGATAAACATATATATATATATATATATATATATTAAACATCTGCACACCTAAAGAATCTAATCAAGAAGGAGGAGACTGGCTAAGATGCTCAACCCCCATTCAGAAAGGCAAAGAGGATGGACATCAGAAGAGGGAGAAAAGAGGGAACAGGACAAGAGCCTACCACAGAGGGCCACTGAAAGGCTCTATCCTGCAGGGTATCAAAGCAGATTCTGGAACTTAGAGACTTTGAATCTTAAATGTTAAAAAAAAAAAAAAAACAATGCGATGATGTGTATACTGGTGCCCCTATGACACACTTTTGTTTCAATAAAGAATGTTTAAATCTGTGTCTTTATTGTATATGATTATCACAAATATGACCACACTAGACAGATGGATGGTTCAGTCTTCGATAGTGCAGATGGCATGGAGAGGAAGAGTATGTGACACTGTGGCAGATAAGAAGCTGACAGAAGTGCAGTACAGGAATGACTCAGGATGTTTTGAGCCCCAGTGACAAGATTCCAGTAAGCCACTTACTCCAACTGTGCCAACCTGCTACATTTCACCACCTCCCAAATTGCTATTATACCATGAATCCATAAATCAATTAATTCATTTAATTAATACACCAGGTTGTAACACTGGTGACCTAGTTATTACTAGAAATACATATACTGTCTCTCTTTTCACACAAACACAAGCACATATCAAAGACAGAGACATAGAAGGAGAGATAGAGAGATGGGGGGTATGAATTACTAGTTTTCTAGATTTTCTTAATCTGATCAAGGTAGCGATCAATATTAACTGAGACATTTATGTATCACTGCAGGGCAACAAAGAACACTAGAATGCTAGTGAATATCTATTTGGGATTTTACATCTGATTTATATTTCACCACATATCCATATTTAGCACAGTATTGTGAAAGCTAAAATAAATTAATACTTAACAGCAAAAAATAAAATAAAATAAAATCTTATGTTTGTGTCAGTTTCAGCCCAATCACTTTCTGTGAAACCCACTGCTACTTCGCTACCTCACGGTCCTCAACTGAAAACTTGGCATCATATTAGTGCCTAGTGGGCTTATATATTTGTGAGAGTCACTCTTAATATAACATAAATGGAATGTGCTTTTGATATCGGTTTGTGGTTGGCATATACATACTTGGTCAGTATGAAGTCTACTTAATATAAAATGCCTAAGAAAGGAATGTCTGCTTACTGTGGATATTGGAGTCCATAATCCTCTGTCTGAATTACAACCAGGTCATCTACTAGGTACTATTATCCACTTTCAAGCACTGGTGAGGGGGCAGTGCACCAATTATGGGTGTGCAGAAGCTGATAAAGACACAGATAGGAGTCAGGTGCTTTAGTGTTTTGCTTCTAGCTTGTGGAAGATAGGGCTGTAGAAGCAACAGCATCACCTGGGATCTTGTTAAAAAGCTAGTGAGTTCTGAGCCCCACCCTAGACATACAGAATCCAAATATGCATTTTAACAAGATCCCTGGGTTATTCTTAATGCATTCAATTTTGCAAGCTATTGCTTTAATGGGTCAGGTCCAGGTAAGACAGCTGCTGTGACAACAATATAGCTCAGAGGAAAAACTACTAAGCAGAAATAGAATTTCCCAAGATAGGTAAAGATAGTTACAGAGCAAACCAATTGACAGGTGGCCGACAGGTAATTTTACAGGGACAGTTCCAGTAAATGGAATTCTCTCAAAGAGAAGGGTTTGTGATCCAGGACTGTTCTTTGGGGTCAGTTCACTTGAAATGATCTGTAATCCTAACCAGAAAGCTCCAAATACTGAGGAGATTTAGAGTGTAGTATATACTGTAGCTGAGAGTGGGTTTGGGCCCAGAGGATAACTGAGGTCCAGAAGGCAGTGGTGGCATGAATAAGGGAAAAGAGTGCAGCGTGGTAGTAAAGAGACTAAGTAAGGCAAGGTTAGAGCACCTGAAACTCTTTTGTCTATGAGCCATGAAGAATAAAGGACAGGAAGGAGAGCCTTTCAGTAGCATAATTCTGGAGGTCAACACAGAAATATCACTCAACCTCAAGCCAGAAACCATATCCCCATGGTCAGTAAGATTCCCAAAAGAAATACACTCTCCCCACCTCATAGCAATATGAGCAGAAATGAAACCTGGATATTACTACTTACCCTAGGAAATGGCAACTCCTTGCCAAAGGGAAAAACATTTTCAGAAGTAAAAGCAGCAATTTCTAAAGCCAATCCCCAACCAAAATGAGATGTCAACAAGTCAAATTCGAGAGGATGACTGAGTGGGGAGGGGCTGTAATCTCACAAGTTAAAACATGCAGGTGCATGGTGGGGAAATTAAAACTGCACTGAAATATGCAAAAGAAAGGGGAGACTAACTTTCCCTCAAAGATAATCAAGGTCATTTTCTTGTAATGCTTTTGAGAAATATTTCAGTCCTCATTTTAGTCCACATGAAAGTGCACAACATTTGGATATTTATAGATACCAGTACTTAACGTGATTGACCTATGAGCTCTGCTTTTTCTTGGTCTTGTTCATTTAATAATGACTGTGGCGATTTTTCTGTTTCAGCTTGTACTTACTTCGGTCTTCTTAAAAGTCATTATCTGTAATCTACATAGTTATCTTTCTTTTAAAGGAAACTGATTCTACAATGGGTCATTGTTGGTGTTTACATATTAGAAACACTCTATCTCATTCCATGTTTACAACCAACCCTAAGGCATTTTTTTCTTCATTTTATTGATGAAAAACAAAACTTAAATATGTTTTCATAGTTACGAGCTATGGTTGACAGAAGTTTCAGCTGAGATAGGGTCCAGAAATCTTACGTTTTTAATCTACAAGTTAAATACTGTCCCTTGGTAAGAGACCTTCCAGCCTCTTGTTTTCCAGACAGAAAACTGCAATCTGTGTGTGCTGGAAGGGAATCCTAGGTGATACTCCCCAAACGTCCATGCCAAGCTTATGGCACTGTGTTACTTGATGGAGTTTGTATCTGCAGGAATGAAACCAACAGAGATCAGAAGCTTCACTCAGGACACACTGGGGTTTTCTGTGGGTCCATACATAGTGGGACATAAAGTGTACCTGTTCCTGCAGACTTAGACATACTTAGTCATTCAGGAGTCACAAGAGCTAAGAAGAAGATAAATTCTCAAACCACCATTGCCATGCTGGTCTTGCAAATGGAACATCCAGACGGCGATGGTTACCATAGACATAGGCAGAGGTGGTGGAGAACTGGAGATTAAATAACTGCCATTACTGGGGTTTGCAGGGAAGCAGGCAATTCTTGCTCACTACTAGAAGTGGAGAAGCTTCTGATCTTTCATCTTAAATCAAACACAGGATGTCCAGGAAGTAATGAGTGTTGGATGTATGCCTCTTTAGATAAGGAAATCATGAAATGGCAGGTAAATGGTGGGACCTGGAAAGGATCATCCTGAGTGAGTTGTCCCAGAAGCAAAAAGACACGCATGGTATATACTCACTCATATAAACATAGAATAAACCCACTAAAATCTGTACATCTAAACAAACTAAGCAAAAGAGAGGACCCTAACTAAAATGTTCAATCCCCATCCTGAAAAGCAAAGAGGATGGACATCAGAAGATAAAGAAAACAGGAAACAACCTAGGAACCTGCTACAGAGGGCCTCTGAAAGCCAGAAGAAGAAAACAGGAAACAACCTCGGAACCTGCCACAGAGCGTCTCTGAAAACCTCTGCCATGCAGAATGTCAAAGCAGATGCTGAGCCTGATGGACAACAGATGGGCAGAGTGAATGGAATTTTATGTAAGAAGTGGGAAATAGTAAGAGCTGGAGAGGACAGGAACTCCACAAGGAGAACCACAGAACAAGAAAATTTTAACACAGGGAACTTCCCAGAGACTCATACTCCAACCAAGGACTAACCATGGAGATAACCTAGAACCCTGACAATGCAGCCACTTCTGATGAGAACTGATAGACTAAGATCAGAAAGAAGGAGAGGAGGACCTCCCCTATCAGTGGACTTGGGGAAGGGCATGCATGCAGAAAGGGGGGGAGGATGGGACCGGGAGGGGAAGAGGGAGGGAATTATGGGGGGATACAAAATGAATAAAGTGTAATTAATAAAAGTTAAATAAAAAATTAAAAAAAAAAGAAAAAGGGAACTCAACAACTGCTTCCAAGCTCAAGTCTAGCAACATTTGTCTAAAGGCAATGGTGTCAGAGGACCCAATTTAAGAATAGCAGGAGTGGTAAGGGGAGGTTTGCCCAGACTAAGAGGTGAACAAGGTCTTTCCTAGGAAAAAGCCTTTAGGGCTTCTCAAAACGCAGTAAGTAGGAGTAACTAGTACAAGCTCCCATACACAATGCAAATCCACTGCATGACACACATTTTCTCCATTCCTACCGTTTTACTCCCGTTCTTCACATTGGAAGTTTACTAATCTCATACTACTCAGAGAAAATTCAAGTACTGGGTAAAGAAAAGAGAGTTGTCATCTGAGGTAAAGCAAGCTGAGATCACAGAGAAGTTTCTCATTATGTGAGATTATGTTGGTGCAACTTCCTGATTTAGTGGATCAAAGTGATCAGAAATTCTATAGAATGTCACCCACCAAGTTTGAACCAAAGCAAGAGTCTAGCTGGCCCACTTTCTTTCTCGCTTGTTGAGTTTGCACTTGGAGACCTGAGAATTTGGGACCCAGCCAAGTTCCTGGATCTGGATGCTGAGATGCTGGGTGAACCTGCAGCCCACTGATATGTTTAAGTAATATTTTTGGATCCGTGCCTCCATTCTGTCCTCTCACCCGTTTTCTTAGTTATTTCAGGAAGAGATTGAAAATGAAGAAAAATATGGCAATCTTTTCTCCTATTTTTTAAATCTACAGCTCTATTTGAATGCATGTAAACATATATGCATTTCCTGTATAATCCCCTATATATGTGTGTGTGTGTGTGTGTATAAAGATTTGCTATTAGTATTATTTCTCCTGTTTTAAACATTATTATGGAAATTACTTAAGCACTAACTTTCTGTACTTTTTTCACTATAAATAAACAAAAATGCCCAAACAGAATTTGTAAAATGTCATCTCCAAACCACAGCGAGAATGCTGCATAAGTAGGAAACCAAAATTAAATCAAACTGGGCACGATGCCCAGACCGTAGGCTTCCAGCAAGCGGACGTGGAGACAGAGAGAAAGAAAAGGCATCAAATTGGGAAAAGGAATAGTACAATAACAGGGAAACCGCAGTAATTAACCCCAATGGCCAGTCTGTCTGCTGTGGGAACCACAGTTCAGTTACCTTCATAAATGAATGCCGGATATTTTCCATTTATATTTGAAGTGTATATGCATTATTGGTTAACATAAAGTGATAAAATGACACACGTCTACAATTCTGTTATTAATGCAGAAGCTTTTTTTTTTTTTAGCTACTTGATTTAAAAAAAAAAAATAGAACTAAAGCAGCAAGATGCAGTGACATCATCTTCCAGAATGTCCTTACGCTGTCAATATCTTGACAATATCCCCGTTCCCTGGTACTGGGAAACTTTGATATGCTCTCTGCCCCTGTGGTTTTGCTTTTTTTTTTTTTTTTTCAGATGGTAGTATAAATGAATAACTGCAGAAAAAGTTCAAAATATCAGTGGTAGTACTTTCAAAAAACAGTAGAAATGGTAAAAATAAGAGAGGGAGCAGGTGCAAACAAGTTGCCCAACTGCCTCCAGATGCTGCAATCCTGATGCATTGGCATGTACAGTAACTCCAGATAGTGGGTAGTTAGACAAAAATTTAGGACAGAGGCACTAGCTTTCTGGCTGGACACTGGACAAAAAGGCGGCACCTTTTTAGAAAATGAGAGCAGATTGGAGTCTGATCATTAATATTCTACTGAAGAAAGTAAGCTGAATATAGTGAACGTAAACTACAATATCAGGCTAGTCATCTGATATAGGCAAAAAAGGAAATAGTACCTCTTCCTTGAAAGTTAGTATGCAACTGATGTTAACAAAACCTAACAAATATCCAAGCAGCAATTCCTGTCTCCGTGTGTGCCTAAATAGTTGTGCCATAAAGCTTAGGAAGATCCTGATGGTGGTAGATGGTATCAAAATCCTAGCTGGTATGTCGCTTACAGTACTCCATAGCATCAAAGACCACCCAGTGGGCATTTTGTCATGCATGTACATACATGTACATGAAGTAGATTCTTTAAATATTAGGCATAATGTGCATATTTGTTTGGTTGTTTTGGATATTGTTTGAAATTGTGTGTGTGTGTGTGTGTGTGTGTGTGTGTGTGTGTGTGTGTGTGTGTTGGTTTACAGTGCTGGGAATTGAAACTAGAGACTAATGCTCTCTAAATAGGCATTCTACTTTTCTTCTATTTATTTATTTATTTTTTATATTATTACAATTTATTCACATTGTATCCCAGTTGTAGCCCCCTCCCATGTCCTCTTTCAATACCATCCTCCCTTCCTCTTCTCTTCCCATTACCCCACCCAGAATTTCCACATTTTAAATCTTGTTCTACAGAATTCAATAATCTTTCATAGTATGAAAGGCTTAATAGGAAATTCTGAAACTACCAACAAACATTGCTTACACTTAAGACAGTAAATTAAAAACTCCCCTGTATTCTAAAGGAAAATGAAGATCAGAACTCAGATCAGAACTGTAGTACCTTCCTTTAATTAATTCCATGGAAGACATAGTAACTGGAAAAACTTTGGAGAATTATTGAGTACACATCAAACTCAAATAAATAACAAGCCCAATTGGAGCTACTACACCTGACATAGTCTATCTGACAGATCATCTCATCATATCTTCAAGTGAACATCTGTGTGGCTTTTATCTATTGTTTTATTCTATCCTTATTAAGAAAATGAGAAAGATATTTGGATTCAAGCCACACAAAAATGACACCACGCATACCTGAACATGAACACATAGAGTTTGTCTGTAAAGCTATATGAAATTTTATATTATCTGTTAATAAAATGTCTAATGTTAATTAATTGCACTTTCTAGGTATGATCTAATATGTCATAGATCAGTTACGTGATGGTGCTATGTTGATTACGCTATATGACAAAATGTCTAATCATATGGAAACATATGTAAAAACACACGCTATAAAGAGTAGTAAAACAACCTCAGAAAGATTTGCAGGCTGTTCACATCCATAATTTTAAAGATGGAATAGTGACAGTGTTTTTTTTTCAAACACAGTCTCTAATATAAAAGGTAAATTACTATGTCTCAGACTTATCTCCATGCAGGAAAGCATTCTCTTGCTGCTGGGCCTCTTTGTATTCAGAGACTAACACTGCCACCTACATATAGTTCTTTGACTCATCTTTAGGTGAGATAGAGGTGGCCAAGTGTAAGCACATCCAGGATCCTAGATAAGAAGCACTGTTATCTAGGTTTGATGATCTGACATAGCTCAAGTTATTAGAGATATCTACGATGGGGAAAAGGCCATGAGATATTTTGGCAAAATCCCCTGGGAAATGAATAGAATACAAGCCACTGGAGTTGAGGAACAAATCCAAGCCACCTGCAGCAAATAATTATAAGCTGTGAGAACTCTATATGGAGTTAAAATATTTGACCATAGGACACATATGACAATGTGCCAAAACCAATCTTCCTTTTGAATTCACTTTATCCAGATGCACTAAGATATAAATCTGAGAATTCTCAACAACTACTCGTATTGAAATGAAGTTATAATATCCGTAATTGAGCTTAAGTGGGCCATAGAACACAAGCAAACTGTATGAGAATGAGTGAAAACCAAACTCATATAACATCTCTCACCACTGAAAATAATATGGATCTTTCAGCTCACATTATGACTTTATGTTGGAAGAGAAATGTTTATAGCTATGGGGGGGGGGGGGACGGGAAGTCTCAGGAATACTGTATGAGTCTGTTAGTACAGCATAGACATCCAAGCAAAATTAACGGAAACCAGATTCATACCATGGTTCTATTAAAACTTAGTGATAATGTACAGTCACCTCAACAAAAAACATTTTCTTCACCTCCAGTGAGCTAAAGGTGGTGGGCTGAGATTCAGTGGCATATGGAACTACATTGGTAGCTAAGTCTTGTTTCTAAATCTTGCATAATCTAACCAGACAGCATTTACCAGTGAAGTGACACTAGTTAGGCAAGTGAGTGTATGAATCCTACTTGTTTGCATTTTCCAAACTCCACCACTGGCTATCTCAATATCTAAAAGGAACAGTAAAATGAGGTAACCACAGTCAAAGAAATGGAGTACCACTGATCGGATTAACTCCAGGGATGTCCACTTACCAAGACTGATCTAGTGGTATCAAGTGTTGATTGTCTTAACCTAATAGAAAGAGAAGCAGAACTTCAGTTCCCATATGACACAGGGCCTTCAAGAGATCTGGTCACTTAGCAAAAAGGTTTTGGCTTTTCTGGCACAGTCAATTGTTGGCTCATATTTAAAGTATACATGCATTTTGGGTATTTGCAGCACACTAGCTTTTATTACTCTAGGACCCGAGTAAGCATTCATGTTCAGAAGCATCTTTGTTTCTGAGTATGAAATACCTCATAGTATTACCATGAATCACTTCCTGGCAAAAGAAGTGTAGAAGTGACACCATGACAATAAAATGACCCACCAAGGTTACAGCATGAAACAACTCTGAAATATCTTGCACAACGCAAATCTAAAATGCCAGTCTGGAGAGCAGTACCCTAAAACCTAGCATCAAATTCATTAAGGGCTCTGAATCAAGTACCCTGTCTGCTGCTGAGTGCCAGCAGGAGGAACACATGTATATGATACTTTGTGAGATTATTTCTTTTGTATTCTAAAAAGCTCTGAATCAAGTGCCCTATGTGCTGCTGAGTCCCAGCAGGAAGAACACATGTATATGATACTTTATGAAATTATTTCTTTTGTATCTAAATTATAATCCCCAAACTCTCATTCATCAAGCCTGTTTTTGACCCTGAAAACAACACATACTTTTATTAGTTTTTCCTTTTTCACAGAATATCTTACCTTTCTTCTAAAGCCAGCATATGCTTTGCACTCACCGTGTAAACATTTATTTGACATCTAGTGTGCACCAGGGACCAATTTATGCTCTGAGGATACCATAGTGAATGGAAAACACAATGCATCTGCTCTCCTTCTGTGACATTTTAAAACAAAGAGATGGGTGTTGAATGATTAAGTAGACATAAACACGCAACATGGAGACCAAAATCCAAAAGGGAGATGAGGTTTCAGAAGAGGTACAGAAGGAGTTCTGAGTTAAGCTTGGAGTAGAATGAGCCTTGAGACTGGTAAGACCTAAAGACCTTGTAGAAGCATTTTTAGTAAGTATAAACCAGAAACTGAAGTGAAGTTTCCGGTTTATTTGAAAACTCAGCTGAGCCCTGTGACATTTTGTTGAAAGCTGTCTTGTGAGAGAGCATGTGGTGTTTTGTTGGAGGCTGGCTTGTCAGAGGGCACTTGATGCTTTGCTGTGAGCTGTACTGGGTGAGAGGGTTAACTTTGGTTGGCTGAGAACATCTGTGTGTAGACCCTGAGGATAGGGAACAGAAAACCCACAGACAGTTAGCCATTGCTTTTTGAATCGACATCACTGTGCTGATCTTCATGCTATGACACTTGATTTTGCAGAGAGGAGTGTTCCAGAAACTTTCTCAGGGAAATCCTACTGAGTCTTGACACTTTCGCTGACTTGTCCCAGTCATCTGAATCATGCTGGTTTGTGTTCCTGTTTGGTGTAGGTCTTTGGACTAGAATGCTGGTATATGGACAATGAAGAGTGGACTCGTCCAAAGAAATTAGTTCTAAAAAGGTCAACAACCCCTTTATCTAAAAACCTTCTTTCTCCCCTACCTCTGGTCAGTGGGTGGAAAGGAGACAGAAGCATTTAAGAATCCTAAATAAAGTAGGATAGGTGAAAAAAAAATCTAAGCCTACAAGAAATTGTAAATACTTTCAGGTAAAATTAAATGTAGACTTCATAGAGCCACGAGTGGTGTTGAGGAGTACAGAGACTATCAGAGAGAGAGAAGTGAAGAGAAATGACATCAGAGCATAGAGAAGCCATATCAGGCAGTTGATAGGTATCAGAGTGACTTCCAATATAATTAATAAGTCAATGCAGTAAGCACTGAATTAGTAGGAACCTGATACTTGTCCGAAGATTTTCTTGGTCCCTATTAGTATCATTTCACACACAGAAGCAGGCTCAAGCTTCAGCCTTCTTGGTTGTACAAACAGGACATTATATTAAACTGTAAGTTTTTCTGAAGGGCAAGAAAAGTTACAGGGAAGTGTTTGTGGTTTGCAAACTCCAGTGTGCTTTATGATCAGCTACTATTCTAGGATCTCACTGTGTTTTTTTTTCCTACAAAAAGCATTTCCAGTTTTTCCATTGTTGTTCAAACAGAATATTTTGTGGTTTATTCTCTTCTTGTCATCGTTCCTTATTCTAAGAATTAAAGCCTTTTGTGGAGAGTAATACTAAGAAATGTTTGCTTTGTATTGGTTTAGCTTTGCCTGCAAGTTATGCAGAGATCAGAGCAGAACAGCCTGCCTGTGACATCTGAAAGAAAGCAAAGGTAAAACTGAAGACCACTAAGATACCTGTCAGGAGCTGACATCCTCTCTGACATATTCCCAATCTTCGTAAAGGCTAGTTCATCCATTTGTATAATGGACACAATAGCCTTCTGGATTAATTGCATGAAATGGATGTGAGGAGGAGCTCTCAGCTCTGTACATAGAGGTAATGCCATGTCTATCCCAATCTACTCTCCTGTGGAGTTAGAAAATTGTCTCTAAATGGATTTGAAGCTCCTATGATGCCATTTAGTGTAACCTCAGAAGCAATTTATTAAATGGAGCCTGGCGCAGTGACTATAGCATTTGAATGAAACACCTGACCCACAGAGCAAGTCTTGTTATCCTGTCTTACCAGTAACTTCAGCAGTACAGGATGAAAAAAAAATGTGAAAAGGAAAACAAATTACAAATTCATACTTGCTTCACCCAGTAGGACTTATATTTTCATAACCACTTGTGGTTCAGATAAAAAATGTTCCCCATAGGTTCATGTGGTATAATACTTGCTATCCAGCCAGTGGAGCTGATTTTCAGAGGTGGTAGAACTTTTAGGATGTGGCTTTATCGTAGGGATGAGTCACTGGGAGGCCGGCATTGGGGGACACAACCCATTTCCATATCCTGATATTTATTTCTCTGAGTCTCTTTCTGTGTCTCTGTCTCCCTCTGTCTCTGTCACTCTCTGTCTCTGTCTCTCTGTCTCTCTCTCTCTCTCTCTCTCTCTCTCTGTGCGTGTGTGTGTGTGCTTCCTGTTCTGCTAAAATGTGTGGAAGTATTCTTAGATTCCTATCATCATAGCCAAGAACTAGTACAAGTGTGATGCCTTCCCATGACAAACTGTGAGCCAAAATCCAGCCTGCTGGCCTTACACCATGCGCTAAAATGTATCTTTTCCTCTTAAGTTGCTTTTTGTCAGATATTTCATCACAGCAGTGAGTGTCAAAAATAACACATACAGAGTATTACAGTTGAGAAGTGAAATCATTGCTATAATTAACCTGATTATGTGGGGCTTTTTAGGCTTTTGGATTGGTTCAAGGGAGGTATAAGGAAGAGTTTTGATCTGTGGGATAGAGAACTTCTAGGATACTGTGAAGAGTTTCATATGCTATTATAGAAGTGATTTAAAGTAGAAAGCCTATATAAAGAACACAGTAAAGACCTTACTGTTGGGTTTTCATAGTAAAACAATGATTCTATGGGGAACTGGGTTAGCATTCCTTCAAAAAACACCCCTGTAGGGGAGATACCTGCATTTGGCCCTTATCATGAAAACTGGCTTGAGGCAAGTTTTTGCATGGGTCCTGAATAATGGACTAAGATGTTAGGCGAAGAAAATTCAAGACAGCATAACATGAAGTCTGGGTGATGGCTACCACTCCTTCTCTTTCCTAAATAAATGATAAGCAGATGAGGCAGAAACACCTGAAATTTGTGCTGTTGGATGAGGAAAGGAGCATAAAAGTTACAGAGAGCAGGCATGGCGTGTGCTGACAAAGGGGCTGTAACTGTTAAAGAGATTAGGGTCATTAACTGAACTTTGCCCTGGAACAGTAGAAAGTGTGCCTTTAAGGCAAGATCTTATCCAAGGAGTTGCTCTGGGGAATAAAAACGCAATCTCACTGGCGGG
>NW_026596079.1:6961460-6963557 GCF_907164565.1 Psammomys obesus
GGGGGGGGGGGGGGGGGGGGGGGGGGGGGGGGGCGGGGAGGGGGACAAACTTTCAATTTAAAAAGAAAGTGCTTTAACAAACAAACCCTGTAGAGCATGGACTCCTGAGGCACAGACTTAATTTGTGGGTCTTGACCCCTGTAATTTAATATGGAAGATTCAGAAAGTTGGCAATAGTAAAAGATTTTCAAATATGCAAAAATCCAAATCACACGTCTAAAGAATTGTGAATGCTCACCAGTACTCTTGGTGAGGTGAGAGTTCTTTGAAGCACTTTGCAATGCACATGCCATCACACCAGGCAGTGACAGTGAGTGGAGTCTGAAATGTCTCAGCTAGGATCTTAGAATCTCTTATGGTCGGAGCCGCAGTGCTGAACGGCAGATACATCATTCTGCTTTTATAAAAACATAATGGTCTAATTGAAGAAAGTTAAGACCGTTCTCCTTACAAGTATAAAATCGGTATATTTTTGGATTGCAATGTTAGACTATTTAATTTTTAGAAAACACTTCTTGAGTTCAGTTAACATAAGTTTTTGTATCATTGTTAAATTAATTTTGGCTGTGATAAACAGAGAAATTCTGACAATTTTTAAGTGTTCCTCAACCCATTACAGCTAGCTAGTATTATATGTTTATATAAGATTATATTATGAACATTGATGGATGTAAAATCGAATTAATGATCAACTCTAAAACATGTTGACAATGTTGTGCCCTACAACATCAAATGTTCAGACAAAATTCCTCCCTTACATAAAAATAAGCTAATAAATCTATATCATTGGTATTCAAATTTGTTTTTAACTTTAATACATGGAAAAATTGTATGTATACCAAGAAATTTTTAAATATTTTTTATGATATATTATTAGTAAACATTTGATCTGTGTGGCTATTTAACATACTTATTCACATAAAATTTTCTTAATAGAAATGTTGAAATGGAGAAAGCTGCAAAAACTCAGGCCCAAAAGAATAGTTTCTCAGATTCAACCTCAAAGTCATGCAAAATAGCTGTTGTTCAAACAGACCAAAGGATATCTTGCACTGGCACCAGAGTACGACAGTGTTACTGATTTGGTGGGAATGTTAAATTCAAGTTTAATTGTCATGAAAGGTTCCTCCAATGTTGTTAAAGAAACTGATACCAAGTAATATACAACAACAAGATTCCTGAAAGGAATTTCTGCATACATGGAGAAAAAACTATGAAGGTGAAGTCTAAGTTGCTATAGAAAATACAGTGTTTAAGATGTTAGACACGTGACATTGACTGAGGAGAACTGTTGATACCTACATGTGCCAGTCAACAAACAAAGCCACATGTATCACAGGTGATAGTTCTGGAGGGATAGGGCTAATAAACCAATTGAAACCCAGAAAACGTCCCCAAAGAGCCCCAAATGTGGACCATGGAACTGCAGGGACCTAGTGTTCGCCTTATTGAATTTCATTCTTCTTTTAGTCTTCTCCTTCCTTAAAATCCTTTCATGCTTTCCTTTGGGGAATAAGAATGTTTCTCTGACCCATTGTATATGGGGAAAATGGAACTCAGTTTTGATTTTACAAGGGCTTAAAGTTAATTGATTATCACGTTAGATTTTGTAAATTTGAAGTGTTAGATGGAAGGGGAGGAGGACCTCTCCTATCATTGGACTGGAGGAGGGACATAGAAGAAGAAGAGAGGAGGTGGGATCGGGAGGGAATGGAGGAGGGGGCTACAAATGGTATACAAAGTGAATACACTTTAATTGATAAAAATAAAATTAAAAATTAAAAAAGTGTAAGACTACAGGGACCTTTGATGATAGAATAAATGCATTTTGCTTCATGGGATGACCATGAAATCTATTAAACACAGTGGGTAATAATAAAATTTAAATAAAAATGTCCCAGCAGGTCCACATTTTGATTACTGGTCCATGTTGGCTGCTGACACTATTTGGAAGAGTGTGGGGCACTTGGATGGTGGAGACTTGCCAGGAGAAGTAGGTGAATAAGGGCCAGGCTTTATAACTTCAAAGCCCAGCTCTGTTTCCATTGCCTCTTCTTCTTCTTCTTCTTCTTCTTCTTCTTCTTCTTCTTCTTCTTC
>NW_026596079.1:6963567-7015729 GCF_907164565.1 Psammomys obesus
TCTTCTTCTTCTTCTTCTTCTTCTTCTTCTTCTTCTTCTTCTTCTTCTTCTTCTTCTTCTTCTTCTTCTTCTTCTTCTTCTTCCTCTTCTGCTTCTTCTCCTGCTGCTGCTGCTGCTACTGAGATATGAGCAAACAGCTTCATGCTACTTTGCCCATAGCCACAGGACTTTCCTACTGCCACATCTTCCTTCTGTGATAGATTGTGTCATCAAACCATGAGTCAAAACTATTCCCTTCTGTTACATAGGTTCGTATCAAGTGTTTGGACACAGCAGTGGGAAAAGTAACTGATTCATGCATCACTTTTCTTGTAAAACACTCGTAAGTAAAATATTATATATGTATATGTAAACTGTGTGCCCACATATTGTAAGCTAATTATGTATATTAACATCACACATAAACAAAAACGTGTCCCTGTATGTGTGAGAGTGTGTGTATATGTGTGTATGAGAAAGAGAGAGAGAAGCAGACACAAAAGTGAAGTAGGAAAAAGAACACTTGTAAATTCTTCTACTTTGCCTTTTGTTTCCTTGAAGGTGATGAAGCCTGTGTTTGTTGTTGTTTGACTGGGAGGAAGGAAATTTCTAGGTTGTTGCTGAGAAAAATTATGTGTAGTAAATCTTTGGACCTTCTATGTAAGTAAAGAAAAAACTATTCTACAAAGTCATGGAAGAGAACTTACTGAATTCTTTATGGTTGATTAAAATCTTTTGTTGGCTTCCATTAGGAAGTAAATGTTTGTAAAAGCAGTGGTTGACACTTAGGCTCTTGATTCATAACAAAAGTTCTGTTTATATATTACCAGGTTTATCATCATCATCTCAGGAAACTAAAGGCAGGGGTTTGCAATGCTTCTATTTTCTACCTGCACAAATATATCAGAAGCCATATTTGTCAGGCTGCAAGGCATTAACGGAACTTTATTTTCATAAGTTTTAAAACAAATATCTGTAATTTAGATTACTGTCACTCACCATTTCTTATAGAATGTGATCAATTTTAAGAAAGTTAATACTTTGCTCAAATTTGCTCAACTTGTAGCTGTCATGTTAATGTTTAAACCTAGTTATTTTTGTTCTCACAGCCTATACCTTCCATGTTAAATTTTTTAGTTAACTCTGTCCCTCTCCACTATTTATACGACAGTTGTCATCATCATTCATCATCATCACCACCACCATCAGCACCAGCACTGTCATGACCTAATGCAGTCCATCACCGTCATTATTTATCATAATTTATCAGATACATTTATTGAGTTCTTGCCACAAATCTTAATTGTCTTCTCTCAGTAACACAAGGCAGTTACTGCTATTAGCTTAATTACATAGAACAATAAAATGTCCTCAATAGAAGACTTATGTCTTGTCTCATAATCATAAAAAATGAAAGGTTCTATGTATATTCTCATGTGTTACAAAGCATTTGTCTGATAACTAACAGAACAATAAAATAAATTAAAAACTAAAAGAATCAGAAAAGGGAAAATAAGGTGTGCGAGAGGTTAGATTTTAATCTTTCTAATTGCATCCATTTGCCTTCAAATTCCATAATCTCATATTTTAAAAAGCTAAGTAGGAGTTGATCTTCAGGAAAGGAAAGGTGGAAGACTAGAAGGAGTGGAGGTAAGGGACACTGTGGTTGAGATGTATTGTAATAGAGAAGAAACTATTTTTTAAAATAGTCTCATATAATTAAGAAATGAATATCAGGTCCAATGTGGTGATACACACCTTTAATCCCAGCATGTGGGAGGCAGAGGAAGGTAGATAGCTGTGAGTTCAAGGCCAGCCTGGTATACATAGTAAGCTTCAGTACAGCATCACACATTTTCTGGAAAAAAAAAATAATGTCTGTCTAAAACCATTCACTTATCTTTGTGTCAGTAAAATAGTTTCAGTCATAGGTCCAGCTAACTAACAGGGTGGATTCCAGGGAAAGACTATCAATAGGTACTTAGTTACTAATCTTTAAAAAAAAAAATAGGTGAAATTCAGGGCTGGAGAGGTGGCTCCATGGTTAAGAGCACTGTCTGTTCTTTCAAAGGTCCTGAATTCAATTCCCAGCAAGGACATGGTGGCTCATAACCTTCTATAATGTAATCTGGTGCCCTTTTCTGGCATATAGGTGGACAGGCAAATAGAGCACTCATACACATAAAAATAAATAAATAAATATTTTAAAATGGGGTAACCACTACCCATTCCAACAATGAATTCCTGGGTTTCCAAATATCTAGGTTAATGATCATATACAGTTTTTACTTACTTTCATTATCTTGCTGTTATAATGGACCATGTTCATCTGCAATAGTAAGTAGTCCTCAGATTTCAGTGGCTCAACACATACCAACAAAACTATACTTATTACACATGCAAAATTTTAGGTTTTTACTTCATTTTTAATTTTGTTTGGATATGTGCATATTTGTACAGCTCCCCATTGAAGCCAAAAGAATGTGTTCAAACATGTGGAGCTGACGTTACAGACAGCTATGGTCTGCCCAATATGAGCTCCAGAGGCAGAACTTGTGTACTCTGAGAAGTTAACTCAGGTACTCTGTAAGGACAATACATACTCCAGACAAAAGAAAAAAAAAAAGTTAAACATTGGTTCTCCTCATATGATTGCAAAGAAAATCAAGCTCTAATTAAATCAGGAAATAACACCTACATATGTTGGTATTTTAGCTTATATTATTGATGTAGAAGAAACTGGAAGTCAGAGAATTGATGTTATAAAGAATTTACTAATAAATTTGCTTTGAAGATACAAAGGTACATAAAGTAGAATCTAGTTAAAGAAGGGCTGCTTCCAAAATACCTGACAGATAAGTAGTCTGCTAACTAGGCCTATTAGAAATAAGTAAAATATACCATTCTTGGGTGTAAATGTTTGCTCACAAGAATTGGCTAGTCTTTATGTTCCATTCCCAAAGAACATGCTTCCAACAGGCATCTCCACAGGGCAACACAGGCTTACAGACAAGGTTAAGTCCTAGCCTGCCACAAAGCCTCCAGTTCTCTTCTTGAGAAAAGTGTAATTCTACAAAAAGGGGAAGATGACCCTGGGTTGCAAGTATTTGAAACAGAACACCAGTGTACTTAAAATAATCCTGCAATGTGCAATATCACTGCTGCAAATCTCCTGTCTGCTTAAGTGCCCGGACTTGCAGTCTCCTTTCTTTGTTTAAACTGTTTAGTGTAACCTGGGGTCATGACCTGAAAGAGATTTGAGAATGACAGCATATATGGAATCATAATCCTACAGTGTATATAAGTTAGCAAGATCTTAAAGTCTGTTTCCTCTTCTAGCATAAGCCAGAGCTGGACATGTGCTGTCGCTGAAGAGTTTTCTTTCATTTTTTAATCGTTAAATGTGTAGACCTGTTTCTCATTATGAACACCAATTAATTCTAGAACTTTGTGTTAACCATGAATTAGAAACAATATATAATCACCTAGAAAAGACATGTCAATGAGGAACCATCTTGATCAGGTTGACCTATAGGCATGTCTGAGGGGCATTATCTTGATTTTGTTACTTGAAGTGAGAAGACCTATCTACTGTGGGTGACACCATTCCCTAACCACGACCAAGCTCTAAATAAAAAAAACAGAGAATATTAACTAAACACAAATATGAACACATTAATTCTATGTTATCTTTTCTTGACTGAATACAATATAATTAGTTGCTTAAAGCTCTTGCCACCTTGACTACATTGCAGTGATAGGTTCTAACTTGGGAACACATAATGATAAACTGAACCTTACTTATTAGCAAAGCCATAGTGTCAAACATTAGCAAAGGTCAGTACATTTGCTTCAATGACTTGGGAAAAATGATTTTCCTCACCTATACACGAAGTACAAAATTTCCCCACACAATTGGAGCTCGAATTCTTGAGCCTTGAAGCCCAGTTACAGTTTTACCCCTAGGTTGCATGAAAGCTCCCAAAGTTGTATTAAATTAAATTTTTGTTTAAGCTAACATAAGGGTGCCTCTATTGATTAAAATTCCAAATGTAAACTACTGTAAGTGCTAACCCTCTATAAGGCTATACCAGTTCATAGAGAAGCAATTTGTACTGGAAAACCAGTAGCCTTAACAAGTTAGCACTGGGACAAAGGACAAATCAACAAGAAACACAATGAGCTGATCTCATCACAGCCACATTTCAGGTGGGAATTTAGAGCAGAGCAGAGTAAGCAGAGTAAGTAGTATTGAGTGTGGAGTTTCACACCATAGTTTATTCCTAAACCCTAAACAGATACAGCAGACCCACCATGTTGATGAGCCTCTACACAAGCTGTGGACCATGTTTTCCAGTGTCCTTGTATCTGGTCCTGTATCATCCGGATGTAATTAATATTGTTTGATATATTTCTTAGAGGCACAGAATGATTACCTAGATTGGTGACATCCAATTGGGGGTAGAATAAGCATAAAATGAAAATTGCTTAAAGTGTGTTTCATGAGATTTCTCTGAGGCATCTACATTTTATGCAAATCCACAAGTTTCCTGGTGTTGGTAGGATACACTTAAGAACTAAAACATACATTAGGCAATCATATGGATGGTCTTGGGCATAGAAAAACCTTAAGAACTAATATTACTCTGAACCAACTTTTAAAATAACTGTGACAAAACCATTAATCTTTCTAGAACTTAGATTTCTTCTTAGAAGTAGAATAAAACAGAATGAAAAAAATAGTAGCTTTTGAAACATATAAATCTAAAAGTCTTTAGGATTTTACTGCACTAAAAAGAAGAGATTAAGTCAAAGATTATAATATTCTACATTATCCTCTTTTCTCCTCAAAAAAAGAGATAACAGGATCAAGGAAGTGGGAAGAAAATCCAGCTTGGCACTTATGTTTTTGGTCTCAGCACTCAGGAGACTGAGGCAAGAGGATCTCAAGGTTAGAGATAGCCTCAACCACATAGCAAGACACTGTCTCTAAAACAAAATGCAGATAAGGAAACAGGTAGAATGTCTCTGTGTGGAGAGGAGAAACTGAAGCTCTTTGCTATGTGTGAACTATGCCCTTCTCTCCCATTTGCTGGTAGCAAATGAGATTCATTAGGTCCTTCTATTGGTTACAGCTACTCTGTCTTTGGAAGGTCATTTACAATGCAGATAATTTCCTAGTGGAATGATTTGCTTAGTCTGGTTCTATACTAGTCAAAATTTGGGAAGTTGAAGGAAGAGTCCCTTGCTTCCTGAAGTTGCCATTGAGAAAAGATATGGATTTCCTGGTGTTGATGTTAACAGAATAAAGCCCACAGTGTTTTGCCTGCCCCCTGCCTAGAGCTGACAGCATGTAGCCTGGGAGACTTTGAACGAAATTATTTACCAGTGCCTGAAAATTTAGCTTACCTGGAGGCTGGGATTTAACCATAATTGTCTGCATTAAACCTGCCGAGGATATATGCTCCGAGTTTCAGAATGGGCCCAAGAATAACTACATTCAAGCATTACAATTCTTTCCATTATGAATACAACACCCTAGAGCAGGTTTCTCAGGGTCCTGACAACTTGAATTACTGTCTTTTCCTACTCAGCTGCTTGAATCTCTGCCTACCAAAAAAGCTTTAAAAAAATGTCACATCTCTTTATCCACAGATGGAGCTTACAGAACCTCATCCAGAGACCCCTGGCAACTTAAGAAAATTAATGCTGGGAGTGAAGACACAGATTTTGCAGCTCCCACCATTTGGGTTGTTGTGGACGACCCCTATGACCTTAGTACAGGAACCTCTAGGTGTATGGGGACACTTTCCTGATCATAGCATAATGAAGGACTGAAACAGACAGTAGAATCCTTATTAACATTTCCAATCTCTCTCTCATTTCAATTTAACAAATATTTGTAGAGTTTACACTGATTTACAGTTGCTGCTGCACAGTCCCAGCTGTATAAATTATTTTTTATTCTGTTGAAAATTAGATTCAGGTAATTTTCATGCAATTTTTAGCAAAAAATCATGAGACTGGGAGCTACTGGCCCCAGTTTCTGCATAAAGCTTCATCATTAAATATTTGTGTGTTTTTTGAAAAGTCACATCAGCCATCTGGGCTTTACTTTCTTCATCTGAAAAGAAGAGAAATGAGGATTTTGCTGACAGCTCATAGGTAGTCTGAAAGTATTCCATCACCAAAGTACTGAAACAATTTTTTTCTGCCAAGTAGTCATAAATGAACTGAGGATACAGAGAAATCTAAATAGGCTGTGACCTTATTTAAATAAATAAATGGTAGTTTTGTTTGTCTCCCTTTGACTATGTAAATTATATTTGTCTCCCCTTGACTGTCTTGTTCAGGAAATTTCTCCTGGTACAGAGTTAGGATTTTGTCCTTTCTCTATGTTGTTTGAAAGCATGAACATCCTCTAAGTAGAGCATGATCAAAATGTCAAGAAATGGTTGACTCACAAGCCTCTCTCACCGTCCAGACTGAGATTTCCTCAGTACAAAACCAATGTTCTAGAGCAGTAGTTTTCAACCTTTGGGTCACAATCCCTTTGGAAGGTTGAACAACGCTTTCACAGGGGTCTCCTAAGACCATCAGAAAACATAGGTTTTTACATTATGATCCATACCAGTAGCGAAATTACAGTTATGATGTAGCGACAAAAGTAATTTCAATGTTGGGGATCACCTCAACATGAAGAACTGTATTAAAGGGTCGCACCATTAAGAAGGTTGAGAGTCACTGCTCTAGGGTCTCTTTATTTGCAAAGACTGAACATGAAAGTTCTATATCTCAACTGGTACCCCAAAGATGGCCACCATCTTCCATTTCATTTTCTATTTCAGGTACAATTTTGCTCCCCACATAAAAAAATGCAAACCAATTTTTACAAGAGAAAATTTTAATGTGTTCAATTCTAGATCCTATCTTGAGGTAAGTGCTTACCAGATGGTTGGTGGTTTTGTTTTGTTTATAATGTGGAATATTACACAGAGAATACATTTAATTTTCAATTTCCTCTATTACAGATAGGCGATGCTATAATTGTTATTAGTCTTGGCTCATGTAACTTGCCATTGTGAATTACAAGTTACCAAACACAGTATGATAAGACAACTGGTGTTTGAGTCCTCCCACAAGCTTTCGCAATTACCAGGAAAAGAACATGATACAAAAGTAATTCTTCCCCACAGAATGAGAATTACATGGAGCCAACTGATAGCATGGAGTCAAATAGAGTCTAAAAGTGCCAACGTTTAACCAACTCACAATTCATAAGCAATAATAAAAACCAACATTATAACCTATATATTTCAGGGTACTTGTTTTGCAGTTCTTTGAAAATGAACAGAACTGGATATATAGAAAAGTACATATGGATCATTCCCTCAGGCACTCTGTCTCATGCCACCTCCTCTCTCTCTCTCTCTCTCTTTCCCCCCCCCTCTCTGACCTGTAGAATATATTCATACAATAGACATGATTTGAGATAGCATCATTTTAGAGGTTAGAATACTGAGGTAAAGAAGATTCTCACTGCCATAAACGGACAGTCAGTCCAGTGGAGGGAAAGGAAAAAAAAATAGTGATCCTATACAAGAACATGTGCCTTGGGGTGCTAGGAATATTTCGTGAGGGCCAACAATGAAACTACTTTATAAATCTATGGCTGAGATGGACTAGACTAAAAACTGTTAAAAAGATATCTAAGTGGAGTTTTTGTCTAAACAAGAAGCAGAAAAGTATAGTCAGAATAAAGATGATAAAGCAGAGGTTGGGCAATGGGTGCAGCCTCATCAGTAAAGGAAAGCAGGCCAGGATGAAAAGGAAGGAAAAGGAACACTCTTGCTGTAAAATCTAAAATGTAGCACAGTTACAACATGACTTAACAGGAATCAAGCCTTACAGATATATCAATTGCCATGGCACTTATCTTCTCTAAGGCTGTTGGTTTATCTGTAAAATGGAAGAATACTTTCCTTGCTAAGTTGTTATAAATATGGGAGTAAATAAAAATTAAACAAACTGCATAGTGGTAGCTAGTGATGATGAGGAAGTCAGTAAAAGAGTGGGAAAGGAGGGAAGAATAGCAAGTAAGATGAAAAAAAAAGCATGACAGTAGGGTTTTCTAGTGCTTATAAGTATAATGATTGAATTTACTTTGTACTCTTCAACATGGCTTTGATCGCAGAACTACCAGAACTTTGCCAGCTAAGATTAACCATGGGCAGTGGCACTTCTGACAGTAGGATCCTTGTAGAGACACTCAACTCTGGTCTCCTCAGATTTATACCTTACCAATGCTACAGCCCCTTAACCATTGTAATGTTAATCTTCATTTAAGTTTGATTGGATTTGAAATCTCTAGGAGACATGCCTCTGCATGCATCTCTGCTGATGTTTCTAGAGTTTTATTGAGGTGGGAATACTCATCCTCATTATAGACAGTATCATCATTTAGACTGGGGATCCAGGTTATTTTTAAAAAGAAAATGACTGAGCATGAACATTTATTACTCTCTGCTTCCTGAATAGCCCAGGAAACTGCTACAAGAACTGCTGTGCCACTGTGAACTGTAACTACAAACTATGAGCTTTAAAGAAACCTTTTCATCCAAAAGTAGATTTTTCCTCATGTATTTTGTCACAGCTAAGAAAATCAAATAACCAAATCTTTATATCAAGAATATAATTATTCTTGTAATAAATCTGAGCATGAGCATCATAGGCTTTTGGAACTAATTTTTGGAAGAATCATTGAAGAATTTGGAGCTGTGGGCTAGGGAAGCCTTGGGATGCAATAATGAGACTTAAATGGTCCAATGTATTGAGAGTTTAGAATAATAGAATGCCAACAGAATGACAGTCAAGTCCTGGGTCGTGAAGTTTCAAAGGGATGTTGGTTTAGAGGTTATTCTTGCTACACCGTGCTTATGGTCTAAAGACATGAGTGAGGCTGATTTCAAAATAATAGACTAATTTGTTTGGTGGTTGAAATTTCAAGACAGATGAACATCAGGATATAGCATGGCACCTTCCCATTTTGTTTCCTTATACCTTCAGTGAGGAGAAGCAGAAAGATGAAAGGTACCATTGTTTGTGAGTAAAGGACTATGATTTATTTTCAAGTTGTGACAAGGTGGGTACAGAAATAAAAGAAGGTAAAAAAATCATTAAAGAATAATATTGCAATCTACATAAGGAAGATATGGAAAAAGAGATGGGCAAACACACAATTTCAAAAGGCTCCAAAACTGAAAATTCATATTCAACTGAAAGGAAAAAGCCTGGATTTAAGATTCTACCACAGTAATTATTCTCCTCCTAAATGGCTACCTAAAGCCTGTTTCAATAGGACTAGCCTCTCTGGTATGTGGAAGTCTTTTGTCTTCCTTGGTGGGAATCTTCAGACTTTGAGAACAGGGCCATGTGAGTGAGGACCTTAGGAAGTGGACTGAATCTGAACTTCTTACACATGTACAGCGCTTTCCCATGCCCTTTCTGACACAGCTTACACTCCTTCTCATTCCAAGTATTGCAGAAGAATTCCTGCTGATTCTTCACACATTCGACTTCCGGGTCATTGCTTTTAATCTCTTTGTTTAGAAATTCTGTTCCGTAATCAGCCATTTTATTTTATTATTGATGACTCCCTGCCAAAGTTTCATTACTTAATACACAGCCGCTATCCCACTGACTCAGGTATCAATAACCATCAATAATAACCATCAATAACCATTGTATGAACTTTTTTTCTCTCACGTGTGTTTTGATTAATTTGAGACTCAGGATGATGTATGAAAAAGGATTTGCAATCCTAAGATCAAGAACAACAACAGGAAGGTAGCAGGTTTAAATAATTTTTTCCTACACAACGTAGAAGGAGAAATACCTGTAAATGATCCGAGGGTAGAGTCGGCTCCGTAAAATACACATGAGTTTAAAGCAAAATCTTCTCAAAATAGAATGTGAATATTCAGAAGGATTGGGTATAGGCACGAGTGAGAAATGAATTAGGAGATGCCCCAGGGGTCTCGTCCATGCAGCGCTTGGCTGTCGCGTTAATATATCACATTTTATTGTTTAGATAAAACAAGCCCTTTGAATGGTATATTAATCATGATCCTTATTTTAAAAGCAAAATCAATCTCACTATCTTAAACAGGAAAAGTATTTATTACATTATACCCCTCTTGGAGCCTCTGGGGCTATCAGATATCTTGGGATTGATGCTACACAGTCATGACAAGAGTAGACCAAGCACAGCTTTTCTTTCATAGGCTTAACTAGAACAACAGAGACTCTGCTGTCATCCCAGCCATGCTGGATAACTTCTCCCGTACAGCATACCAGCAGTACCACTACAGATGTCCCACTACAGGGAAGGAGGCATATTGATCCCTTCTAACTCCCCATTTCACAAATGTACATATGGGATCCCAGAATCATATGTTTATATTCAAGATGTCTAGGCAATACCACATTCTTCCAATATAGACTGAATTTGCCTACTCTGTTTTTCACCTATACTTGTTCTTCAAGAATATGAGTATTTTAGCCTTTGTAGAAAAAAGTGTTAGAAAATATGACAAAAACTTCACCAGCAAAGATTTCTGCACAATGTAGATGAGACTGACTTGGCAGTGCTCACATTTCAGCACAACATTGGAATTCTTTGATCATTTGGATATAAGCTTCTCAAAAATACATGAATTGGGATCCATTGCACTGTGAATGATATTTTTTTTTCTGCCCAGCAGACTGTCTTTTGTAATGTAGTCAACACACCTGTTTTCTCTCCAAGAAAGAAAGAAAGAAGAAAGGGAAAAAGGAGGAAGGAATGAGGACAGTGAGAAGAGGAGCAAAGGAGAGAAGTGGTTATGTTATTAGAATTTAAAAAATGAATTTCACTGTTCCTCAAAGCTATGCTAAACCCGCATCTAACCATAAGAGTCTCTTAGAAACACCAGGAGGTAAATGAGAAAGACCTTTTCTTGTTCTTAGTCCTCTATCCCTCTTTTTCTCTAGATATCTAACCTAGCCTAAACGTCTGTGTCTTAAAGAGGAAGTCGATTTCTAGAGCTTAGAATACTCACAAAGTAGGGATGGTAAAGTGCTGGCCACACATGCTTATCGTTTCAGATCTGGGGAGGTGTTAAATGCCAGATGTCTAGAGCTCCCTATCCTGCCATCCTAACCTACCTAGGTGAATTTCAGGCAGGTAAAAGATCCTGCCTTAAAATAAAAGGTAAATGGTGCCTAAAAAGCAACAACCAAAGTTGACCTCTGGCCTTCACATATATGGGAACACACATGTACATATACTTAAACACATGCATATACCTATCTAAATACAGGCATATTCATACACACAAACACGTAAACACACTGTTTACTAGGTTATATATTTTTCCAAGGACCTATGATATTAATCTAATATCAACCTTACTCTCCTTTACATACCCTGTTCACCTAGCACAATTCTACTCCCATATCCCGGACATGTAATTAGTGAGCAATTTCAGACAGAATATTTCTGCTTCTTCAATGCAGGAACAGCCATGGTCTGAAAACTTCTATGAATGTCATCGCCTCTTTGGAAGAGAAACTGACTGAATGCATTAAAAAGAAAAGGTAAATGTCCATGTTGTGTATTTGAGCATATTTTGGGTATATGCCTAGCAGTGGTATAACTGGGTCTTGAGGAAGCACTATTCCTAATTGTCTGACAAAGTGCAAGATTGATTTCCAAAGTGGTTGTACCAGTTTACATTCCTACCAGCAGTGGAGGAGGGTTCCCCTTTCTCCACATTCTCTCCAGCATGTGTTGTCACTTGAGTTTTTGATCTTAGCCATTCTGATGGGTGTAAGGTGAAATCTCAGGATAGTTTTGATTTGCATTTCCCTGATGATTAAGGACCTTGAGCATTTCTTTAAGTGTTTCTCTGCCATTCGATATTCCTCTATTGAGAAATCTCTGTTTATCTCTGTGCCCCATTTCTTAATTGGATTACTTGATTTGTTGGGTTTTTTTTATTATTATACTTTATTTACTTTGTATCCCACCTCTAGTTCCCTCCCACCCCCTCTCACAGTCCCTCTTTTTCTCCCCCTTCTCCACACACACCCTTCCCCAATACCACTGGTAGGGGAGGGTTTCTTTTTCTTCCTTCTGATCCTAGTCTATTAGGTCTCATCAGGAGTGGCTACATTGTCTTCCTCTGTGGCCTGGTAAGGCTGCTCCCCCCTCAGGGGATTGTGATCAAAGAGCAGGGCAATCAGTTCATGTCAAAGGCAGTCCTTTTTCCCATTACTATGGAATCCACTAGGACACTGAACTGCCATGGGCTACATCTGTGCAGGGGTTCTAGGTTATCTCCATGCATGGTACTTGGTTGGAGTATGAGTCTCAGGAAAGACCCCTGTGCTCAAATTTTTTGGTTCTGTTGCTCTCCTGTGGACCTCCTGTCTTCTCCAGCTCTTACTATTATTTCCCACTTCTTTCATAAAATTTCCTGCATTCTGCCCAAAGTTTGGCCATAAGTCTCAACATCTGCTTTGATAGTCTGAAGGACAGAGCCTTTCAGAGGGCCTCTGTGGGAAGAGCCTAACTTGCTTCCTGTTTTCTTCTTCTTCTGGTGTACATCCTCTTTGCCTTTCAGAGTGGGGATTGAGCATTTTAGTCAGAGTCCTCCATCTTGATTAGTTTCTTTAGGTGTACAGATTTTAGTAGGTTTATCCTATATTATATGTCTATATGAGTGAGTATGTACCATGTGCAAGTAATCCAATTAAGAAATGGGGAACAGAACTAAACAGAGAATTCTCGACAGAGGAATATCAAATGGCAGAGAAACACTTAAAGAAATTCTCAACCTCATTAGCCATCAGGAAAATGCAAATCAAAACGACCCTGAGATTTCACCTTACACACATTAGAATGGCCAAGATCAAAACCTCAAGTGACAACACATGCTGCAGAGGTTGTGGAGAAAGGGGAACCCTCCTCCACTGCTGGTGGGAATGTAAACTGGTATAACCACTCTGGAAATCAATCTGGCGCTTTCTCAGACAACTAGGAATAGCGCTTCCTCAAAATCTAGCTATAACACTCCTAGGCATATATCCAAAAGAGGCTCAAATACACAATAAAGACATTTGCTCACCATGTTTGCAGCAGCTTTATTTGTAATAGCCAGAAGCTGGAAACAACCCATATGCCTCTCAACTGAAAAATGGATACAGAAATTGTGGTATATCTACACAATGGAATACTACTCAGCCATGAAAAATAAGGAAACCATGAAATTTGCAGGTAAATGGTGGGATCTGGAAAGGATCATCCTGAGTGAGCTATCCCAGAAGATTTGTTGCTTTTTAACTTTAGTTCTTTATATATTCTGGTATTAGCCCTCTTTCACATATAGGGTTGGTAAAAATCTTTTCCCAGTCTGTAGGCTGTCATTTTGTTCTGATGACAGTGTCCTTTGCTTTACAGAAACTTTTCAGTTTCATGAGGTCCCATTTATTGATTGTTGGTTTTTAGAGCCTGTGTTATTGGTGTTCTGTTAAGGAAGTTGCCTTTTGTGCCAATGAGTTCAAGGCTCTTCCCCACTTCTTCTAACAGATTTAGTGTGTCTGGTTTTATGTTGAGGTCTTTGATCCACTTGGACTTTAGTTTTGTGCAGGGTGATAAATATGGATCTATTTGCATTTTTCTACATGCAGACATCCAATTAGACCAGCACCATTTGTTGATGATGCTATCTTTTCTCCATTGTATGGTTTTGGCATCTTTGTCAAAAATCAAGTATCCCTAGGTGGGTGGCTTTATTTCTGGGTCTTCTGTTCAATTCCATTGATCCACCATTCTGTTTCCATGACAGAACCATGCAGTTTTTACTACTATTGCTCTATAGAACAGCTTGAGATCAGGAATGGAGATAACTCCAGAAGATCTTTTATTGTAGAGAATTTTTTTTTAATCTGTTCTGGGTTTTTTGTTATTCCATATGAAATTGAGAATTTTTCTTTTAAATTCCAGATAATATTGTGTTGTTAATTTGATGGGAATTGCATCAAATTTGTAGATTCCTTTTGGTAAGATGGCCATTTTTACTATATTAATCCTGTCAAGCCATGAGCATGGGAGTCTTTCCATCTTCTGATATCTTCTATTTCTTTCTTCAGAGACTTGCAGATTTTTTCAAACAAGTCTTTGATTTGCTTGGTTAATATTACACCGAGGTAATTCATGTCCTTTGTGGCTATTGTGAAGGGTGTTGTTTCCCTAATTTCTTTCTCAGCCCACTTGTCTTTTGTATACAAGAGGGCTATTATACAGCAAACCTATAGCCAACATCAAACTAAATGGAGAGAAACTTAAATCAGGGACAAGGCAAGGCTGCCCACTCTCTCCATATCTCTTCAGCATAGTTCTTAAAATCTTTGCTAGAGCAATAAGACAATTAAAGGAGAGCAAGGAGATTCAAATCAGAAAGGAAGAAGTCAAAGTATCACTATGTGAAGATATGATACGATATTATATATGTGTGATCCCAAAAATTCCACCAGGGAACTCTTACAGCTGATAAACACCGTCAGAAAAGTGACTGGACACAAAATTAACTAAAAAAAAAAAAAAAAAGTAGCCCTCCTGTATACAAGGGATTTCTTATTACGTAGTACCATGTCATTTTCTGGTTGTGGCCAAGTAAGTTCTATATAATTCTACTCCCAATACATAGGATGAAATGCACAGAACTCTGAAATATGTTTTGAAGTTTTAAGGTTTATAATTTGTTAGTTTTTCAAATATATTCTATATGTATGCATAATTATTAAAACATAATTGTAAATATTTTAAAATAAAATAAACATGTCAAAAACGATCAACCATAAAGACACATGCCTATAATTCCAACACTCAGGGAGGCAGAAGCAGGAAGATCTCTGTGAGTTCAAGGCCAGTCTGGCCTACAAAGCAAGTCCAGGACTGACAGGGTCAAACAGAGAAACCCCCTCAAAATAATCATTATCCATAAAATAAGATGCCAGAACAAGAAGCAATCACTCTCCAGAGGACACAGGGCCCGTCTTTTGTGGTTCAAAGACCAAAAGTATGCTTGTAGAACTTCTGAGCACACAAATGAGAAATAGGATCAAAGAAAGATTTCAAAATTAGAGGTTGAAATTTTTAAATTTAATAAAATATGATAGAAATTTAAAAATTACTCATTCTGTAGTTACAGAAATAAAAGCTCAACTAAATATCTGTTTTAAAACAGCAATTACGAAGTGATCCTGTTTGAATTCAAATTTAGAGACCAAGTTTCTTTCTTTCTTTTATTCTTCTTGTTGTTGTTGGGTTGTTTTGGTTTGGGTTTTGGTTTTGGCTTTGGTTATGTTTATGGTTTTGGTTATGCTTATGTTTTTGGTTTTGGTTTTCGAGAGACGGTTTCTCTCTGTAGCCTTGGCTGTCCTGAATTCACTCACGGCAATCTGTCTGCCTCTGCCTCTCTGAGCGCTGGTATCAAAGGCCTGGATACTACGCCAGGCTGGAGCCTGGGAGGTTCATTCTGACATGGGAGGTTAGAATACACAAAGAGCATTCCTCCTTCTCTGTAGAGAAAAGAGTTTAAATATAATAACATCACTGATAGTCAAGGAGGCGCTAACCCAGTGGAGTTAATGGTATGCTTTCCAGTGGCTGTGCAGAGACAGAGATTCTTTGGTCCCCAGAACTATTTGGACCAAAGTACCATGCATACCTTTCCCTGTCATCTCCATTTCATAAGCCTGTTTATGAGTTTGGAGCAGCCACATCTTACTAAAAATATACCAATGTGATTATGCCTAGATTGGAAACATAAAGTCCATTAACCATCTTTAGGCCTCAGATTCACAGCCACTTTAGTTCCACAAAGTGCCTCACAGAATAACACTGGAGACATTCAATCTAAGATATTAACTAAGGTGGGGGGGGAAAAAGCCTTGCTCATTGCAAGTCTTAGGTCTGCTTTAAAGATTTTTCCCTCATGGATGCCTGTCCAAATGGAAAAGCATTTTTGAGCTGTAGAGGACTGACAAATGTGAGTTTAACAACTGCTTTATTGGCATATTGTTTTCTAATGGTTTCAGTATTTAAGCAAACAAAAGGGAAGATATTGAAAACACTGACTGTCTATTCTTTTAATACAGGTTTAATTTTTATTGAAAATAGTTTTTTCTTCTATACAACGTACTCTCTTCACATTTTCACCTCCCCAACTCCTCCTACATCCTCCCTATCTCCCCACCCACCCAAACCCCTACCTTGTCTTTCTATCTCTCATTAGAAAACAAACAGGCAACTAAAAAACAAACAAGAAAATGACAAAATAATGGAAAAAACAGGAAAACAAACAGAGCCAAAGGAAAAGCAGAAAAAGACACATAAAGGTGCAGAGACATACATACACACACATTTGCACATATAGAATCCCATTAAAAATGCAAAATCGGAAACCATAATATATATGCAAAAGACCTGTGAGGTTAGGAAAGGAAAATCAACAACAACAAAATCCAAAACAAACAAACAAACAAACAGACACCCAGACAAAGCCCTATGAGAAAAAACACTGTAAAAACACCACTGAGTTTGTTTTGTGTTGGAAATCTACTGCTGGGCATGGAGCCTGCCCATAATTATGGTTTGTATACCCAGTGAGACTTCACTGGAGAAAATTAGTTTTTCCTTCGCAATCCATTGCCAATTGGACATAGCTCTGGGTTAGTGATGGGAGCTTGCATTCACTTCCCCTCTCAGTTTTGGAGGCCCATATGGTTTAGATCTGTTCAGGCCCTGTGCGTGCCATCACAGTCTGAGTATGACTGTGGGTCAGCTCTAGAAGGCGATATTTTTTTTTCTGTGCTCTCTTCCATCCCCACTGGCTCTTACAATCTTTTTGCTTCCTCTTTTACAAAGTTCCATTAGACTTTAGGGGAGGGATTTGATGGAGATATCCCATTTAGAACAAAGTGTTCCAAGGTGTCTGATTTTCTTCACATTTTCAGGTCATGGGTTTCTGTGTTTCCATTTACTGCAGGAGGAAGCTTCTCTGTTAACGACTGAGCACAGCACTGATCTATCAGTAGAGCAGAATGTCTTTGGGAGTCATTTTAACACTACATTCCTTTAATGGAACAGTAGTACCATTTGGTTTTCTCCTAGTTCCATGGCCTATCTAGTACTATGTTCTTGGCCACCCAAGTAGTGTCAGGCATTATGTTACCTCTTATTGAATAGGTCTTTAATCTAATCACATAGTGCTTAGTTATCCCCACAGTTTTGTGCCACAACTGCACCAGGGTATCATTCAGGAAGCTCAGCATTGTAGTTAAAAGGCTTTGTAGCTGGTAGGTATTCATCCTTCTCCTCTGCCAGCATGCAGAATACCTTCCAGTACAATGATCACTAGTCAGTAAGGCTAAAGGCTCTACGTCAGAAGCATTTAGACATCTCCATGGTCAATAAGATATGGAAGTGTTATCTTCAGCAATAGAGCCTTCCCATCAGTTAGATGCAGCCTCTAGCCTTGGCAGTAGCCTGCGTTGTTCAGCCAACAGGTCAATCAGATTGACCTCTACGTTAGATGTAGAATTCCCTAATTATCAAAGACTTAACATCCACATGTAACTAAATACATACTATATTTGTCTTTCTGATGATTTGTTACCCCACTCAGCATGATTTTTTTCTAGTTCTAGCCAGTTACTTGCTTTAATGACTGTAAGTGCTCTTTTTGAGGCTAAGTAATATTCCATTGTGTAAATGTACCACATTTTTATTATCTATATGCTATTGAAAGATATCTAGACTGTCTCCAATTTCTGGCTAGTATGAATAAAACATCAATGAACATGAATGAGCAAGTGTATTTTCACTCATGTATACAATGTATTATAATAATATTTACCCCATATGTTTCCATCTCGACTTCATGTAAATCCCATTATGGAAAATGGGATCAGAACAGGACATTTCTGTGGGGGGTGTGGGAGAAACACCTTTTCACTTTCTTCTACACAAAAACATTGAAATACCAGGTGTGTGTGTGTGTGTGTGTGTGTATGTAAAATTTGTACGCCATTCAGAAAACAGTAAAAACTAAGTAAGTTAAAACAATCAAAACTGTGTTAAAATGTTAATTTGTTTATCTACCGACCATATGTCAGATTGTAGATTGTCCATAACTTGTGTTCTAAGAGCACGTCATTTGTTCCTCCCTGAGTCTTCCTATATATTGCCCTCTGTATCTGTGGTGATATGTCTCCTGACTTTTCTTGCTTTATTCTTGTATTTATTTAGTTGTTGATAAAATCATATCTTCAAAATGTTTTCACATAAAATATCAGTGCCCTTAAAGGGTTCTCCTCCAGCTGGTGCTCATGTATTTACTTTTCCTATGTTTGTTTATTTATTTATTTATTTTTTGACAGGCTACTAATTTTCATTTCAAAATTAGTTTAGATAATTTTTTAAATTATTTATTAATTGCTCTTTATTCACTTTTTATCCCCCTTCCCTTCTCCTGTCCCAATCCTTCCCTTCCTCCACCCTCTGCATCCATGCCCCTCCCCAAGTCCACTGATATGGGAGGTCTTCTTTTTCCTCCTTCTGATCCTAGTCAATTAGGTCTCATCAGGAGTGGCTGCATTTTCTCCTTCTGTGGCCTGGTAATGTTGCTTCCCCCTCAGGGGGAATTAATCAAAGAGCAGGCCAATCAGTTCATATCAGAGACAGTCCCTGTTCTTATTACAATGGAATCCACTTGGCTACTGAACTGCCATGAGCTACATCTGTGCAGGGGTCTTAGGTTATCTCCATGAATGGTCCTTGGTTGGAGTATCAGTCTCAGGAAAGACCCCTGTGCTCAGATTTTTTTGGTTCTGTTGCTCTCTTTGTGGAGTTCCTGTCCTTTCCAGATCTTACTGTTTCCCACTTCTTTCATAAGATTCCCTGCACTCTGCCCAAAGGTTGCCCGTAAGTCTGCAGACTATCAATGCAGATGCTGAGACTTATGGGCAACCTTTTCCTATGTTTAAACACTAAATATATCCGTATAAATAGATTCTTCTTTAACTTAAATAACAAAGTTATAAGTCGTATGCTTTATTCAGGAAATTTATTCCCATTTTGATAGATGTCTTGAAGTCAGAGTTTATAACCTGTATTTATAAATTTAAGATGAAAAGTACAGAAAATAGAAGCCTATGGGTATTCATCTGTTTAGAAAACAATTTCAAGCAGGTATTATATGCTGAACCTCAATGTGAAAGCATTCAATAATTGGTTGAAGTGAGTCTGATTAATTTTATACTTATATTTTCTTCTATACTGTATTGAACTATGACCAGTAGTAGCAGCAACACTCATATTTAACTACAACTATTGGGAGGCTAAGGCTCAAGGCCAGTCTGCTCTGCCTACTGAGTTCCAGGCCAATCAGTGCTATATAGTAATAAGTCTGTTTCAAATATTCTATATTAGTCTATTAAAACAAGAAGTAAACTGAAAGCAAACCATCTGTTTTTCACAATTTGGCTGAGACAATGAGTTATGGGAGGTACTGACATAAGCCTGTCATGATTATAGTTTCTCGCTTGAATGTATCTTCTATTGTTCCATACTCCAGAACATAAGACAGTTTTCAACATCAGAATTAAATATCCTACATTCCTCAAAAATAACAACAATGACAAGAGATACATTCAGTATAAAAAAACCTGTGCAAAGCCCAAAGTACAATGGATACTTAGCTTCCATTTATGGCTTTATCAAAGCCCTCTGTGAACCTGGTATTGAGTGCTTCACTTCCAGGTATAATAACTTTACCAGAAGCTGAGTTCATTTCAGTAGGTATAGTGAATGATCTGCATTGTTTCTGAGCCTACTCACATCAATAGGGTTTAAGCGATCATCTGGAAGTCAAATTAACTTTTCTTCAATTTTGATGTCTTTCTTTTGTCTTTTTTTTTTTCCCTCTGTGAAAAGTTGGGTTCAGGCAGCGTCTAATACTATCACCTTCACTACTCTAGCTGTCTTTTAATGCAAGTCAATCTGTCATGCAAAGTCCAGCTTATATTTTTCCTGACTTTATTTTCTTAACATTGTTTCACCAGAAAACATTGAAGATAGGGTCTATGTCCTGCAAAGTGCTAGGTCCTGTGGAATACAAAACAATTAGACCCTGTTTCAATTGCAGGAGTCTCAAATCATAATGAAAGAGAACATGACACAAACAAAAATTTAAATACAATGGATGGAGTGTGTCTGCTAAAGTTATTGCAGGCAAGAGTGGGCCAACAACAAAAACAGCAGATGACAATGAGCCTAGTCTGGTTTCAGCCCTTTCTGATCTATTGATTCTCGGATTCTACTGCCATCTGCTTTAGAAAAATTCATGACTTAATAATGCATGAGGGAACATTGCCTTAAGGTGTAGTTATGCTTTTCCACAAATGACCTATGCAATTACCCCAGAGTAGTAAGCAGCAATTGTAAAGGGAAGTTCGAACAAGTGTACAGGGAGATAATGCTACAAAATGATCCCTGTTTCAATTTTCCTTCTCATAACTACATAAAATTACATTTGCTTCTATCACAGACATAGGCAGTAAAAAATGAAAAAAATACCCATTAGATTATCTTCCTTCATCTCTCACTAGAAAGTATTCTCTTTTTTTTTTCCATCTCTCACTCTATGGCAGGCTTTCTAGGGACTTCAGTCTATTTGCTGATTCCAAAATAATAGAGATAATGATGAATGAAGAAAGAGACTTCATCCATTAGTGTCCATACTTGGCAAACCCGTGATATTCAGGTTGCTACCATCAAAATGCGTTTGGCTGGAAGTCAAGGCAATGTCATGAAGTTGAGGTGAGTCTTAGCTTAAGAAAATGAAGAGGGTGTTAGAATCTGCATAAATGTTCAGAGCTGAGTAAAAAGGTCATTGTTGATGAGTATCTTCCAGGTGCATGCCAGGGAACCCTAAGACTTCTGAGGCATTTATTAAGTGAAAAATGGAATGGGTATATAAATTTAGGATAATAAGAAAAATGTAAACATACTATAGACACTTGAGCGAACTACAAAATCTGTTATCCCTCTTTGATAAATCTTAATCTATTTTAAATACTATGTAAGAGTATGCGTGACTGCATGATGTATGTGTGTAACTGTGGGTACACATGTGGCACGGGGTATATGTGGAGATCAAAAGACATCTTGGATATTTGTCCCTACTGTTGGTCAGCCTTGCTGAGGCAAGGTCTCTGATTGTTTACTATTGTGTGTGTTAGGATAGCCATTCTCCAGGAATTCCCCTGTCTGCCAAGCCCATCTTGTCATGTAGTTATATACTACCAGAACAATCTTCACGTGGATGTGAGGAATCCAAACTCTTAAAATAAGCAATTATACACACTGAGCCATCTTCCTAACCCTAAATGCTCATCTTAATTCCTACCCTTAAAAAGTACCTCCTAACAATTACATCTATATCATAGTCATTTCTCAGATAGGTGAATAAATGTCTCCAATTATCACTGAGAGGCATTAAAATTGATCCCACTTTTAACACTTACTACATTTATTAACAATTATAAAGAACATAAACAATAATGAAATATTTTGTATCTATTAAACACTGAACCATACTTAGATATATAGCTTTAAGAGAAAATTACCTATCAAGTCAAATAATTCCATTTATAAATTCAGGTACATTGAAATAATATGCTGTTTACTCTTAAGAAATATCTTTATTCACTTGGTAATGTTCCTCCTGCTTATAAAGATTCATTAAAAAGTGATGTAACAGAGGGTCTCTTAAAGACTCTATCTAGCAGTGTATCAAAGCAGATACTAAGACTCATAACCAAACCTTTGGCAGAGTGCAGGAAATCATATGAAAGAAGGAGGAGTTTGTATGACATGAAGAGGATAAGGGCTCCACAAGGACCGAATATATCTGGGCAAAGGGGTCTTATATGAGACTGTTTCTCCAACCAAGGACCATGTATGGATATAACCTAGAACCTCTGCTCAGATGTAGCCCTGGTAGCTCAGTAACCAAATGGGTTTTCCTAGTAAGGGGAACAGGGAATATTTCTGACAGGAACTTAATGGCAGGCTCTTTGGCCTCCCCACCCACACGGGAGGAACAGCCATGCTAGGTTACAGAAGAAGACTTTGCAGCCAGTCCTTAAGATACCTGATAAAACAGGGTCAGATGAAAGGGGAAGAGGTCCTCCCCAATCAATGGACTTGGAAAGGGACAGAGAAGAGATGAGGGAGGGAGAGTGGGATTGGGAGGGAATGAGGGAGCAGTTTACAGCTGGGAATAAAATGTAACTAATAATAAAAATAAAAAATAAAATAAGTGATGTAATAGAAGATGATTTCCCTTTAATTGAAAATAGCTTCTTTCCTCATACAATGTATTCTGATTACAGTTTTCCCTGTACTCCTCCCAGATCTCTCCCACTCCTCTCCCATCTGGATCTACTCCCTTTCTGTCTCTTTAGAAATCAAACAGATTCTAAGAGATAACAAAAAACATAACAACAACAAAAATAAAACAAAAAGCATCACATTAAAGTTTAACAAGGCAAACCAACAGAAGAATAACAGCCCCAAGACCAGGCAAAACAATCAGAGACACACCCATTCACACACTCAGGAGTCCTGTAGAAACACTAAATTAAAAGCCATAGTATGCATGCAGAGGACCTGGTGCAGACTCATGCAGGCTCTGTGCTAGCTGTTTCAGTCTCTGAGTTCTTATGAGTCATCCACAATTGATTTGGAGTGTCTTGTTCTTCTGGTGCCCTCAGTGCCCTCTGGCTCTTACAGTCTTTCCATGTCCTAGTCCATATGATTTCCTGCTCTCTGAGGAGAGGGATTTGATGGAGAAATCCCATGTCAAGCTGAGTGTTTATAGTCTCTCTCTCTCTCTCTCTCTCTCTCTCTCTCTCTCTCTCGTGTGTGTGTGTGTGTGTGTGTGTGTGTGTGTGTGTGTGATGTATGGCTCTGTGTCTCTGTGTTTGTTCTCTTCTGCTTCAGTAAGAAGTGATGACTGAATAAAACATCAGTTTATGAGTATAGCAGACTATCATTAGGAACTATTTTGTCGCTATCATTCTTTCTTTTCTTTCTTTCTTTCTTTCGTTTTTTTTAGGCAAGTAATATTTGGTGCAACCCTAGTAAAAGTAAAAGTCATTTAAAGTTCTCCAACCAAAACACAAGCAAGCAAAAAAAAAAAGCAACCCATATTTAGAGCAGAATTCTATCATTCAAAAAATAGTGCCAATATTTCTCAAATTTGTTCCACTAAGTAGAAAAAAGGAAGATTACCCATTTTATTTTATGAAGCCATATCCTGACACACAAACCACATAAAGACCTAACAATGAATGAGAATTATAAAGAGAACCTTCATATGAAAATAGATTAAAAGATACACAATAAAATATATGTAAACTGAACCAAGAATACATAAAAAAAATCATCTACCATGATCAAATAAGCTTCATCCCAGGGATGGCTCAATATATGAAAATCAATAAATGTAATCTACCATATAAACAAACTGAAAGAAAAAAAAAACACTTGATAGACTGACTAGTTGAAGAAAAAGCCTTTGACAACATACAATATATGTTTATGATAAAAGTCCTGAGAAATCAAACATACAAGGGACATAAGTAATAAAAGCATAATAATATGACATTTTCAATATAATAGATATGAACCTAATAAAAGCAGTTTATAGAAAACCCATAGTCAACATCAACTTAAATTGGGAGAAACTCAAAGCAATTCTGCTAAAATCAGGAAGAAGACAAGGTAGTCCACACTCTCCATTACCTATTCAATTCAGTACTTAAAAGTCTTAACTTCAATAGAGCAGTAAGATAACTGAAAGAGATCATGGGGTTACAAACTGGAAATGAAGAAATCAAAGCATCTTTATTTGCAAATGATATGAGAGTATTCTTTTTTTTTCTTAAGTTATATGAAAAATTTCATGAAGAAACAACCACATCTGATAAACACAATGAGCAAAATCGTCAGATAAAAAATTAACTCAAAAAAGTCAGTTGCTATCCTATATACAAATGACAGACTGAGAAAGAAATCAAGGAAACAACACCATTCTCAATAGCCTCAAGTAATACAAACTATTTTAGGGTAACTCTAACAAAGTAAGGCCAGTACAGATGTAGCCCTCACAGCTCAGTCTCCAAGTGGGTGCCCTAGTAAGGAGAACAGGAACTGTCTCTGGCATGAATTCAGTGGCTGGCTCTTTGGTCACCTCCCTCGGAAGTGGAAGCAACCTTATCAGGCCACAGAGGAAGACAGTGCAGCCAGTCCTGATGAGACCTGATAGGCTATGGTCAGAGGGAAGGGGAGAAGAACTTCCCCTATCAGTGTACTTGGGGAGGCCTTGGGAGGAGAAGAGAGAGGGAAGGTAGGACTGGGAGGTGACAAGGAAGGGGGTACGGCATGGATGCAAAGTGAATAAACTGTAATTAATAAAAAATAAATAAAATTTAAAAATAGAAAAAAAAGAAAAGACAGGTGTCTCGAATAAGGATTTGGAATAGCCTTGTCTGAGTATAAACATAGAATTTAGAAGCCAGCTAACATCTATGACAATTCAGCTAATTAGTTCATAATTTTATGATTATTTTTTCTTTCTTTTCTGTTTTTTTTTATAGTAGAAGCATAGATGATTAGTTTTACATTATCCTTTCTGTGAATTTAAGACTTTCTTATTTACTAAAAATGGTTTTGATGGAGAAAAAAGAAAGCAAAGTTAAGTGGGAAGGAGGATGCAATTGGGAAGAATTGGGGAAGACTAAAAATGGTCAAAACAAATTACATGAAGTTGTGAGAGAACTAATAATTTTTAACCTTTTCTGTTTACTTGTTTTCTGCTATGATCATTTTTAATCAAATAATTATAGGATATATTTTAGTATTGTTTCTCTTCCCTCACTCCTTCTAAATTGATTGTTTTTCATTCTTTTGTTTGTTTTTGGAGAAGGAGAGGTATTTTTCTCATTAATTAATTTATTCATTTATTTTACATCCAAATGGAAGCTTCCCTGCCTCCTTTCCTCTCAGTCTCTAGCTGTGCCCTCCCATCCCCCTTACTTTCTCTTCCGAAAATATAGACTTCCCATGCATATCAACCTGCCTTGGTATACCAAGTAGGACTGGGTCCATCTTCTTCAGAAGGTTCCAAAAGCAGGCAACACAGAGAGAGCTCTTGGTCCTGCTGTGAGAGGTCCCACATGAAGACCACGCTGTATACATCTGGTTCCATCTGTGTAGGGGACCTTGGCGCATCCCATGCATGTTCTCTTGTTGGTGGTTCAGTCAGGGAAGATTTTTGTTGATGTTTTAAAAGCAGAGCATTTCTTTAAAATCTCAGACTTTCTGGATATCACTTTTCAGCAGTATCTATGCCGTGACTATAAAACTCACTTGATTCTGTTTTTGTTCTTTAAAGTACAATAAGTTGGTGGGGTTTTATTGGGTTTTTGTTTTGCTTGGTGGTTTGGTTTAAAACAGACTTTTCTGAATTTTCTCTGTAGTTCAGTCTGGTCTCCAACTCAGAAGGATCCATTTGCCTCTACATCCAGAGTGCTGGGATTACCATGCCCAGGTAAGGTTTGCCAAATTGTCCATATTTAGTCTATCTTGGTGACGATGTAATATTCAAATTAAAAGCATATGTATTTGATACTGATTATGTAGAGTTTTGTTAAAATGTTAGCTAAATCAAGGTGAATTAAAGCACTGTATAAAATTTCTGTTTTCACACAGACTCTCGTACACAGCATCTCACATTTACCTTCATTAAGTCCTAGTGTGTGTTCTGATGATGAATAACATAATCATATTTTTTTTCTCTTACTTTATTTGGCAGTTTCTGGCCACCATGAATATGGATACGAATATCTTACATGCATTCTGAATGAGATTCAGTTATTAGAATGTTCAACAGTTTTTTTTTCCTCTGTACCTGTTTTTTATAGAGTGTTGGCTCTGATTTCCTTTGCACGCTATAAACATTTTACATGTATTTCTGCTGTATATATGTGATATACATGTTTGTAATGTTTCCATATTGGAAGTCGTTTTCATTAAATATCACTCACGTGTATAATTTATTTTCATTACCCATTTTTGTCAACTTGATACAAACCAGAGTCACCTGAGTTAAGGAAACTTCAGTTGAAGAATTGTGTCCTTCTAACTTGTTTCCACCTGACCTTTGACTTTTTTAATTTTTAAACTTAATTTTAAATTTGTTTTTACATATTTTAGTTATATGTGGATGTTCTGATCACGCATGTAAAAAGTGTAGACAAATTCATTTAAAGAGTGGATAAACAAAGCCTGAATCCTAACAGTATTCATTGTGGCTCAGCATTACCCTGTAGGTTTCTAATGTATACCTATGTTCTACATTTTATACATACATAATACATACATACTTATTGTAATTATCCTTGATGACATCTACATGTTGTATAGGAAAATCTTCTATTAGATACAGTATCCCTTCAAATCGATGTGTCCTGTGGCTGAATTCTGGAGAAGAGTACATCTTAAACTGTTAAATAAGGATTTCAGTCAACTCCTCTAATGTCTAATTCGTGAGACTTTGTCACTGTTATGTCACTGTTATTAAAATAATAAACATTTTATTACTATTTTAGGAGGCTGATAGATGATACACCACACCATCTGAGTGCTGTTTATTGATCAATTAAAATGTGCATTTTAGTTTACTTACTCTTTGAAGTAGGTAAACGGGTAAATGTTATCCTGTGTATCTTTTTAGAATTTTTACCAGTAATTCTCCAACATGGCTGAGGCAAATTGAGACCTCATGATTTCTGTACACAGACAAACTTAAACAGAAAGGTACAAGATGGACAAATTTACTCATTCCTTGCCCTCTTTCTCATCTCAAAATTATTAATTAAATCATTTATCCCAATTTGTTCATCACACTCTCCAGGAAAAAGACAATTAACCAGTGGAGAGAAGGAGATTTATTATGTTAAAAATTACTGTATATAGTAATAAAAGAAAGATACATTCAGAGTCTTCAAAAACAAGCTCTTGCATTTGGAACTTGGCATTTAATAAAACTTCAGTTAACTTTACAGGCACCTTTTTTTAAAATCTCCATTTATTTCATGTTAATTAGAAAGAAATATGCACATTGCAAACAAATTAAAATATATACCATGAAGTTGACATTTTAAACATTTTTTTTAGTAGACTCATGGCCATCATTATAAAAAACAAACGAACAAACAAACAAAAAACACATACAATTTGCTTGTCTTTATCCTAACCACAGTCTCTAGCCCTGAATACAACTAGTTAATGATCACTCATTCAGCTGAGACTCACACTTCCTCACATGCTTTCAGGGAGGACTTCGTAATTAAACATACTGTCACTGACTGAACCTAAATTACTTTTTTCTTTAACTTTACATAGCAACATCAGAATAGTTTGAGTTTTCTGTGTGTTGAAACCTCGGCTCATGATGGCATGGACTTTAAATGTAGACACTGAAATGTAAATGGGTAGTGCACGCGCAGCAGGATAGGGCATCAGGCTTCTGGCATCTCTAATGCAACGTCTTAATGCTTTCCCCTCATTTCAACCTTCCTTACGGTTCTTACCACACTTCTTAGACTTTGCTTTTTCCAAATGCGTGATGACTTCATTTACTTACATAAACTACGTACAGTAAAAACGGTTTTGAAATGATCAGGAAAGCCATATGAAAAAGTTTCATTCGAAATCTTTACCTCATTTGTATTTGGCAACGTTGAAGAAAATACTATCTATCCTATCTAGGTGAGTCTAAAGTTTTGTACCTAAATTATTCTCTATCTTATTTTGATTTTTTTTCAGCTTAAAAAAACATCTTTCTAGACCTTAAATCATATTTTTAAAATCCTACACAACTTAAGCCTAACTGTGAAACTATAACTACCTAGTCTTCAGCCCCCAAAAAAACTTGAGAAGGAATAAAATTATTACTTAAGTAGGAAATGCAGACAAGCAGCTTCCAAAACTAAGAGATGACAGAGATAGTTTAGTGCCTGGGTCAGCCACCTCTATATATGATATGGGAGAATCATCTTCAGTTTTCTGACTCAGTATATCTGGCAGACATAATTGTGAAGCAGGAACTATGAAGGATTTGCTTACCCTGCCATGGCAGAGCTTGAAAGTCAACTCAGAATACATCCAAGTCTTCTCCATTTGCATGGCATATTGTCCATAGAGAGAACTGGGGCATTTTTGTCCAGTGGCTAGCTTGCCATTACTGAAGCATTTTCCAAAATGAGATTTTATGGTGCTCATCATCTTTGTTGGGGTATAGTGGGGTGTTTCCAGGAGTTGACATGTCTCAAGAAAAAAAATATCAAAAATTAATTTAAAAGAACATATTTAAATGCCATAGGCTGTAGGTCTCTGAACTTTATGATGACCATCTATACATCTATTTACATTTATATTTACATAGTATATCATCATGCCATCTGTCTCTCTCTATCTATCATATATCGATCATAAATCTGAATAGGTAAATCTTGTTTTTAGATATTGACTATCTCCCACCTATGATGTTTATTTCTATGTAAACTAAACTAGCATCTGACAAGAACATGAGTCTGAATGATTAACCATTAACTTGCACAAGTTAATTGTCCTAAACAGTTTGTAATAGCAGCTTTTAACAGTACTGGAAATGATCCTCACATTTGTAAATGATTTTTATAGGTCCAATACCTCATACTGGAGCAGAAACTTCTCCCTAGTCCACTGATAGGAGGGACCTCCTCCCCTTCTATCTGACCTAGCCCATCAGGTCTCCTCAGGACTGGATGCATTGTCTTCCTCTGTGGCCTGGCAATGCTGTACCCATGCCCACCCAGGCGGAGGTGATCAGAGAACCTGCCACTGAGCTCATGCCAGAGACAGCCCTTGTCCCCTTACTAGGGAACCCACTTGGAGACTCAGTCCATGGGCTACATCTGAGCAGGGATATTAGGTCCTTTTCATGCATGGTCCTTGGTTGGGATATCAGTATCTACAGGGCCCCTACAGGGCCAGTTTTTTTGTTTGTTTGTTTGTTTGATTGTTTGTTTGTTTGTTTGTTTTGGTTTTTTTTTTTTTTTGGCTCTGTTGGACTCCCATGGTCATAGCAGCTCTATTCATAATAATCAGAGTCTGGAAACAACCTAGATGTCCCTCAGTGGAGGAATGGATACAGAAATGGTGGTACTTTTACACAGTGGAATACTACTCAGCTACTAAGAACAGGGACATCATGAGATTTGCAGGCAAATAGTGGAAACTAGAAAAGGTCATCTTGAATGAGATAACTCAGAAGCAGAAAGACAAACATGGTATATACTCACTCATAAGTGGTTATTAGACATAATGTAGGATAAACATACTAAAACCTATACTTCTAAAGAAGATAAACAACAAGAAAGACCCTAGGGAATATACTCAATCCCCATTCAGAAGGGCAAACATGATAGATATCAGAAGCAGGAGAAGACAGGGAACAGGACAGGAGTCTACTACAAATGACCTCTGAAAGGCTCTACTGATGAAGGTATCGAAGCAGAGTTTGAGACTCATAGTCAAACTTTGGGGAGAATGCATGGAATTTTATTAAAGAAGGGGGAGATAGAAAGACCTGGAGGGAACATGAGCTCCAAAAGGAGACCAACGGAGCTGAAAGAAACTTCTAAAAGTCAGTAAAGACAAATTTTTGTGATTCTACTTTTGTCCCTCCTTAAATTCTCTTTTTAAAATCTCAAAGATGCTTTTCAGTGGCCCTCTGTGGTAGTCTCCTGTCCTGCTCTCTGTTTTCTCCCTCCTGCAGGGTATCAGAGCAGATACTGAGACTTATAGCCAGACTTTGGGTGGAGTGCAGGAAATCTTATGAAAGAAGGGGGAGATACTAAGACTTGGAGAGGACAGGAGCTCCACAAAGAGAGCAACAGAACCAAAAAGTCTGAGCACAGGGGTCTTTTCTGAGACTGATACTACAACCAAGGACCATTCATGGAGATAACCTAGAACCCCTGCATAGATGTAGCCCATGGCAGTTCAGTGTCCAAGTGGGTTCCATAGTAATGGAGACAGGGACTGTCTCTGACATGAACTGATTGGCCTGTTCTTTGATCTCCTACCTCTGAGGGGGAAGCAGCCTTACCAGGCCACAGAGGAAGACAATGCAGCCACTCCTGATGAGACCTGATAGACTAGGATCAGAAGGAAGGGGAGGAGGACCTCCCTCATCAGTGGACTTGGGGAGGGGCATGCGTGAAGAAGGGGGAAGGAGGGTGGGAATGGGAGGGGAGGAGGAAGGGAGCCACAGGGAAGATTCAAAGTGAATAAACTGTAATTAAGAAAAAGAAAAAAAAATGAATCTCAAATATGAGAAGAATTCCAAGGCCACTTTGGTGGTTTTCTTTCAGTAATATGTTACTGAAAAACATGATACGCCAAGACAACAGGGCATCAAATAACATGACAAAGTGGATCCTTCCTTAGAGTTGGCAATATTTTGAATATTTTGCATTGGGGTCTGGCTGTACAGTTCCTATTCCCATGGGAGTGACAGGGTTTGGGGAAAATTGCTCGGTTAACAATGAAAGAAGATCCAAAATATTTCATTATTAGGACAATGTGAAAAATTACTTTGTTGAAAAACGTGATGTTTGCCTCATTATTAATTATAAATACAAAAAAGATATGTACTATGTAATTCAAATTTTAAGGGTAGTGATTAAATCATATATTAAGTACACTCATTGTGTTATTATAATCCATCTCTAACTTTTCACATGTGAAGCTGGTACATAGCATTAATTAAAAAAGACTCAATTCTCCTTTTCAGCCACACACACAATGCCACTCTTTTTTTCTCTGTTCTCCACACCCACCTGACATACATGGAATAAGACTATATCAAAGCCTTTGCAACTGGATTATTTAGCTTAGCATGATATCCTCAGAATTAAACTGTGTTGCAGCATATAATGGCATTATTTTTTTTTTCCTTATCAACTTGAATAGTATTTCAATAGGACTGTGTGGCTGTGTAATTTTTCATTCATTCATTGATGAATTAGTTGTCCATTTTAGAAATAGTAGAACCTGCCACTATGGTATCATTAGTACATGGAGACACCTTCAAATTCTGTTTTTAATGGTTTTCGATGTAGACCAGCTGTAAAGTTTCTAGTCCATACCATAATTGAACATTTCTAATAATTTATATATAATGAGAAGCCTCATACATTTTCTAACATTGCTTTTATCCCCCATCTGTAGTGTAGAAATCCAGGGCCTAACACTTGTTGGGGAGTTGTTCAGCTACTAAAGTATGACTCCATCTCTAAAAATTACTGACAATATCCATATGTGTCACAGAGTAGAGTGAGGTCAGCTGTGAAGGTTGTAGAGATGTCGACCAGGGCTTAACTCTTAACAAGAATAACTCTCATTGGAAATACAAAATTATGCAGAGTGTCATGCCAAAGCATCTGTGCTCACCTAAGCGTTTAGTGCATCAGCAAATGTATCTGCACTCACCGCATTCTGTGAGAACCTGTGATGGCCTCTGTGAATGAGAGCACTGTAGATGAATGACAGTAACCCAGGCAGAAGTCTGGATTGTTAAACGGTAACTTTTCCCCAAAGAGACTAAAGTTACATGGGAGAGATTGTTTTAAAGCTAAAAATCCCAATTTTTACCTTTATTTTGCCATAAGTAGAAAAAAAGATAGCTTCCAGAGTAAATGAGGATGAATATGTGAATATAAAATAGCAGTGATTATTCAGTATCTGTTTGCACCTCAAATTGCAGTATCTCAGTGTCTGGAGAGAAGAAAAAATCTGCATAGGGCTGCTGTCCAGCTGTGATACAGATGTGAGAAATGTAAAGCTGACTCTAACTAGGTGGTGCTGATTAGCCTGTGGTGGCTGAGTGGAGTTTATCTCAATGGTACCAGTGAGAAGAGGAAGACACACTTGGAATAACAAGGAGCATCAGAGCGGTTTGTCCCACAAATTTTATGAAAGAAGGTGGCAGAAATCCTTCTACAATGCAGTCATGGGTTTGAAACAGTTTTCTTAGGCATCTTAGGATGCAAATTCTGGTTCATGCATTCTTTTATGTAGGATGAGGAATTCACAATCTCTCTGCTTCCTTCCAGCAGATATTGAGCAATTGTAGAAGTTACAGTTTCTGTGTTTCAGTCAAAAGGAATAATTCCTACTCAAAAGTGAACAACATAGGATAAAGCCCCAAATTCTTACAAAAACCTAATGATCTTATATTTAGGTAAATACATTTTTTACTATTTTATATATTTTGAAACTACTATGTATTGACTGGAATTGCCAGGAGTAAAAATTTCAAAAACATTCTAAAATCTATAGTCCTAAGGAAGCTAAACAGCAAGGAGGACCCTAGGGAAGAAGCTTAATCCTCATTCAGAAGGGCAAACAGAATAGACATCGGGCATAGAAGACAGGGAATATGACAGGAGTCTTTCACAGAGAACCTCTGAGAGACTCTAACCAGCAGAGATGCTGAGGTGCATAGCCAAACTTTGGGCCAAGTGCAGGATATCTTATGGAAGCAGGGGGAGATAGAAAGACCTGCAGGGGACAGGAGCTCCACAAGACCGACAGAGCCATAAAAACTAAAATCTGGGAGTCCTGCAGAGACTGATAAGACCATAGAGAGTACCAAAACCCCTGCTCAGATGCAGCCCAGGGACAGCTCAGTCTCCATGTGGGTTCCCTAGTAAGGGAAGAAGGGGTTGTCTCTGACATGGACACAGTTGCCAGGTCTTTGAGCACCTTCCCCTGGTGAGGTGTTTTGACTGTATATAGTTTATAAAGCCATGTTTTGGGGGAAAATGCCTTGACAATTTTTTTAATTATTTCATTATTATTTATTATAATGTGTTTATTTTGTATCCCAGCTGGAGCGCCTTCCTTCTTCTTCTTCCAGTCCCACTCTCCCTCCATATTTTCTCCTTAGATCCCTCCCCTAGGGGAGGTCCCCCTTCCTCCCCTATTATATAACACTAGCATATCAGGTCTCATCAGGACTGTCTGGATCCTTTTTCTCTGTGGCCTGGCAAGGCTGTGCCACCCAGGGGGAGGTGATCAAAAAAACAGCCACTGAGTTCATGTCAGAGACAGTCCCTGCTCTCCTTACTTGGGGATTCCACTTGGAGGCTGAGCTGCCTATTAGGGGAGAGTTCTAGGACCTCTTCATGCATGGTCCTTGATTGGTTGGCCCATTTGTCTCTGCAGCACCCTGTGGGCCTAGATTTTTTTACTCTGTTGGTTTCTCGGTGGAGCTTCTGTCCCTCCAGGTCTATCTACCTACCTATTCTTCCATAAGTTTCCCTTCCCTCTGCCCAAACTTTGGCTATGAGTCTCAGCATCTATTTCAATATCCTGATGCATAGAGGCTTTCAGAGGCCCTCTGTGGAAAGCTGCTGTCTTCTGTCTCCTCTTCTCCCATTTGAGATGTCCATCCTGTTTGCCTTTCTCAATGAGGATTAAGCATATTCCTGAGGGTACTCCTTGTTGTTTACCTTCTTTAGGGCTACAGGTTTTAGTATGTTTATTCTATATTAAATGGCTAATATTCACTTCTAAGTGAGTATATACAATGTGTGTCTTTCTGCCTCTGGGTTACCTCATTCAGGATAACCTTTTCTGGTTTCATCCATTTGCCTGTTAATTTCATGATTTGTTTTTAATGGCTGAGTAGTATTCCCCTGTGTAAGTGTACCACACTTTCTATATCCATTCCTCTGTTGAGGGACATCTGGGTTGTTTCCAGACTCTGGCAATTACAAATAAAGCTGCTATGAACAGAGTTTAGCAAATGTCCTTGTTCTATAGTTGAGAATATTTCAGATACATGCCTAGGAATGGTATAGCTGGATTTGAAGTAGCACTATTCCTAATTTTCTGAGAAAATGCCAGATTGATTTCCAAAGTGATTGTACAAGTTTACATTCCTACCAGCAATAGAGGAGGGTTCACCTTTCTCAACATCCTCTCCACCATGAATTGTCAGTTGAGTTTTTGATCTTAGCCACTCTCATTTGGAATCTCAGGGTCATTTTGATTTTTATTTCCCTGATGACTAAGGACTTTGACCATTTCTTTAAGTATTTCTCTGCCATTTGATACTCTTCTATTGAGAATTCTCTATTTAGCTCTGTACCCCATTTATTTATTTAGTTAGTTAGCTATTTATATTTTTTAAATTTTATTAATTACACTTTATTCACTTTGTATTCCCCCAGAATCCCCTCCCTCCTCCCCTCCTGGTCCCACCCTCCTTCCCCCTTCTTCACTCATGCCCCTCCCCAAGTCCACTGATTAGGGAGGTCCTCCTCTCCTTCCTTCTGATCTTAGGCTATCAGATCACCTCAGGAGTGGCTGCATTGTCATCTTCTGTGGCCTGGTAAGGCTGCTCCCCCCTCAGGAGGAGGTGATCAAACAGCAGGCCAATCAGATTATGTCAGAGGCAGTCCCTCTTCCCATTACTATGTAACCCTCTTGAATACTAAACTGCCATGGGGTACATCTGTGCAGGGGTTCTATGTTATTTCCATGCCTGGTACTTGGTTGGAATATGAGTCTCTGGGAAGACAACTGTGTTCAAATTTTCTGGTTCTGTTGCTCTCCTTGTGGAATTCCTATACTCTCCAGATCTTACTATTTCCCACTTCTTTCATAAGATTCCATGCACTCTGCCCAACCGTTGGCCATAAGTCTCAGCATCTGCTTTGAAAGTCTGCAGGGCAGAGCCTTTCAAAGGCCCTCTGTGGCAGGTTCCTAGGTTGTTTCCTGTTTTCTTCTTCTTCTGATGTACATCCTCTTTGCCTTTTGGGATGGGGATTGAACATTTTAGTCAGGGTCTTCTCTATTAATTATTTTCTTTAGACATACAGATTTTAGTAGGTTTATCTTATGTTATATGTCTCTATAAGTGAGTATATACTGTGTGTGTCTTTCTGCTTCTGGGACAGCTCACTCAGGATGATCCTTTCCAGGTCCCACCATTTACCTGCAAATTTCATGATTTCCTTGTTCTTCATTGCAGAATAATACTCCATTGTGTAGATGTACCACGTTTTCTGCATCCATTCTTCAGTTGAGGGGCATCTGGGCTGTTTCCAGCTTCTGGCTATTACAAATAAAGCTGCTACAAACATGGTTGAGCAAATGTCCTTATTGTGTACTTGAGCCTTTTTTGGGTATATGCCTAGAAGTGGTATGGCTGGATCTTGAGGAAGCGCTATTCCTAGTTGTCTGAGAAAGCACCAGATTGATTTCCAGAGTGGTTGTACAAGTTTACATTCCCACCAGCAGTGGAGGAGGGTTCCCCTTTTTCCACAACCTCTCCAGCATGTGTTGTCACTTGACTTTTTCATCTTGGCCATTCTAATGGGTGTAAGGTGAAATCTCAGAGTCGTTTTGATTTGCATTTCCCTAATGGCTAATGACGTTGAGCATTTCTTTAAGTGCTTCTCTGCCATTCGATATTCCTCTGTCGAGAATTCTCTGTTTAGCTCTGTTCCCCATTTTTTAATTGGATTACTTGGTTTGCTGCTTTTCAGCTTCTTTAGTTCTTTGTATATACTGGATATTAGCCCTCTGTCAGAAAAAGGGTTGGTGAAGATTCTTTCCCAATTAGACTGCTTTGTTTGTTGGTGTTTAACTTCTTGAGTTCTTTATATATTCTGGATATTAGCCCTCTTTCATATATAGGGTTGGGGAAGATCCTTTTCCAGTCTGTAGGCTGTTGTTTTGTTCTGATGTCAGTGTCCTTTGCCTTACAGAAGCTTTTCAGTTTTATGAAGTTCCATTTATTGATTGTTGCTCTTAGAGCCTGTGCTGTTGGTGTTCTCTTCAGGAAGTTGTCTCTTGTGCCAATGAGTTCAAGTCTCTTCCTCACTTTTAAAATTTTGAGACAGGGTCTTAGGTATCTTAGTTTGGCCTTGAATTAATTATGTAGATGAAGGTGGTCTTGAACATCTGAACCTCCTGCTTCCATTTCATGTTTGCTGGGATTACAGTGTGGGCTTGTGTCACAACACACAATTTTACCTCATTATGTCTTATTTCCCTGGGGTTTTTGCCTAATATTTGGACAAATATGTGCAGATACTAACAAGGGCACATTTCAAGAAATATCATTTGAGATATAATGACTCTTTTATCTTGACCTTAATCTAAACCTTGACTCTTTTATCCCTTAAAGCAGTGATTCTCAAACCAGTGGGTCACGGCAATTCTCTAAACCCCTGTCTCCAAAAATACTTACATTACTGTTTAAAACAGTAGCAAAATTACAATTATGACTCAGCAATGAAAATAATTTTATGGTTGGGATTCATCACAGCATGAGGAAGGTTGAGATAGACCCTCTGCCTTAAAGGGTCTATTTCCTACACCCTGACATGTAATTGCGTGGTATTGATAGAGAACTCAAAATCTATTCCATGCTGACTACACTATCATGAGTCTCTAACATTGCCAATGTTCAGTCTTGCTAAGTCAAATTCTACAAAACGTGATTATACATAAACTCTGATGACAATAATAAGTGCTCCTATCCATATTCAACAATGAATATCACTGTCTGTGTAGGAGAGTTCCAAGTGGAACCATCTATCAATTGGGTCCTAGAGAATTTTTCTTTGCTTTATGTTTAGGAAATCTATATAGGAACCTTTTTTCAACTAAGAACAAATAATAAATCCTCATGACAAAAGTGAAAAAATTAAAAAAAATCCATGTCTGTAGTTTTTCTCATATATCCAATCCCAGAAGGAGTAGGCATGATGATGAATAAATATGAACACTAGTGTAAAATAAACATAAACATTAATTAAGCTATCCTCACTCTATTGAAATTGGTTTGATCTTAGAGTCATGAGCCTACTAAGAAAAAAGGAATATGTCAGCCCCCATCACATCCCTCCTCCTCATTTTCTTCTTTCTACTTATGTTATTCCTTCTCCTCTAATGACTATGATTCTCAAAACACTTTCATCATGAATGCCCCAGTGTTTACTCACAGTATTCTCTATTGTACTTGTAATAGATGCTAACAACTTTAAAAAACGAAAAAACAAAAAGAGGGTAAGTATCTTTTCCAATCTAACTTGGGTAAGGACAGCACACTCAAAGCAAAACCATTTATTCCCAGTGTACGCATAAATCTTACAACTGAGATTTGGATCTATTAGAAAACATTATAATTATGAAATATCAGTGACATAGTACAAAGTGCAACTTGTTTTCTACGGGGAAAAATAGTAGGCTGAGCTTCCGCTCAGTGAGAACACTAGATTATACCCATCAGTGCCCAGAATGATATCAGATGATGTCAGATGACAGATGCTTAAGACTGAGTAGATATGAAGATCAAGCAAGGTTGACATAATAAAGAATGGCCAACGTGAAGCTGTAACCCAGGCCTCTACTGCTGACAACTCCATAATTTCTATCATGGCCTCATAGCAAGACAACCAAAGGCAGCTATTAGTCACTGTTCAGTTGTGTCAGAGGTGAATGCAATTGTTCTTCTGACCTCTGAGTCATCTCCAGGCATCTCTCCATAGTATGATATGTCTTCAACAAATATTGATGTAAATTCTAAAGCCCTGCTTTTAAAGGAGGATTCAAGACTCATGATTATCAATATTGCTTAAAACAGAATAGAGATGAAAATTGATATTTCAAAACCTTAGACACATAACTAGATAATAGCTCTCAAAAAAATGATTATTCAGTAAGTAGCCTAAATGTATGTTCTGTGTCCTGGTAACACATTCCATGAACTTCAATTCTACCTCTTTTATTATATAAAGCAATTGAGAATTAGAATATCTAATTTTCTTGCTTGGGGCAGTATATCTGTTAAAAGGATCTGATAAGTTTGAGTTCATGACAAACTATAAGACCCAAGTTTTTAACATCTTGTGCTACTGCCTCTCAGAGGATCATGTTTTAAATTTCAAATTTGCCACGCACGTTTAAATCTTGAGTACTTTTTTACACTCAGATGGCTTCGTTTGTAGTTTGGGGGGGCACAAACAGAAGATGGTATATAGATAATGAAAGCAGGTCCTTAGTGGAAGTCCTTTTGAGGTTATAGCTTGACCTCAAATTCTGTCATGATGGACTGAGACTATGAGCCAGATAACTTATGTCTAACTTAAGTTGTTCGATAGGGTACTGAACATAACAACACAAAGATAACCAATTCCATAACTCAGTTTCTGAGAAAGGGACATTATTTAACTTAACATGACCAAGTGGTTCTTAAGAATTTAGAATACATTTTCAAGAGGAACTTGAAAGTCTCTAAGAATGGGGGATTGAATCAGATCACTAGAATACTAATACAAACCCAGAAGATGAAGAATATGCCTATGTAGCCCCAGATGTTGGAAACCTTATTGAGAAGTAGATGAGAAGTTGTATTACATTCTAGCAAAGAATGTTTATTTCTGTATCTTGGAAACTTAAGTGAGAATAACTTCAAAATCAATTAACTAAACCATTAACAAAGAAGATATTTTAGTATCCAAGCAGCTGAGATAGTTGAAGAGACTAGTACCACTGAAGATATTCTTTTTTTTAGAACAAGGTTGTTACATGTTTTATGTTTCTTTTTTACATTTTTTTATTAATTAAGGTTATTTACTTTGTATCCCAGCTGTAGACCCCTCTCTCATTCCCTCCCAATCCCACCCTCCCTCTTTCATCTCCTCCCTGCCCCTCTCTAAGTCCAGTGATAGAGGAGGTCCTCCTCCCCTTCCATCTGAATCTAGTTTATCAGGTCTCATCAGGACTGGCTACAGTGTCCTCCTCTGTGGCCTGGTAAGGCTGCTCCTCCCTTGTAGGGATCCCTTGTAGATCTTTGACAGGAGGTCAAAGATCCCACCACTGAGTTCATGTCAGAGAAAGTCCATGTTCCCTTTACTAGGAGAACCCACTTGGATGCTGAGCTGTCATGGGCTACGTCTGAGCAGGAATTCTATGTTGTATCCATGCATGTTCCTTGATTGGAGAAAAAGTCTCATATAAGACCCCTGTGCCCAGATATATTTGGTCTTTGCAGTGCTCCCATCCTCTCCAGGTCTTACTAACTCCCCCTTCTTTTATATGATTCCCTGAACTCTGCCCAAGGCTCGGTTATGAGTCTGAGCATCTGCTTTGATACCCTGCTAGGTAGAGATAGTTGAAGACACTAGTGCCATGGAAGATATTCTAATTGCTTTAGACTGAACCAAAGGGAAACCCACTTTGAGGGAGACTCTTTCCCAATCAAAGTACAAGTGTGTAAAACATTAAACTAATTTGAAAACTTTATTTTTAAAGGTGAGAGAACAAAACAGGAACACTTTAGAAGAATTTTAGCCAGTTCACCCAAGCAGGCATTCAAAGGCCACTACAAAGATGACTCAAAAGAACATGACTAATTCTGGGCTGAAGTGATTGGGTTCAGATATGTGGGTCTGGCTTTGCAGGGAAGCAGAAAACAAAAGTAACAATAATTTGGGGTTACAGTAATATATCTGAGAAAGGCATAAGACATCAGGTGATGTGTACTAAAGTTAGATTTACCAATGAAACTGCTAAAGGAGATACGGTGAAGCATGGAGAGAAATACCTACATTTCCATAGAAAGCTCAGGGTGTTGGAGATTTTGAGAACATGAGCTACTTTTGATATTCTCTGTGAATATTAGGTAGAGAGTCTTTAAGGAAAAGGTTTCATGTGCTGAGAACCAAGGCCATGGGGTGGGGGGGACTCTAAGTTCATTAGATCTCACATTGTTAAGAGTACACGCCCTGAGTACTACACACAGCGATACAGAATTTAATACTTGCCATGCCTGGATTTTGTCTCTTTTCGGTGCAATATCTTTGTTATATACTTTTGTTTGTCTCACATAGACAGGCAGCGTGTCTTATCTTTTACTTTAGTTTTCCTTTTTTAAATTGTTAATTAAAAAAGACTTCATACAGTATATTTTGATCATGCTTTTCCCACTCCAACTACTTTCAGATCTTCTATACATCCCCTCATGCCCAAATACATGCCATGTCTCTCTTTTTCATAAGCAAACAATCCAATGACTGGTCCAGCTTAAGACCCATAGCATGAGAGGGGGAACCAGAGGCCAGATAGCCCAGACACGTAGGATAAAACCAAACGTGAGTGGGGATAAAACAAACAAACAAAGAGAAAAGTCAGTGAAATGATTCCTAATGATATTTTGTTATATTCATAGGAGCCTAAGATAATCATCTTCGGAGCAACTTCATCCAGCAACTGATAGAAACTGATGAAGAGAACCATAACCAAACATTAGGCAGAGTTCAGAGGGAAGAAGGAGCCAGCATGGTCTAGAACACCGTAAGAAAATCCACAGAATCAACTAATCCAGGCTTATAGAGGATCACAAAGACTGAATCAGGGAGCCTGCATGGGTCTGACATAGGCTCTCTGCTTACATGTTATGTTTGTTTAGCTTCGTCTTTTTGTGTGAGTCGTAACAGTGGGATCTGGGATGTTGCTAACTCTATTGCCTGCTCTCAGGAACTGTGTTCTTCTATGGAGTTGCCACATCCAGCCTTAATACTAGAGGAGGTGCCTAGTCTTATTGCAATTTGACATGCTATGTTTGATTAATATCCCTGGGAGGCCTGCCTTTTTCTGAAGGGAAAGGTGGAGGGGATGGGGTAAGGTGTGTGTGAGAAAACTGGGTGGGGAAGAGAGAGGAAAAATTGCAATCAGGATGTGATATATGAGAGAATAATGAACTACACAAACAAAAAACAAGAAACACATAAAATCCCACATAAACACAAAATCAGAAATTAAAACATACAATCAAAAGTCCAATAACACACACAACAGAAAGAAAGAGAGAGAAAGAAAGAAAGAAAGAAAGAAAGGAAGGAAGAGAGAGAGAAAGAAATGAAGAAAGAAAGAAGTGAGGAAAGAAAGAAGGGAAAAGAGGAGAGGAGAGGGAAGGGTGAGAAAGAAGGGTGAGGAGAGGACAGCAACAAGATTTAGGAAAATGAAGTCAAAGCTCCAGAAATTATGATGGTTGGTAAACATGAAAATTTAGCGAGAGATACTATATTACTAAGCTCCTAGAAATTAATATAAATTCAGCTCTCCAAAAGTGTCATTATTATGTCTTTTAGAAAAAAATGTATGGGCTGGTTTGAACAACATATCCCTGATAGATTTAACAATGCCTGACCCATAGTCTCCTGTACAACAAATACATGCCAATAAACTAACTCTAAAAATTATTTTCAAACTTAGCAAAAAAATAGCCAGATAATTAGGCAGGAAAATCTATGATAGTTACAAGATAGTTGATGATTTAGTTCAACTGTATCTATAAATACTGAAAACAAGAGATAGACTGAGCCTGAAAAGATCATAGAATCAAGACTGGATAAACTCTTGAACATCAGCCCAAGGTATTTGGTTTTATTCCATAAACAAAAGGGAGCCATTGGAATCAGGAAATGACCTTGTTTGCGATGGGCGCTTGAGCTGTTGAATCAGGCAGTACAAGGAAGATAGTCCTAGATTAGGAAATCAGCAAGATAGAATATAGGTGAGAGGCAATTGGAGTAGGCCAGAAACTGGTACATTGTAGAAATTGACACTCATGTGGTTAGCTTCAAATTACCACAAACTCTGACTGCTGCAAGCTGATTCTTCCCACCATCAGGAACAGAAAAGTGGGAATATTTATCTCTGGCTATACCCCCACATGGGACAACCTGTGAATAAAGCAATCTGTTCACCCATATGGACTCCACAAGTTTTATGAATGTAAGTGAATTTGCTTTCCACTTGGGTTTCAAATAATTAAATTTAGTGGTGATCCATCATCAAAATTGCATCAGTTGTTATTCCTTATTGTGGGGAACACTTATCAATTAAATATAAACCAAAAATGTGTGCTCACACAAACAACAATTATAAGACAAAATTAACTATTCTACATACTACACAGAATCAATAACACAATCATCAATCATCACTCAATTTAATAAAAACAACTGAATCTACAGGGTCAATATGTTATCACTAGTTAGTTATTGCTTAAGGGAAAATTTATTTCCCTACTTATGAATAGATTTATGATTTTTGACCAAATATACATTGTATAATATGTTCCACTAAAATAATTTTTAGTCATTTAAGAAAATATTATATACCAGCATGTATATCTTTGACAAATGTGGATGGAATCTACAGATTCTGTAGAATAAATATGTATGAATAACAAAGCTTTTAGTCTTGAGAAAAACAAAGTACATTGGAGTGTTTTAACAAAAAGTAATAGGATGCAGAAGGGTTAAGACCTGGCTGGCTGTAAAACGAAAGTATGAATGAAATAATGTATGTTATGTATAAAGTTTTATTTTGCTTACCAAAATTTGTAAATGGTTAAAAGATATAGCTTAATCATCTTTCAGAAACATGACATTATGTGTGTGTGTGTGTGTGTGTGTGTGTGTGTGAGCATTCAAACCAATGATATATTACTAGACATTGCTGCTCTTTATCATACCTACTATGTTCTAGGTATTCTAGAAGAAAGAGTGGACTTAAAGACAATTAACACATGGCCTCTGCCTTAAATAGCTCATTACCTACTGAGATCTATTTTTCAAGCTAAATTACACAATATCAGCCACGTTAGAACAAACCATGCTCATTTCTTATAATTCTTATCATAATAAATCTTATTATCCCATTATTCATAAAATGCAGAGCTGATGAGAAAGCCTCTTTTTTATAGAACCCTTATGCAGGTAAGTGTGAGGGTGTGCATCATGTTAGCCAAGGTTTAGATTGTGACCATGTTAACAACAATAGGATGAAGAGAAAGTCTACACCACAGGAAAGGTTGTCTGAGCAATGGAGCTCAGATACCTGATGTGCAGCACAATCCCCCACAGTCAAGTCAATTAAGAACACAAACTCTCCCAACAGCAATCTTCCTGGTTTCTAAAATCATAAGCAGTGTGGATATAATGAATCATAGGCAGAATTTTCATACTGTCTATTTTCCCAAGAGCTTTTACCATTAAAAAAGAAGTACAAAGCCATAAAATTACCCCCAACGCTAGTGCTAACAGTGACATTATAAGCAGTAAACCATTACAAGAGGAATGGCCTAATTGGAAATAAGAATAAGTTTTAGTTAGCCACATAATTTTTTTTTTTTTTTTTTTTTTATTACAAGTACATAATATATTTTGGTCATGTTCACTTACCATTACATCTTCTGATCATCCCTGTGCCTACTGAACCTTTCTTTTCTGTAACAGTTCTCCTTTTGTCCTATTGTTGTTTGTTTCCATTATTTTTAGCATTGCACTTAGTTTAATTAAGGTTGTTTACCTTAGCATGGTAATAGAATTCTTTTTTTTTTTTTTCCCACCCTCCCTCCCCTTTCTGCATGCATGCCACTCCCCAAGTCCACTGATAGGGGAGGTCCTCCTCTCCTTTCTGATCTTAGTCTATCAGTTCTCATCAAAAGTGGCTGCATTGTCCTCTACTGTGAACTGGTAAGGCTGCTCCCCCCCAGGGGGAAGTGATCAAAGAGCAGGCCAATCAGATTATGTCAGAGGCAGTCCCTCTTCCCATTACTATGTAACCCACTTGGACACTGAACTGCCATGGGCTACACCTGTGCAGGGGTTCCAGGTCATCTCCACAAATAGTCCTTGGTTGGAGTATGAGTCTCTGGGAAGTTCCCTGTGTTCAAATTATCTTGTTCTGTTGCTCTGCTTGTGGAGTTCCCGTTCCCTCCAGCTCTTACTATTTCCCACTTCTTACATAAAATTCCATTCACTCTGCCCATCAGTTGGCCATCAGGCTCAGCATCTGCTTTGACAGTCTATACTGCAGAAGCTTTCAGAGGCCCTCTGTGGCAGGTTTCAAGGTTGTTTCCTGTTTTCTTCTGGCTTTCAGAGGCCCTCTGTAGCGGGTTCCGAGGTTGTTTCCTATTTTCGTTTTCTTCTGATGTACATCCTCTTTGCCTTTCAGGATGGGGATTGAACATTTTAGTTAGGGTCCTCTCTTTTGCTTAGTTTGTTTAGATGTACAGCTTTTAGTGGGTTTATTCTATGTTGTATGTTTATATGAGTGAGTATATACCGTGAGTGTCTTTTTGCTTCTGGGTCAACTCACTCAGGATGATCCTTTCCAGGTCCCACCATTTACCTGCAAATTTCATGATTTCCTTATTTTTCATTGCTGAGTAATACTCCATTGTATAGATGTACCACAGTTTCTGCATCCATTCTTCAGTTGAGGGGCATCTGGGTTGTTTCCAGCTTCTGGCTATTACAAATAAAGCTGCTACAAACATGGTTGAACAAATGTCCTTGTTGTGTACTTGCGCCTCTTTTGGGTATATGCCTAGGAGTGGTATGGCTGGATCTTGAGGAAGCGCTATTCCTAGTTGTCTGAGAAAGCGCCAGATTGATTTCCAGAGTGGTTGTACCAGTTTACATTCCCACCAGCAGTGGAGAAGCGTTCCCCTTTCTCCACATCCTCTCCAGCATGTGTTGTCCCTTGAGATTTTCATCTTGGCCATTCTGATGGGTGTAAGGTGAAATCTCAGGGTTGTTTTGATTTGCATTTCCCTAATGGCTAATGAGGTTGAGCATTTCTTTAAGTGCTTCTCTGCCATTCGATATTCCTCTGCAGAGAATTCTCTCTTTAGCTCTGTTCCCCATTTTTTAAGTGGATTACTTGGTTTGTTGCTTTTCAGCTTGTTTAGTTCTTTATATATATTGGATATGAGTCCTCTGTCAGATAGAGGGTTGGTGATGATTCTTTCCCAATCTGTAGGCAGTCGCTTTGTTTTGATGACAGTGTCCTTTGCTTTACAGAAGCTTTTCAATTTCATGAAGTCCCATTTATTGATTGTTGCTCTTAGAGCCTGTGCTGTTGGTGTTCTGTTCAGGAAGTTTTCTCCTGTACCAATGAGTTCTAGGGTATTCCCCACTTTTTTTTCTAGCCGATTTAATGTGTCTGGTTTTATGTTGAGGTCTTTGATCCACTTGGACTTCAGTTTTGTGCAGGGTGATAAGTATGGATCTATTTTCATTTTTCTACATGTAGACATCCAGTTGGACCAGCACCATTTGTTGAAGATGCTATCATTTTTCCATTGTATGGTTTTGGCATCTTTGTCAAAAATCAGGTGTCCGTAAGTGTGTGGGTTTATTTCTGGGTCTTCTGTTCGATTCCATTGATCCACCATTCTGTTTCTATGCCAGTACCATGCAGTTTTTATAACTGTTGCTCTATAGTACAGCTTGAGATCAGGGATGGAGATACCTCCAGAAGATATTTTATTGTAGAGGATTGTTTTAGCAATTCTCGGTTTCTTGTTATTCCATACAAAGTTGAGAATTTTTCTTTCCAGGTCTGTAAAGAATTGTGTTGGCAATTTGATGGGAATTGCATTAAATCTGTAGATTGCTTTTGGTAAGATGGCCATTTTTACTATGTTAATCCTGCCAAGCCATGAGCATGGGAGGGCTGGAGAGATGGCTCAGCCGTTAAAGGCTAGCCACATAATTTTAAGTTCTGTATTTATATCAGTATTTCCAAAACAGGTAAATTTAAACTAGAGAAAACAATAGAACGCCACTAAAATTAGAACAGTTTAATATTAGGCATATCTTTAATAAATGCATTGATTTTCAACCTTGAAATTTGAGTTCACTGTTACTATTTTTGTTACTACTGTCGTCGCTCGTCACTATCACCATCGTTATCAACAACTTAAGTGCTAAAACTCCCCAAGTCATCACCATGCACACTGCTCACTATCAGCAATAACAGTAACCACCATCGTTACAGTCCCTAAGAGAATCATCATCATTATTATCATTGCCATCATCATCACCATCACTAGCATTCTGATCACTATGACCCTAACCATCACATTACCATCATCACCACCATTAACTCTATCATCATTATAACCACTAATACCACTACCATTTCTAATGCCAACATTTTCAATCACTGCCATTTCCACTCTAATTTAGATGATATATTCTTCATATGCATTTTAAAATTTGCTTAGCATACAACTACCACTAAAATCATGATTATGATTATTGTATAACTAACTCTTGAGAGGAGGTGGATTGGTACAGATGTCCCACGTAGAGATGAAGGTTGAACAGTTTCTTCTCTGTATCTTGAACAGCTGTTGGTCTCTGTATTAATCACCATCTACTGACCAAAAAAAAAAAAATCACTTTTCTGATGGTTCAAAAATTCACTAACCAATGAATATGAATGAAAGCCATTAAGAATCAGTTAAATGATAAGTTTCTCTAACAAAATAAAAAATGGTGTAGGTTATTATCAAAGGCCTATGCATTGTCGAGCCATAGGGTTTTGGCCCTGAGACAAGAGTGCAAGGAATAGGTTTCAACTTATGGAGTAGACCTTAAATCTAATGAGAAAATAGCTGATTACTGCTATAAAATTTGTGCTATTCCCATACCAGCTGGGTAAGATCAATGGTAACTTTTCTCTGTGGAAGGGGACCTGGAAAGACTATGAAAGGCAGGGGTGCTGGATGCTTAAAATTAAGGTATTTTCCAGACACACCACGACAGTTACACATAGGAACACACAATGGATATGACAGCATATTCAAGACTTAAGGAAGTTCACGAAGGCAGGAGTCCAGCATGTACTTGGGAAGGTAGGCAAGAAATAATACTATATTCTGAAGGGCAATTGACAACTAATCGATGATAGGAGAGAAAGAGCCAGTTTTCTTTAGGAGTATAGCCCCTGGTAAGTGGACCAAAGTCCTGTAGAAGGCCACACATCCAATGTATATGGAAAGCATACATTGGGCCTGATGTCTTTGTAAACAGAAGAGGGCACAAAGTTGAGTTGTAGGGAAAGGTGAGGATTTAGGAAAGGTTGGAGGGAAAATATGATAAAAATATCTTGGATGAAAGTTTTAGGAATAAATAAAAATAATCACTCAAGACGTATTTAATAAAGAAAAATATGTGAAGTTTTTCAGCTTCTCAGCTTTCCACAGTAACATAATTTAGAATTTAAATCTATTACTGTACACATTGTTTCTAATTAACATAAACATAAGTGCAAAATTTCTAACCTTTTTTCTAGTTAGATGAGGCAGAAGAATTATGTTCTAACTTGCTACTATTGATTGGTAATGAAAAAATCAGAAGGCTCAGATCAAAAATTGTTTTTGTTTTTTGTTTTTTTCTGTTTCAGTTCCAATGATAGTTGATGGTGTAACCTCACTGAACTATGTTAACCCGTCTGAGGTACAATTAGAAAATTGAGGCAATAATCTTGACTGGCTTGCCCATCACTGTAAAAAAAAAAGACTATGCCTAAGAAATCTCCAGAGATGTGCAAATGATTCAGAATTCTGCTTGAATTCTTTTTGTGTAAAGCAGGCCTCTCTTTTGTGTCACACCTAATTTATGGTCTCCAGTCCATAGCTGAAGGAAATTATGACAACATTTACTACAAGGGATTAACATAAATATTTCAAATTGCCTACACTTAAAACGAAAAAAAAAATAACTTTTTTTTTGACAGAAGTAATGAAAAGTGTCTCTGATTGGATAAAGAGTGAGGGAGCATAGGATATTAGACACCTTCTCGAATCTTCTCTGGTTCAATAGACAATGATGAGGTAGGAGAAATCGCATCTATTGCTCACCCCAAACTCATTTCCTAAGGGTGGTACTCTGACTTCTCAACTATGCACTCTTCCATTATCCAGTAAGAAGCAAATGGAAGATTATGAAATACTCCAGGGGAACATTGAGCTTAGCTCTCATGAGTAGAATGACTAAAGTTCTGTACATGAAAGACAACCTCAGGAAAATAAGCATGAATGAATTATTTTTTATATGATGTTTTTATATGATGTTTTCTTTTCTAAGCAGATCCTATAATGTTCAAATTTTCCCAAACCATTCTGATCGTCAAATTGGCACAAGCTAGCCTAATTTGGGTAAGGTGTCTCAAAGAGAGTTTAACTAAATAAGGTTGGCTTATAGACATATCTTGATGATATTAATTGAGGTGAAAAGTATCAGTCCACTGTGGATATCACCATACCCTAGACAGGGAATCATGGATTGTATAAGAGCATAAAAATTTACCTGAACACTAGCATGCATGTATTAAGTTATTTCCCTTTTGCCTTTAACAGTGAATATAGTGTGACTAGCTGCTTCAAGCTCCTGACTACTGATTTCCCCACAGTGATGGACTATAACCTGGAATTGTGAGTCCACAAAATGCTCTTTTCTTTTGAATTGCTTTTGTCATGATATTTTGTTACAGCAGTAGAAAAAGACACTAAGCCTATCTGCCCTTTATTTACCTGTAGAGCTTTACTGATAAAAGAAAAGGACCTGTACAATGAAGAAAAGTCCATGTCATTTTTAGGGAACCCTGTACCACTTCTTACATAGAGTTTCTAACTACAAGAAACTTTACAGAAGCATAGATGTCTATATTTTCTGGGTAAGAACACATTTTCATTATTGTAAATACAATAGAAATTATGTGTACTAAATATAGGGGACAGCCATACATATTTACTGTTTATTACGCTATGTATGTCACTGTCGAACTGTGTTTAGCTCACTCCTGGCCTAACTTCATTGCCTTGGCAATCAGAAAATTATTGCATACATAGTTGGGTTCCCATTTCTTGGCCAGGCCAAACGTTCTTCTGTAAGTGAGTGTATTTTCAAGAGTTTGCCTTAGCTGTCAGCCAAGCTATAGGATGCATATATTTTATTGCTTCCAGAAGAGAAAACAATTTTTGGCTGCATATAAAACAGAAATAAAATGTCATCAAACTATATTGCTAACTTTTTGGTCTCAGACATTAAAGGATCAATTTCATTTACTTTCTAATTGTAATGAACAAATGTAATTTCTTCTTCGAAGAGGTTTTGCATAGGTATGTTGCAAACTTTACCTGCTATCTTCCCTTATTGCAAAGTTTGTAATTCATCTTCTCAGTAGTGGAATATCAAAACATGTTGATTGTGAGAAAAAAAAATAGCCTGTAGTCACTAAGCATTAATCGTGTTTTGTTTTCCACCAAAAGAAAGACAAATAATTTTTATTCATTACAGAAGACTGAAGACATTCCATCTTCAGGTTCTTAGATCAACATTTCCTATACTATCCTTCTAATAAATGTTTTATTCTAGAGACTTTTTCTGTGGTTAAAATTGTTCATCTATTATTCCTGAATAAAAGACCATTCTTTGTATAAAAAATTTGAACATTTTATTTATTTCTCTTTATTCTTTTAACTATTTATATTAGCTGTATGACTCTGTCATTTGAAAAGATCCATCTCATTCTTGAGTTCATGTTCAAAATGCAGCTATGTGTTTTAATTAAAAGATGCCACTGTGGCTTCATAAATAATATCTAGTTTAACTTATGTTATAATATCCATTACTATCAATATTATAATTAATTTTCTATAAATATGTATTTAATTAATACGATTTTTTTGCTTGAACAACATCAATGTAAAATACAATGCCTACAATACAAAGGTGACCCTTGAATGTGAAGAAACCATTGCCTATGTCTTTTCTTCATGGATATATTCCCTCTCCGAGACATCATCATAGCAATGACTCCCAGAGATCTCAAAACCCCCCAATACAAATGTCCAAAATGCTTTTCTCTAGACACTTTACTTACATCTACTGCATTCCATAGTACTCTCCTGCCCTGGCCACTCTGTTGTAACATGGAACCGTGAGGACAGTTGGAAAATCTCTTTGCAGGCTGGGAGTTTCTTGGGGGTTAAGCAGTTTGACATAGATTATAGAGCCATGAGCATTGCTTGCCATTAAATAGGTCTTTAAAATGCTGATTTAATAACATTTTGATGATGTGATATTGGATGATAAAACATAATTAGGCCAAACGAGCCTCAGGCTCCTCAGAGGCATGATGTCTGTTACTTATAAGTTCACAGAAAAATGAAAGATCAAGTGAGTGAGTGAGGGCTTGGGAAACACAGATATTCCATTATCATTTTATGTTGTCCATCAACAGCTTGAATTTACTTTTTTTTTTTTTCAATTTTACATGAAGACATGCTTTGGGGTGTGTTTATGTCTACCTACAGTGTATAATATTTTGTTTCATTTAGATGTTTATTTATTTAAATATTTACTTATTTAGATATTTACTTATTTAAATATCTAAATTCTGAGATGGCATCTGGCCTTGCCAATATCCATCTTCTGGATTGAGTGTCTCATGTGCTATGAGTACAGAAGCCAAATGCCTGTATTATAGAATGTTTAAATCAAATAAAATATCTTCTCCTTTCACCATCCATCATTTTTCCATGAAAAATATACAAAACCCTTGCTTTTAGCTTTCTGGGATGCTTACTGCCTGCCATGCTGAACAGCAGTTTAGACAACAGCACATCACTGTCTGTACATGGACCTGGTATCCTGCCATGAGAACAATGTCAACTCCTAACAAACTGCAAGTTAAAGTGGGTGTTTTCTGGCCCAGAGAGTGGGAGAAATGACAAGTCCCAGATCTAATATTAGAAGAACGTTGAGTTGGAGGAAAAAGACCTGATAAATATTTATTAAACCTCAGCATGCTTACCTAATATATGTCACATATAATGTAACCTTCAGTATGTTTAGTAAATAACAAATGTTATTAAGAATTCTTTGCATTCAAAAATCAAAATTGAGGCAACAGATTTTATATCTATTTATATATTTCTAAATGAAATGTCTCAAGTAAAACCACATTACTTCATGTTGCGTTCTATTTTTTAATACTTTTTATTTTTTTAATATAGTTACAGTTTGTTAACTTTGTATCCCTGCTGTATCCCACTCCCCCTTTCTCTCCCAATCCCACCCTCCCTCCCTGATCTCCTCCGTGCTCCTTTCCAAGTCCACTGATAGGGGAGGACCTCCTCCCCTTTCATCTGATACTCCTTTATCAGGTATATTCAGGACTGGCTGCAAATTCCTCCTGTGTGGCCTAGCAGGGCTGCTCCTCCCTCGGGGGTGGGGAGAGGTCAAAGAGCCCACCATTGAGTTCATGTCAGAAATAGTCCCTGTTCCCCTTATTAGGGTACTCACTTGGATACTGAGATACCATGGGCTACATCCAAGCAGAGGTTCTAGGTTATATCCATACATGGTTCTTGGTTGGAGAAACAGTCTCGTAGAAGACCCCTGTGCCCAGATATATTTGGTCCTTGTGGAGCTCCTGTCCTCTCCAGATCATATTAATTCCCCCATTTTTATGATTCCCTGCACTCTGCCGAAGATTTGGTTATGAGTCTTAATATCTGTTTTGATACACTGCTAGGTAGAGTCTTTCAGAGGCCTTCTGTGGTAGGCTCCTGTCCTGTTACTTGTTTTCTCCTACATCCAATGTCCATCACATTTGTCTTTCTAAGTGAGGATTGATCATCTTACCTTGGGTCCCCTTTCTTGTTTATCTTCTTTAGGTGTATAGATTTCAGTATGTTAATCCTATCTTTTTTTTTAACTTTTATTAATTACACTTTATTCATTTTGTATCCCCCCCATAAGCCCCTCACTCCTCCCCTCTCGGTCTCACCCTCCCCCCCTTTCTGCATGCATGCCCCTCCCCAAGTCCACTGTAGGGGAGGTACTCCTCTCCTTCTTTCTGATCTTAGTCTATCAGTTCTTATCAGAAGTGGCTGCATTGTCAGGGTTCTAGGTTATCTCCACGGATAGTTCTTGGTTGGAGTATGAGTCTTTGGGAAGTTCCCTGTGTTCAAATTTTCTTTTTTTTTTTTCTTTCTTTTTTTTTATTATTTTTTTCTTTTTAGTTACATTTTGTTAACTCTGTGTCCCAGCTGTATCCCACTCCCTC
>NW_026596079.1:7020729-7056981 GCF_907164565.1 Psammomys obesus
GATACAAAAACATTAGAATTTATTGTTTCCAACTTCATTGGGAATACCTTAACAAACTCAGAGTGCAAAAAAGTCCTGTGACTAGAAGTAATATGGAAATTCTTCTATTTGTCCTGTTTCACTTTACAAATGTAGTGAAACAATATAGGAAAACATTTTGAATGCAATGTAAAGCTCTAAATTTTTCCAGTTCTCTTCATATATGTGAAATAAAAAACCTGCATGGAAAATGGATGCTATAAATGGGAACTAGCTACTAAGGGCTCTATTCTTCACAAATATTTTCAAACACACAAAAGTACCCTTGATGAGGAGGTACCTTATAAATTAAACAATTTGTCAAAATATTAAGATCTGATCCTTTCTACTGTTAGACAAAATTAAATTACACAGATGTGAAGATTCATCAGTGTAAGCAATTTGGTAAATTTTTTACACTTGCCATTTACCTTTACAGGAATGAAAAAAGTCATACTGGAAGGAATCCCTAAGAATATAGTCAAAGTGGTAAAGCCTTTGCATATCACTGTCATCTTCAAAGGCATGAAAGTATTCATATAGGAGAGAGAACCTATGAGAGTAATCAATGTGATTGATTATTTCACTAGGAACAGTCCTCTTCAACATAATGAAAGAATTCATACTGGAGAGAAACCCTATGAATGTAGTCAATGAGGTAAAGCCTTTGCACAACAAAGCACTCTTCAATATCATGAAAGAAGTCATACTGGAAAGAAGCCCTATGAATGTAATCACTAATGTAAACCTTTGCACTTCATAGTCATTTTCAATGTCATGAGAAAATTCATACTGGAGAAAAACCCTAAGAATGTAGTCAATGTAGTAAAGCCTTTGCACATCACAGAGCTCTTCAATATCATGAAATAATTCATACTAGAGAGAAACCCTATGAGTGTAGTCAATGTGTTAAAGCCTTTATATATCACAATAATCAAAATCTTCAAAATCATGAAAAAATTCATCATGGAATGAAACCAATCAATGCAATCAATGTGGAAAAGCCTTTGTATATCACAACACTGTTTGAAGGCATGAAAGTATTCATACTTGCAAGACAACCTATGGATATAATCAATATTGTAAAGCCTTTGCATGCCAAATCTAGCTTCAAAAACATAAAAGAACACATAAAGGAGAGAAACCATATGAATGTAGTCAATGTGGTAAAAACTTTGCAATTCAGTCATCTTTAAATTTATGAAAGAATTCACACTGGAGTAAAATCCTTTGGGTGTAGACAGTGTGTGGTAAAGCTTTTGGATATCTCAGTAGTCTTCAGAATCATGAAAGAATTCATACTGGAGAGTAACCCTATGAATGCCTTTGAGTACATTAAAGAATACATACTGAAGGGAATCTGACTACAAACTATTTGATAAGGTCTTTAGCCAACACATTTGTATTTCAGTTAAACAAGATTGTTCTGGATTTTAAGGAGATCTGATAAGTATCAACACTTTGTTCAAGCTCTTGTCCATTTTCATTTTTGTTTGTACCTACATACTCATGGACAAAAGCACTATGAATTTACATGATGAAGTAACCAATCTAGATTTCACATTTCTTGTTGATTACACGCAATAACTCATCTAGGTGTAAGAATTTATGGACATGTATTAGTGCCTTTTCTCATGATGTGATATTACACACAACTAAGACAACTTTTTTAATTATTTTATTATTTTTTTCTTTTTAGTTACATTTTGTTAACTCTGTGTCCCAGCTGTATCCCGCTCCCTCATTCCCTCCCCAACCCCACACTCCCTCCCTGGTCTCCTCCCTGCCCCTTTCCAAGTCCACTGATAGGGGAGGACCTCCTCCCCTTTCATCTGACCCTGTTTTATCAGGTATCTTCAGGGCTGGCTGCAAAGTCCTCCTCTGTGGCCTAACAGACTGCTCCTCCCCGGGGGGGGGGGGGGGCAAACAGCCTGCCCTTGAAATCCTGTTAGAAATAGTCCGTGTTCCCCTTACTTTGGAAAACTACTTGGTTACTGAGCTACCATGGGCCACATCCGAGCAGAAGTTCTAGGTTATATCCATAGATGGTCCTTGGTTGAGTGTCAGTCTCAGAAAAGACCCTGTGCCCAGATATGTTTGGTCCTTGTAGAGCTCCTATCCTTTCCACATCATACTAACTTCCCTTCTTTCATATGATTCCCTGCACTCTGCCGAGGGTTTGGTTATAAGTCTTAGTGTCTGCTTTGAAACACTGCTAGGTAGAGTCTTTCTTGTTCTGTTGATCTCCTTGTGGAGTTCCTGTCCTCTCCAGCTCTTACTATTTCCCATTTCTTACATAAAATTCCATTAACTCTGCCCATCAGTTGGCCATCAGGCTCAGCATCTGCTTTGACATTCTGCATGGCAGAGGCTTTCAGAGGCCCTCTGTGGCAGGTTCCTAGGTTGTTTCCTGTTTTCTTCTTCTGGCTTTCAGAGGCCCTCTGTAGCAGGTTCCTAGGTTGTTTCCTGTTTTCTTTTTCTTCTGATGTCCATCCTCTTTGCCTTTCAGGATGGGGATTGAACATTTTAGTTAGGGTCCTCTCTTATAGGTCTATATGAGTGAGTATATACCGTGTGTGTCTTTCTGCTTTTGGGATATCTCATTCAGGATGATCGTTTCTAGGTCCCACCATTTACCTGCAAATTTCATGATTTCCTCATTTTTAATTGCTGAGTAGTGTTCCATTGTGTAAATGTACCACAATTTTTGTATCCATTCCTCAACTGAGGGACATCTGGGTTATGTTCAGGTTCTGGCTATTACAAATAAAGCTGCTACAAACATATACCACTGCTAAGCATAAATCCAAAAGATGCTCAAATTGCATTCTATTTTAAAAGAATTTGGGCTCAGTCAAATTCACCGGTTTTAATGTAAAGTATTTGGATCCCAAAGCTATTTCTGGACATCTCACTGAATTCTCCTGAATATTTTTCTTCCCTTATACTAGCTGTAAAGTCATTACCACAGATGTCCTAATCTGAACTCAAAACATCACCAATCACTGCTCCTATCTTTGGAGGCCAAGTCTTGGTTGCTAATAGAGCTCAGCTGTTCTAAAGAGTGAATACCCTGATAAAACATGGATTAGGCTCTGTAACTCATGTGGGAATCTTGTCTATTATGCTGTTCTTACCAAACTAAGACTTCCCTTACTTACTTCCAACTTACACTTTAAACCATGGATGGTTTAAGATTTTAAAATAACGTTGACCAGATGCACATTTCTACAATAGTATCAATCCTCCGCAAAAAGATGTGTCTTTGGTGAGGTGAGAGCTACATGCTACCTGTGTTTATATAAATAAGTGTTTAGAGCTCAGATAGAAATTATACCAGCTTAGGAAAGTAGCAGGCACAGATTCTTCTCTAGGCTATATGTTCTCACTAGTGATAGATAGTGGGCTAGGTTTATAGAGCCAGGCATGATCCCCTTCCATTGAGTGTCTTTAACTTCAACTAGACAGCTGTCAGCTACTACCAAGATAGAAGTGCCACAATTTAACCCATGGGGGAGAATTTCAAAAGGCTCCACTCACAGATAAAGAACTACAAACAACTAGTGGATTAGAAAGGGAAAATCAGTCTTCTCCAGTATGAGTCCCTTAGGAGGTTATCTCATTTTTAACACTCAGACCTAAACACCTGGAGAGCACTAAATAGACTCAGAGGATTATATATCATAATTAACGAATATGAGGCCAAAAGTATAAGGGGAAGAGTTGGACTGGAGAGAAGGATTTGAAAATTATGCAAATACTGAATTGATAAATAAAATTTTCAAAAATATTAAATTATCAAAATAAAACCTCAGCTTATGATTTAAACAAAGGGATTTTGAGAGAGAAGCTCCTTTTTTTCGAAACTAAAATTTTTACAGCTGTTGGCTCAATAAGTTATCTTTTCTAGGCCTAGGAGTATAGAGTATCTTTTAAATTTTTGTTTATATTTACATTGTGTGTGTGGGTACGAGCACTTGTATTTAAGCACATGTTGTAGTGTGTAGAGGGGTCAGAGGACAATTGTGGTAGTCTTTTTCCCCCCTTTATCTACTATGTAAATCCCAAAAATTGAACTCAGGTTGTCAGGTTTAGTTGCACATACCTTTGCTTACTTAACTTGCTGGCCTCATATACTCTATAGCTAATTGCCAATTTTTGTCTTGGAGTATTTCATGGAATAGTACATGAATAAGTGCATACAACCATGAACCTAAATCCATTCCTTGTCATTCAAAAAAGTCAATAACAATAAGGCAAATTGCTGAGGCCACAGAAAATAATTACATGGAAGAAACAGAAATGGAATCTATCACCAACAGAGACTGTCTGGTTGGGAATGGTACTTCTAGAAATGGACGGAACCTTCCTATGTCATGTAGCAATCAAGAATACACCCAGAGACATGTCCATGGGCCAATTTGATAGAGGCAGTTACTTAATTCATACTCTCTCTACTTATATCATCTAGACAACCAATTTAGCCATCAAGCCAGGTTTTCCAATGGTAACATAGTTGCTTCTTACAAAACTATCCCCTGGAAAAAGCTGTGAAGATGTTTTAGCTTTACAAACACATCTTACAATGTCTTAGTTACACTGCTTAAAATTACCAACTGTTTTCTCTACCATAAACACTATCCTATTTTTACCTACAACCACCTAAAAAATAGTGTCGTCGGATGTTGTGTGTTTTATTTTGTCTTCTTGTAGGAAAATATACGCAGGATGAAGATTACAACCAGGTGTTGTTCCCTGACATTTTTCAAGCATCAAAACAGTAACCCAGAAGAATAAGTTCCTACTGATCTATTTGTTGAATGAAAAAAATGAGTTAATTGAAATTTTGACTTACATGTGTCTCTGTATTAATCCTCCTTAGAAATTTTTCTCTCTGTCTGGCATGCAGAAGACAGCAGTGTTGCCTTCACCCTGATCCTGGTAGCAGCATTTTCTAACTTGTGCCTGTTGATGGGAGGGATTCAGTATTCTTTAGACTACATTATTCCTTGGGGTTTGTACCTTAATTCTTCCTAAAGTGTCTTCTCATTATATTTGACCCCAAGTTTTTGAAAGGAGTTGAATTTTCTGCCTTATTTCTGCACCACTACCCCAGGAATCTTGTGACTCCTGCAGTTATATGCAATCAAAATTTTGGACAGAGATATGAATATAATTTACCCTTTTAAATGTTTGCTGCTAAGATTTTCTTTAATAAAAGATAATTTTTAATGATAATTTGTAAATTTTGTCTTAATTTCTTTATCTGTGGCTCAGATGAACTGTTCTGACAAAGGCAAATTAAGGGAGAAAGAACTTATTTTAGCTCATACGTCAAGTACAAAAAATCATAGAGAAGAAAAGTAAAGAAAACCAAAGCTTAAAGACCCTCCCCACCCCCAAGGGAGGAACAGCCTTGCTAGGCCACAGAGGAGGACACTGCAGCCAGTCCTGATGTGATCTGATAAGCTAGGGTCAGGTGGAAGGGGAGGAGGACCTCCCCTATCCATGGACTTAGAGAAGGGCAGGGAGGAGAGGAGGGAGGGAAGATGGGATTAAGAGGGAATGAATGAGGGGGCTACAGCTGGGATACAAAGTAAATAAACTGTAATTAATATAAAAATTAAAATTAATATAAAAACATAAAAAAAGACCCTGGTCATATCACAGCGAGAATTGGGATCACAGGTCAATGGATGCATATGGTGTTTTTATCTTATGTAGTTTAATATTCCATCTGGAGCATGGTGTAATTCACAGTAAGTAAATCTTTCCATTTCAATAAATAGAATCAAGAAAATCCACCACAGGCATGCCCCATCTATTTGTAGAATCTGTCAAGCTGACATCTAGAAGTAATCATAATAAACTATTTCAGATTAATAAACATGCAGGTAGACAAGGAATGTGTCCTCAACAAACACATACCTTGTCCCATAACATATCACTCCTACCCTTATAGACCAACTACAAAGAGGACTATTATCTAGCTAGTAGTTAGGAGCATTTAAAAATTGAACAGAAGGAATCAGAATGTTGTGGCTAGTATAAGAAGCAAGAATGTTATAGAATGGATTCCTTTACCTATCCTTGTTGAGGGGGGACATTTGGATCCATATAATAAAAGAAAGATGACAACAGGTATAAGCAGAGGAAACAATAGCCAGGAAATGAAACTGTAGAGAAAACAGAAGGCACATCAGAAGAGAACCTGAGTCAGAAATATATGTACATGTAATTTCAAACACTGGAAAGAGCAATGTTCTTAAGAGCTGCTGAAACATTAGCATCTCTGAGAACTGAGAATCAATGGGTAGATGCGAGGTGTATTAGTTATTTTACGGTGCTGTGATAAACCACTATGGTAAAAGGCAACTTAAAGAAGGAAAAAATATGTGCTCCGCCAGACACTCAACCAAGGACCATCTATGGATATAACCTAGAACTTCTGCTCGGATGTGGCCCGTGGTAGCTCAGTAACCAACTAGTTTTCCAAAGTAAGGGGAACACGGACTATTTCTAACAGGATCTCAAGGGCAGGCTGTTTGACCCCCCCCCCCAGGGGAGGAGCAGTCTGTTAGGCCACAGAGGAGGACTTTGCAGCCATCCCTGAAGATACCTGATAAAACAGGGTCAGATGAAAGGGGAGGAGGTCCTCCCCTATCAGTGGATTTGGAAAGAGGCAGGGAGGAGACCAGGGAGGGAGTGTGGGGTTGGGGAGGGAATGAGGGAGCGAGGGAGTGGGATACAGCTGGGACACAGAGTTAACAAAATGTAACTAAAAAGAAAAAAATAATAAATATATTTCAGAAAAAAAAAGAAGGAAAAAATAATATTTGGGCCTAATCTTTCATTGGGAGAATACATAATAGTAAAGAGAACATGGCAGTAGACTGCGTGAGCAGGAAACCGAGTCATATCTTCAGCTACAAACACAAAGCAGAGAGGACAAACTGGATTTGGAGCAAAGCTATGAAGTCTCAAACTGCCCACCCTGGCCCCAGTGATGTATTTCCTCCAGCAACACTCCATATACTTTTTAAAAGCTTAACAGCTTCCATAAACAGAACAATCAACTGGGGGACAGACATTTAAATATGTGAGTCACAGGAAGTCATTGGTGGTCATGTCAAGAACAAATTTGGAGAAATTAGAATATAAACCCTGATAGAGAAGAGTTTAAGAAATAATTGAAGATATAAGCAGCCCATTTTTTTAAATATTTTTAAGCCAGGTGCAGTGAGTTTCACACACCTGTTTTGCCCACGTTTAGAAAGACAAAGCAGGCAGATCTCTGTGAGGTCAAAGCCAGCCTGGTCTATAAATCAAGTCCAGGACAGCCGGGGCTAAACAGAGAAACCCTGTCTCAAAAAAAATGTTTTTTTTTTTTTTTGAAAATAATTTTGCTATAAATATAAGCTTATAATGAGTCGATAAGGGATGTTAGCAAGACTTGCTCTTAAACATTTAAAAAAAACAGAAACAGACATATTATGCAAAAGAATTGACCTCAACATAAATAATTAATTTGTTGTTGTTGTTTTAATACAGTTATGTGTTCAGTATTTCAGTGAAAGAAACTGGCTATTAAGAGCAGAGGAGGAAGCAGGGGAGAAAATGTGAGAGTTGAAAGAAAAAAGGGACTAGTAACTTTTCTGTACATAGTTTCCTCAGCGAATGACGAAATAAGGTATCTCCTGAAAGAGAGGAGAGGAGGGTCTATTGGTCATTTCAAAATGGAGGGCACAGAGAAGCAATCAGTGGGAGGTCCTCAATAGCAAATGTAAAAATTGACTTCAGTAAGTTCCCAAACATAGACCAGGATCCTCAGCACCTGAGCAGTGGTCTATAAAACCACTCGGTTCCAATTCATACTTGAAGCATTGCAACTATGCAGGAAAAGGTACAAAACCATGCAGTTAAAATGATAATATCTTAGTCCAGCTTTTGCCACAGTAATTGTAGTTATATCATAGCCCACATATGCAATATCTAGAAGCCCCCAAAATTCAAAACATAAGTTCATTATTGACCAAATACAAGAGATAACAGCTTAGTGTTCTGAATCTACCACATGGTGTTTAGTGGTCTTAGCAGGGCTAAGCTTTGCACTATTAACAATTACATCAGAAGAAAAAGAAAATAGGAAACAACCTCGGAACCTGCTACAGAGGGCCTCTGAAAGCCAGAAGAAAACAGGAAACAACCTTGGAACCTGCCACAGAGGGCCTCTGAAAGCCTCTGCAGTATAGACTGTCAAAGCAGATGCTGAGCCTGATGGCCAACTGATGGGCAGAGTGAATGGAATTTTATCTAAGAAGTGGGAAATAGTAAGAGCTGGAGGGGACGGGAACTCCACAAGCAGAGCAACAGAACAAGATAATTTGAACACAGGGAATTTCCCAGAGACTCATACTCCAACCAAGGACTATTCGTGGAGATAACCTAGAACCCCTGCACAGATGTAGCCCATGGCAGTTCAGTGTCCAAGTGGGTTACATAGTAATGGGAAGAGGGACTGCCTCTGACATAATCTGATTGGCCTGCTCTTTGATCACCTCCCCCTGTGGGGGAAGCAGCCTTACCAGGCCATGGTAGAGGACAATGCATCCACTTTTGATGAGAACTGATAGACTAAGATCAGAAAGGAGAGGAGAACCTCCCCTATCAGTGGACTTGGGGAGTGGCATGCATGCAGAAAGGGGAGGGAGGGTGAGATCGGCAGGGGAGGTGGGAGGGGCCTTTGGGTGGATACAAAATGAATAAAGTGCAATTAATAAAAACTTAAAAAATAATCTCTCTCTGACCAAATGGTGTAGATGTGATTGACTTGAATATTCTTCATTGTAACAAAAACTCTCCCAAAGAAATACAGTGTAGTTGCTAGAGTAGCCTTACTGCTGAAACAAATAAACCACTGTTTTGCAGTTATTTCATCCAAGTAGAAGTGTATTTTTGCTCAACATGTGTGACACTGGGTTTTGTTCAAACATGTCTGATACTGGCTTAAGAGTATCTTCTACCCCAGTGATTCACGTGACCAAGATCATGAACGCTCTTGAATTCATTATGAATAAGATTTTCAAATATACTTTGGAAATATAGAGGGCCGAAAGACAGAGGAATAGTATCTCAGGCGTCTACCTAACTTCTCCTGGTCAGGACTCAGGCATGTGATCCAGTCACAATGAAGGATCAGATTCAAATTTCACAGTGTTCTATGTCCCATCTGGGCATTTATTATCATTCTGTGAGGAGAGAAATTCAACTATTTCTGAAATGTTTCTGCCTTAGAAAAGGTGAACAAAATGTAGCGTTTTGGAAGCCTTCTCAGAGGTGTATGTGTGTGTGCTCTGTTTTTATCTATGTAAAATGTTAATTGTATGGGTATCTGTTCACATAGGAGTGCAGGTGTACATGCCAGGGTATGCATTTGGAGGTCAGAGGACAACCTGGGGTGTTGGTCACTATCTTCCACCTTGTTTAAAACAGAGTCTCTTGCTTGCCACTGTACTTAGAAACAACTATATTTACTACACTAGCTGGCTTGAAAACTTAAGAGGATCTGCTTGTCTGTGCCTAACACTCCAATGTAGGAGTATTGGGATCGCAGACATGCCTGATGTTACATGGATTCTGGAGATTCTAAACCAGGTATTTATGCTTTCATGCCAAACAGTTATCTACTGAGCCTGTTCCATGCCCCAATGCCTATTTAATCCCCCCCTTTTGTTTTTACTTTAATCCTTAAGTAGGCTCATAGCATAAAGTCTGACTTATCATGTATTTGGTACACAAGATTCATATGTCCTAGTGGAATCTGTGTGGTGATAACAATACAAACAATGCTGTCGGTGGTATAGGCTATGACAGAAATATTGTACTGAAAGATCGACAATTGTGGGAAACTGCACTGTGTTCTTTGACAGTTCAGTATTCAGGATGGTACAGGAAATTCATAGGAAGTCTTCATTTCTATTACTAGCATCATGAAATCTATCTTAAGATGAGTTAATTGGATGACATTGAAAGAAAAAAAATGAGACCAGATAGGTAAAAATTAATTAATTAATTAATTAATTAGTTTAAAAAAAGGGGTCAAACATCACAGATAAGAACACACAGAACTCATGATAGAACTCATGGTGATCTGTAGACCTGCACTTAAGAACACAGGAGGAAGCCATGTCACATATTCTAGGGATGTGAGAAAAGTGACACAGGCATACAGACTATGTCCATTCCCTAAGTTTTCATGCTCAGAATGCATACTGCTTCCTGTTTAGGTACATCTTGTTTCTGCTAAGGTCACTCATACCCCACTTTTTGCCTGAATTTAGGTTTTCCATGACATTTAGTTTCCTATGACATTTCTTAGACATAGGCTTTTTTAATTTCAGCTGAAAATGGCATTTCCTGAAGAGGCATTTCTTGACCCCATTCTTTGCCCAATGTGCTTTATATTCCCTTGTCATTTTTCCTCATACCAGTTAAGAGATGTACCAATTTTAAATAATTTTTATTTTCATAATTTGTTTTCTTGTTAGATTGAATTATTTATGAGATTGGACCTTATCTTTGCTGTTCACATCTATAAATGTCTCACCAGGCACAAGATGTACAAAAGTAGGCAATCATAAAATGAGAGAGAGGGGGAAGAAAGATAAAGAGAGGAAGAGAAAGAGAGTACAAGTGACAGAGATACAGGCTGAGATACTGCTACTTGCAAATATCTACGCTGAATTATTTAGTTATATTATCTTCACAACAAACTTCTATGATGGATGTCCATTACATATTTCTTTGTATGGTTTAATTACTTAAGGCACAAATAGTTAAATAATTTTCTCAAAAATTTATAACTAGCAATGTTTCTTTTTGTATTCTTTTTACATTCTAGTATCACATCACAGTGGAGCAAAGTGGTCCAAAGTTGCTGTTTGGATACAATAGCAAATTAGCTCTGTGGGTTTCACATAGCCAATCTATAAAATGAAAGGTTTGTCACTATAGTCTTTGAAGACAAATTTATTGTCAAAAAACAAAAAATCAGGTGATCTCAAAATAGTTGGCTGCTTCGCCCAATGTCATACAACTGGTGTAGAGCGATGCTAGAAATATAAGCCCTTGATCTGATTACAAAGTTCAGCTTCTAGGTTATCTATTTCTCAGGGTCCAAGGAAAGTAAAACAGGGTCCTGGGGCTCTTGGAACAATGTACCATGAAGCCGGCCATACTCATTTACATTTGAGTGAATGCATAAAGGAAGGATGTATCCTAGAATGAAGCATGGTTCCACACATGAGGCCTATCATAACAACCCTTGAAGTACTGTTCATACTTTAAGCAGTGGTGTCCACCATTTAGGTTTTCTAAGCTTTTGATTTCTTACCATCTGTTTTCTCATCGTCTTCTTTCATCACTTGATTCTCTGGACATTTCATAAATGTTTGTCTGATGATCACAACCATGATGTTCTCATTAGTAACAATATTCCTAGAGAATAGAATACCCCTAGATATCCTATGTAGGAGTTTTAGGACTTTCACCAAGCCATTTCACATCTCAAAATAAGTTCTTCGCCATGAAGAGTTGGGTCAGTGCTTGGTTCCCAAGCCTATTGAATTCGGTTTGATCTCAAAGGAAAACAAAACAACCAAAAAGAAAACATGACAATACTCAGAGAGACCCTTCAATCACCTATAAACCTGCCTTTATCTCATACTAAAAAGTCCATCTATACCTCAGACTGCCTAAAATTGAAAATTCACAGTTTCTGTCTGTTTACTTTTATAATACGGCTTGATTTTAAGTGATTTTGTGATTAGAACCATTTACATAGGTGCATAATTTATAAATAAGCACAGAATAGTCTATTACATAGTCATTTGATGCTCTGTACTTATAAAATTCTGCAGCAATTTCCCCTAATTTATATAACACTGATTACATGTCTTTGTTAACTTTCTTTGCCAATGTTTCAACTCTAAATTATAAGCAATACAAGCAGCATTGAGTTCACAGGGAAGATGTCCGTATTCAAATCTAAGTATTATGTACAGGATCTTCTTGACATTCACCATGTCATTTCACATTTCAAAATCAGTAAATCGGTTTTTCAGCATGAAGAGTTGTGTTATACTTGGTACCCAAACCTGACGGCTTTTGTTTGATTCCAATGGAAAAACAACAACAGAAACATGGCATTGCAAATATGTAATCCCAGCATTCCTATATTGAGAAGAGAGGTGGAAATGGAAGAATCAGCTGGAAGTTCAGAGGCCAATATCATAGTGGCAGAAATAATAAGAGGGAACCCATCTCAGTATGATGGAAGGTGAAAACTGACTCCAAAATATTGTCTTCTCTGACTTCTATATCACTACACACACACACATGCATCATACATACATACACATACACAAAAATGCTAAACATTATGATTTATTAAATTTTAATATTAAATATCAAAATGTTGGTTTTCTTAGTTGGAGCATTCAATGGTCTCTATGAATGGCTCTTAAGCATGCATTATTCAGCACATGTTGTACTTATACTTCAGATTTACCCTTGGACCAGAGCATACATGCACCTTCTGCTGTACCCATAGTTTATATATACAGCACTGTTCTAATTCCTAATTCTGCTCAATCTATCCTACAATTTAAGCAAAATACTGCCTACTAATGGACAATAATCGAGTCAAACAAAGAGTACCCAATAATGTGTAATCTGAAAATAGAACTGATTTTGAAAATCATAACCCCGGACTGGGCTGTGATGCAGAAACCTGTGCTTATATGCACTTGATCTCACTTTACCTTGGGAAATGGTCCGAAGCCTCTAGAGTTCAAAATCCTTACTTTTTGGTAGATGGAATCTGTCAAGAAAATTATCCATTTCATTTAAGCCAAGATCAGGTAGAAAGACTGAATAGCCCTATATCTCCCAAGGAAATTGAAGCAGTCATTAACAGTCTCCTCTCCAAAAAAAGCCCTGGACCAGATGGCTTCAGCACAGAATTCTACAAGACCTTCAAAGAAGTGCTAACACCAATTCTCCTCAAACTATTCCATAAAATAGAAACAGAAGGAACACTACCAAACTCATTCTATGAAGCCACAGTCACCTTGATACCTAAACCACACAAAGATCCAACAAAAAAAGAGAACTTCAGACGTATCTCTCTTATGAATATTGATGCAAAAATACTCAACAAAATACTTGCAAACCGAATCCAAGAACACATCAAAGATATCATCCACCATGACCAAGTAGGCTTCATCCCAGGCATGCAAGGGTGGTTCAACATACGGAAATCCATCAATGTAATCCACCACATAAACAAACTGAAGGAGAAAAACCACATGATCATCTCCTTAGATGCCGAAAAAGCATTTGACAAAATCCAACACCCATTCATGTTTAAAGTTTTGGAGAGATCAGGGATACAAGGTACATGCCTAAAGATAGTAAAGGCAATATACAGCAGCCTATAGCCAACATCAAACTAAACGGAGAGAAACTTAAATCAATCCCACTGAAATCAGGGACAAGACAAGGCTGTCCACTGTTTCCATATCTCTTCAACATAGTACTTGAAGTCCTAGCCAGAGCAATAAGACAACTAAAAGAGATAAAGGGGATACAAATCAAAAAGGAAGAGGTCAAAGTGTCACTATTTGCAGATGATATGATAGTATACATGAGCGACCCCAAAAATTCAACCAGAGAACTCCTCCAGCTGATAAACACCTTCAGCAAAGTGGCAGGATACAAAATCAACTCAAAAAAAAATCAGAAGCCCTCCTGTACACCAAAGACAAAAAACCTGAGAAAGAAATTAGGGAAACAACACCCTTCACAATAGCCACTAATAACATAAAGGACCTTGGTGTGACTCTAACCATGCAAGTGAAAGACCTGTTTGAGAAAAACTTCAAGTCTCTGAAGAAAGAAATCGAAGAAGATCTCAGAAGATGGAAAGATCTCCAGTGCTCATGGATTGGTAGGATTAACATTGTGAAAATGGCCATCCTGCCAAAAGCAATCTACAGATTCAATGCAATTCCCATCAAAATACCAACTCAATTCTTTACAGACCTTGAAAAATAGATTCTCAGCTTCATATGGAGAAACAAAAAACCCAGAATCTCCAAAACGATCCTGTACAACGACAGATCATCTGGAGGTATCTCCATCCCCGATCTCAAGCTGTACTACAGGGCAACAGTAATAAAAACTACATGGTATTGGCATAGAAACGGAAAGAGGATCAATGGAACCGCATAGAAGACCCAGAAATAAACCCACACACCTATGAATACTCAGTATTTGACAAAGAAGCCAAATCCATTCAATGGAAAAAAGACAATCTATTCAACAAATGGTGCTGGTCCAACTGGATGTCTGCATGCAGAAAAATGAAAATAGATCCATATTTATCACCCTGCACAAAACTAAAGTTCAAGAGGATCAAGGACCTCAACATAAAACCAGATACTCTAAATCAGTTGGAAAAAAAGTGGGGAACAGCCTAGAACTCATTGGCACAGGAGACAACTTCCTGAACAGAACACCAACAGCACAGGCTCTAAGAGCAACAATCAATAAATGGGACCTCATGAAACTGAAAAGCTTCTGTAAAGCAAAAGACACAGTCATCAAAACAAAACGACTGCCTACAGATTGGGAAAGAATCTTCACCAACCCTTTATCTGACAGAGGGCTAATATCCAGTATATATATAAAGAACTAAAGAAGCAGAAAAGCAACAAACCAAATAATCCCATTAAAAAATGGGGAATGGAACTAAACAGAGAATTCTCAAAAGAGGAACATCAAATGGCAGAGAAACGCTTAAAGAAATGTTCAACCTCATTAGCCATTAGGGAAATGCAAATCAAAACAACCCTGAGATTTCACCTTACACCCATAAGAATGGCCAAGATGAAAAACTCAAGTGACAACACATGCTGGAGAGGTTGTGGTGAAAGGGGAACCCTCCTCCATTGCTGGTGGGAATGTAAACTGGTACAACCACTTTGGAAGTCAATCTGGTGCTTTCTCAGACAATTAGGAGTAGTGCTACCTCAAGACCCAGCTATACCACACCTAGGTATATACCCAAAATTTGCTCATGTACACAACAAGGACATTTGTTCAACCATGTTCATAGCAGCTTTATTTGTAATAGCCAGAACTTGGAAACAACCCAGATGTCCATCAATGGAGGAATGGATACAGAAATTGTGGTATTTTTACACAATGGAATACTACTCAGCAATCAAAAGGGAGGAAATCATGAAATTTGCTGGCAAATGGTGGGATCTAGAAAAGATCATTCTGAGTGAAGTATCCCAGAAGGAGAAAGACCAACTTGGTATGTACTCGCTTATATAGACCTACAAGATATGATAAACATAATGAAATCTACACACCTAAAGAATATAATCAAGAAAGTAGACATGGGTGAAGATGATCAATCCTCATTTAGAAAGACAAATGGGATGTGCATTGAATGTATGAAAGGAGTCTACCGCAAAAGGCATCTGAAAGACTTTACCTAGCAGTGTTTCAAAGCAGACACTAAGACTCATAACCAAACCTTGGCAGAGTGCAGGGAATCATATGAAAGAAGGGGAGTTAGTATGATATGGAAAGGATAGGAGCTCTACAAGTACCAAATATATCTGGGCACAGGGTCTTTTCTGAGATTGACACTCAACCAAGGACCATCTATGGATATAACCTAGAACTTCTGCTCGGATGTGGCCCGTGGTAGCTCAGTAACCAAGTAGTTTTCCAAAGTAAGAGGAACAAGGACTATTTCTAACAGGATCTCAAGGGCAGGCTCTTTGACCTCCCCCCCACCAGGGGAGGATCAGTCCTGTTAGGCCACAGAGGAGGACATTGCAGCCAGCCTTGAAGATACCTGATAAAAGAGGGTCAAATGAAAGGGGAGGAGGTCCTCCCCTATCAGTGGACTTGGAAAGGGGCAGGGAGGAGACCTGGGAGGGAGTTGGGGAGGGGGAGAAAATGAGGGAGCGGGATACAGCTGGGACACAGAGTTAACAATTTGTAACTAAAAAGAAAAATAAAAATTAAAAAAAAATTTTACTTTTACATAGGTACATCAATGTTTTTCAATGGGTTATTATGAATACAAACTGTAATAAAAAATGAGATAGTGGTCAGAATAACGCTACTTACAATCCTTTGATATCAGTGTTAAATGCCATTTATATTCACAGCAAATTTGTAGAATCTCATGGTATCAATATAGTCAATTATTGGTCATAATCTTTGAGTTGTGAATATTGATTAGAAGTTTCATAGATTTTTTTTAATTTATTTACTTATTGTTGATATTAGTGATTGGTGTTTTTGTTTTGTAACTAGTTTTGGATGCATGGAGGTTTACATCATGTTGTTTTTATGGCATGCTACACACCAAATGATTGATTAAATTAGTCTGTTCCAATTATAAGGAACAAAACAACAGGGGTGATTTTTTTGTTTGTTTTTACTGAAAATGCAGTATATTATCATTAAGAAAATCTGACTATTTTAAGTTGAACCTGAGCACATGAAGATGCACCTTGCCATGTATGGTTTGTGATTATAGCCCGAAGCTTGCAGGGATACTTATAGCTACAGTCTTCAGTGGACATAAAAATAAGAAATAGAGGCCAACAAAGGATAAAAATATCTACAAAGCATCTCTCATAAACATAACTAAAACTACAACTTACCACAATTTGTTTAAAGTTTACAAAATTCCTTTAGGTGATATGTTACCATTTCAACTTTAAAGGTATGAAAATTTTATTCTAAGAGGCTGTAACTCAAAAATGAAAGAGCTAGTAAGACACAAAAGTAACTCTGATTAACTACAAAATGTAGAAATCTAAATCCCATTTCTCTGGTGCTACATTAGGCTCTCTTCATGTGGTTGACTAGAGATTAACCAGGCAGAGCCACAACATCCCACAGCACATGCCCAGCCACAAACTAACCACTTTATTTAAAAGCCAAAATGCAGGGTAGATTAGAAAAACATTTAGTCTTTCACAACAGAGTAGAATGTTTGGAGAAATAATGTATCTAAGAGATGGAACATACACCAAATAAGCAGTATATCCAACACAATCACTGCTTCACACAAACCAATGTATCCTTAGAAACTAGCACTGTCTTCATTCTGTGTAATCAGAAAACACAAAACATTGAAACATTAGTTGTTTTATCGATGTCATGAAATAGGTTTTCAAAGTAGCCTCCACATTTACTATATCACAAGGAATATAGAACGTCAATGCAACCAATCTCAAATCAGTTTTGTGATTATGATCTTAAGGTAAAACTACCTGCCCATGTCTGTCTTCTTATGTAAAACATTTCATTATTCTGCTGCCCAAAGAAAGAGACACATCTTCACAGACCCTTACTAATGAATCTGATTTAGCTGAGGTTTTTTCCCTTTATACCTTTCCCTCCTAAAGCACAAAGGACACTTGCGTGACAAAGCCCAGAGACTTACCTTCTGTATATGCTTGCTGAATTAACAAATGGATATGTATAGCAAAAGAGAATCAATGAGAATGGCTTGTTTAAGGGAAAAGGAACTTCTTAAGATTTAAAACTTACTAACAGGGTGTTTAGAAACCAAACTAACTCTATTAGACTGTAGAACAGAACATCAGGTACTCCTGATGACTCCTATGTCATCGCCAAGGCAGGGAATGAATAGCACTTGACTGGAATGATTGAAAAGTGGTCACAGATTTTCGGAAACAACCTCATTAATGCAGTGTTGAAATGTTGTTACACTACCGAGCGGCATGCCATCATGCAATTATTGCAAGTGACCTAGAGTTAAAGGACCACTGAACTGACTGTGAATTCATATTCTAAATTTCTCAACTATAAGAATCTCAGTTTACTCCTTTTTACTTGTCAGCCTTGCATTTTTGCACATAGATTCAATGACCAATTTCTCTTTTCCTTATTGTACTCTTCCCATCTGCAAGAACAGTTTCCCTCATGAGGTTTTTTTTTTTTGTTTGAGAAATGTTCCTTCTTTTATCCCAGCCTGTGTTTTAACTGTCAGCTGTCACATTCTTTCAAAGGCTTTAGATCTGTTTACTTGATCTAAGAGAGGTCTGCAACTGGCATATTTTGTATAAGAATTTCAAATAATATATCAGTTCCAGTTGTAGCCTCTTGCTTAGAGTTTGAAGAGTATGTACTCTGAAAGATATGTTGAAATTTGATTGTCATTCTAGGCATGGTGTGAGATGGGTGTTTAAGATCTGATGTCATTCATCATAGGTTAGTGGGTGACTTAAAAAGATTTGTAAGGCACAAGTGGTTCTCTGCATATGCTCATTTGAACTTGAAGTTTTTCAAACATTATGACAAAGAAAGCCCTTGCCATATGTGTGTGTGTGTGTGTATGTGTGTGTGCCGTAAATATACTATATATACTAATACAGTATTAGCCATATACTATATAATATAGTATATTAGCTATTACTAATATACTATATTAGCTATCAGACTCCTAGTCCCTAGAACCATGGGATAAATAAATTTTTCCTCTTAGTAAGTATTTTTTTTTCTTTCAGTAACTGATTTAGATACTTTTCTGTTGGTGTCATCTTAAAACACTGTGACCAAAGCAACTTATAAAAGGAAGGATTTATTTGAGACTTACAGTTTCAGTGGGATATGAATTCACCACCATCATGGCGGGATGCATGAAGCAGAGGGCACACTAGAGATGCCAAAAGCCTTTTGAAATCTTAAGACCACCTCAGGTGGCACTACTCCATCAGCAAGGCCACACTTCCTAATATTTTGTGTGTGTAGATACCACAGGATGTGTTAGAACAGATAATAAGAGGGCTGTTTGCCCTTCACACACAGTTGACTTATCCTTGCCACCTAGTTACTCTCTGTTGTACTCTAAGTCCTGATACAGATTTTGGAACACTTTAAAACTAACACTTAATATATAAACAAATATGGCCTGTGACATGGGGACGAGAAATGAGTGTACTCAGGAAATTTCTATTATAGGTAGAAGTGCACTCCTCACAAAACCAGTATGTTAAACACTTAATCCCAGTATGGCAGAATGTCAGTGTCATTGAGGGAACTCTTTTTAATTGGTTATTATTTTGAAAGTAAGACTTAATGCAACAAGCTATCATACATACTAAAAGTGGGGAATTTTGAGATCCCAGCAAGCACTGACAGATAATCATGTGAAGACACCAAGAAACAGAACCCAATGAGATAAGGCTCAGAAAAAAACAACAGGCTGACACTTTATTCTCAAATATATCACCTTCAGAATTGTAAGAAAATAAAGGGCAATTATTTAAACAACCCCTGCTACAGTACTCTTATTCGCAAAGCCATTTTCAGGAATTTGAGTATGAAACTACACTGGCTACCAAGGTACAATAAAACTGCCATAGTACATTGACTTGTTTCAGAAGTCAGAACCTATTGTACAAGAGGCACCCCATTAACTTGGTCCAGGATCTAAAGCGCTGACTCTACTCTTGACAATGTAGAGTCCCTAACATTGTACAAAGCCATTGAGCTACCCAAATGCCACCTGGTTAGCAAAGTAACCAGCTGTGCTTCATAGGACAGTGCAAGGAGACAGTACACAGAAATGATTTCATTTTTCTGACTCTGCCATGCTCTACAAAGACGAGGAGTTACTTACATTATTTTTATTCCTGTTTTCAATTAACCAAATCTACCCAGTGGCCCAAGACACAGTGTCTCCAGCTGCACTGATGAATGCTGCCTGCTTCTACACCTGCTATCTTCATTTGTTTCCATTTCAAACACCCTGTGAGCAGGGTAATTGAGTTTGAATTGCTTGGGGGAATCCTCCCCCCTCATGGTTCTGTGCAAGAGAAGCTCACTGTTCTAATGATTTATTATTTCCCCTCCTAAGTGTATTTGGTGTGTGTGCCCAGCTACATAACGGGAACACACACTGTCACCTCCAATATAGCTATGAATAAATCCAGGGAAGCACCTCTGCCTTGACCATTTGCAGAAGCAGCCCTTTCAAACTCTAATGGGTATTATTTTAAGTCACAGAGCTTCTGTCGTATGAGACATGCCTAATTTAACTTAGGGTCTTCAAAACTACTGGTTTCTAGCCTGGCTCCTAGTATTTCCACTGTACTTACTGGGAATGGGAGAAATATTTTTTGTAAAGTGATTTTGCAAGCATAGATGTTCCTATGGATTAAGGTGCATGTGTCATTAAAACAGTTCGTATCTAGCCGTTATGTGCTAAGCTGTGTTGTAAGCATTTTATAATCTAACATTTTATAGACTCAACCACTTGATAAGGTAGGAGACCTTATTATTTTATTTCATTGATAGAACAGTTTTTAAGTGAATTCGTACATATGTCTTGTTAATGTGGGAGCCATTCCCTTGAGTTTATGATCCCTTCGGGCTATAGAAAGCAACAGGAAAAGTTGCTCTGTGAATGCAAAGGCTGGGTCATTGGTATAATTTGAATATGAAATACTCCCCATATGCTCATGATAATACTTTAGAAAGTTTGGAACCTGTAAAGAGTGGAAGCTAGTTGCAGGGAAACAATCACTGAAGATGTCTCTGGCTCCTTCCGTTCCCTTCTCTGCTTCCTGTCTTCCAAGTGCTGCATATCTACAACACCTTCTCTATGAGATGGAGTCACAGCTCTAACATCAAAAGGCAAAATAAATTGTCTCCTAATTTTTTATAGCAGATATTTTTATCATACAAAAAAGATAGAACAGGCCTTTTTGCAGCCTCTATTTTGATTGCTAGAAATGTCACTCTTAGTTTCAAAGGACACATAAACATGTTTATACCTCGAGACCCTGATAATACAGAGGTCATATATTTCCTTGTCAGAAACTCCATCTGAATCTGGCCTCCTAGCCATCCCTTCCCACGAGACAGATATGTGAACAAATCTTCTTGCATCCTCAAGTTAGCTGAATACTACAAAGTGGCATTCATTAAAATCATGTTGCTCTCCTATTAGGGGACTACGGAAAGGGCGTAGGGGGAGAGGAGATAGGGAGGTTTGGATTGGGAGGAGACAAGGGACAAGAGATGGGGCTATGGCCAAGATACGAAGTGAATAAATTGTAATAAATAGTAATATTAATAATTCATGTAGAAAAAATCTAGAAAAGTATTGCTCAAATTTCAGACCTACAGGACTATGGGGTATGTTTAAATGGATTTTGAATTAATACACTCATGACTGGGAAAATACATATGTAGCAGTGAATAGCCCATATATTCTTTGGGGAAACCGAGGCCAAAAAGATGAATAAGAGGAGAAGTTCTTGTTGAAGTTAACATTGAAAGTCAAAGAACTGTATTATGGATATTTAATTCAGACCTAGAAAGTCTGATTCCAAAAAATAACTTTTAAACTATATAGCCATAGTATTAAATGCATAAATTATGATAATAATATTATTTATATGACCAGGAGGAAATGGGATTAAATTAATAAAAGAATAGATTTTTTTAATTTTTTTCTTTATTAATTACACTTTATTCACTTTGTATCCCCCCTTGGTTCCCTCCCTCCTTCGGTCCCAATCCCTCCCTTCCTCCACACTCTGCATGCATGCCCCTCCCCAAGTCCACTGATAGGGGAGGACTTCTTTTCTTTCCTTCTGATCCTAGTCAATAAGGTATCATTAGGAGTGGCTGCTTTGTCTTCTTCTGTGGCCTGGTAATGCTGCTTCCCCCTCAGGGGGAGGTAATTAAAGAGCAGGCCAATCAGTTCATGTCAGAGACAGTCCCTGTTCCTATTACAATGGAACCCACTTGGATACTGAACTGCCATGGGCTACATCTGTGCAGGGGCCTTAGTTATCTCTATGCATAGACCTTGGTTGGAATAGCAGTCTCAGGAAAGACCCCTGTGCTCAGATTTTTTGGTTCTGTTGCTCTCCTTGTGGAGTTCCTGTCCTCTCCAGATCTTACTGTTTCCCACTTCTTTCCTAAGATTCCCTGCACTCTGCCCAAAGGTTGCCCATAAGTCTCAGTATCTACATTGATAGTCTGCAGGGCAGAGCTTTTCAGAGGTCCTCTGTGTCAGGCTCCTGACTTGTTCCCTCTTTTCTTCTTCTTCTGATGTCCAGCCTCTTTGCCTTTCTGGATAGGAGCTGAGCATTTTAGCAAGAGTCCTTCCTCTTGATTAGTTTCTTTAGGTGTAGAGATTTTAGTAGGTTAATCCTATATTATACGTCTATATGAGTGAGTTTATACCGTTTGCATCTTTGTGCTTCTGGGATAGCTCACTTAGGATGACCTTTTCCAGATCCCACCATTTACCTGCAAATTTCATTATTTTCTTGTTTTTTATTGCTGAGTAATATTCCATTGTGTAGATATACCACAATTTGTGCATCCATTCCTCCACTGAAGGGCATCTGGGCTGTTTCCAGCTTCTGGATATTACAAATAAGGCTGCTACAAACATGGTTGAGCAAATGTCCTTATTGTGTACTTGAGAATCTTTTGGATATATGCCTAGGAGTGGTATAGCTGGATCTTGAGGAAGCGCTATTTCTAGTTATCTGAGAAAGCACCAGATTGATTTCCTGAGTGGTTGTACAAGTTTACATTCCCACCAGCAATGGACCCTTTAATTCATTAGCACAGGAGACAACTTCCTGAACAGAACACCAACAGCACAGGCTCTAAGAGCAACAATCAATAAATAGGACCTCATGAATCTGAAAACCTTCTGTAAAGCAAAGGAAACTGTCCTCAGAACAAAACGACAGCCTACAGATTGGGAAAGATCTTCACCAACCCTATATCTGACAGAGGGCTAATATCCAGTATATATAAAGAACTAAAGAAGTTAAACAGCAAAAACTCAAGTAATCCAATTAAAAAAAATGGGGTATAGAGCTAAACAGAGAATTTTCTGCAGAGGAATATTGAATGGCAGAGAAACACTTAAAGAAATGCTCAACCTCATTAGCCATCAGGGAAATGCAAATCAAAACGGCCCTAAGATTTCACCTTACACCCATCAGAATGGCTAAGATCAAAAACTCAAGAGACAACACTTGCTGGAGAGGTTGTGGAGAAAAGAATGGATTTTTTAATCTTTTGTTTTTATTAATTTATTTATTTTACGTATTTAACACAGCTTCCCCTCCCCTCTACCCATCTCTTCCTATCATTTCACCTGCTGCCATGGCGTTCTCAGGTCCTCTTCCCTTTCTCCTCAGAAGGGGCTCAGAAAAGGGGAAGCCTCCCATGGACATTAATCTGCCTTGGCATATAAAGTTGCAGTAGGACTAAGGGCCTGCTAAGAGTCAAGGGAAAGGGATCCTAAGGCAGGCAACAGAGTCAGCTACAGCGCCTGCTCCTGCTGTTCAGGGTCCCATAGAAAGACCAAGCTGTGTTACCGTTACATATGTACCAAGGGCCTAGGTCCATTCTGTGCATGCTCTCTGTTTAGTTGTCCAGATTCTGAGGGGGCTTATGGGCTCAGGTTAGTTAATTATCTGTGTTTTCTTATGGTGTCCTTGACTTCTCTGGCTCCTTCAATCCTACGTTCCCCTTTTCCATGAAACCCTTCAAGCTTCTCCTACTGTTTGGCTGTGGGTCTCTACATCTGTTTCCATCATTTGCTTGGTAAAGCCTCTCAGGTGACATTTATGCTACGCACCAGTCTGCAAGTATAGTGTTAATAGTGTAGGGGGATGAGGTCTGTCTCGTGGCATGGTTCTCAAGCTGGGCCAGTCAATGGCCATTCCCTCAATTTCTGCTCCATTTTTACCCCTGCATATCTTGTTGGAAGGAAAAATCGTGCGTCTAAGGTTTTGTGGCTGGTTTGGTGTCCCAGTTCCTCCATTAGAAGCCTTTTCTGGTTATTTCAGGCTCCATATCCCCCACTGCTAGCAGTCTTATCTAGGGTCACCCTCACAGATTCTTGGGGTTTCCATTGTCCTAGATTTCTAGCTCATCTCTGAGATGCCCCCCCACACACAGACACTGAGTCCAGTATTAACTCTCTCTTCATCCTCCCCCAACTTGATCACTCTTGCTCTCCTTAAACTTACCCAGTTCCCACCCTTTATCCATCCCTCTTCTTTATTCTGTTTCCCCTTGGACCCTCCTTGTTACTTAGTTTTGTTGTTTGGTTTTTTTTTTTGTTTTGTTTTGTTTTTTTGTTTTTGTTTCTGTTGATTGTAGCATGGTTATGCTTTACTTTACAGCCAATATCCACTTATAAGTGAGTATAAACTACATTTCTCTTTCTAGGCCTGGGTTACCTCCCTGGGAATTACCTTTTCTAGTTCCATTCATTTACCTGCAAATTGCATGATGTCATAGTTTTAATAGTTGGATAATACTCCTTTATGGAAATGTACCATATGTTCTTTATCCATTCTTCAGCTGAGAAACATCTAGGTTGTTTCCAGTTTCTGCCTCTCCAGTTTCATGAATAAAGTTGCTATGAACCTAATTGAGCAAGTGTCTTTGTGGTATGGTGGAGTATCTTTTATCTGTATACACAGGCATGGTATAGCTGGGTCTCAAGGAAGAAATATTCCCAAATTTCTGAGAAAGCGCCAGATTGATTTCCAAAGTGGTTGTACAAGTTGGCACTCCCACGAGCAATGAAGGAGTGTTCCCCTTGATCCACATCTTGCAGGCATGTGCTGTCACTTGACATTTTTATCTTGGCCATTCTGATGGGAGTAAAATAGAATCTCAGAGTCATTTTGATTTGAATTTCCTTCATGACTAAGGATGCTGAGCATTTTTTAAGTTTTTCTCAGACATTAGATATTCCTCTGTTCCTCTGTTGAGAATTCTCTATTTAGCTCTGTACCTCATTTTTTAAAGTGGGTTATTTGGTTGGTTGGTGTCTAGTTTCTTAAGCTCTTTCTATACTTTGGATATCATCCCTCTGTCGGATGCAGGTTTGTTGAAGATCTTTTTCCATTTTGTAGTCTGCCATTGTGTCCATTTGACAGTGTCCTTTGCCTTATAGAGATTTTCTGTTCCATGAGGTCATATTTATTAATTATTGATCTTAGTGCCTGCGCTGTTAGTGTTATGTTCAGGAAGTGTATGATATGTCAATAAGTCCAAAGTTATTCTTACTTTCTGTTCTATCAGATTTAGTGTTTCTGATTTTATGTTGAGGTCTTTGATTTACTTGGACTTGAGTTTTGTGCAGGGTGATAGATATTGATCTATTTCCAACTTCTACATGCAGTCATATAGTTAGGCCAAAACCATTTGTTGAAGATGCTTTCTTTCTTTCTTTTGTTATATAGTTTTGAATTATTTGTCAAAATTTAAGTATCTATAGCTATGTGTGTTTACTTCTTGGTCTCCACGTAGATCCCATTCATCAACCTGTTTGCTTTTATGCCAATACCATGAGGTTTTTAGTGTTATTGCTCTGTAGTACAGCTTAAAATCAGGGATGTGATGCCTCCAGAAGTACTTTTTCTTTAATTGTTTTTATTTTTTTGTAACTAAAGTATATTTATTTAGCTATGTTTAAAACACTAGCAAAGCATTGCTAAAGATAGAATCAGACCTTCTAAATGACAAGGCAGATAAGTACATGTGTTTTAAAAACACAATCCAACAGATGCAAATATACAGGGAAAGTAACAAAAAAGAATTAAGAAGAACTGAGAAAAAACATGGTGTTAATAGAACTGCTGTTTTCTTAGATTTCTAAGGATGTAGAAATCTGAGATATCATTACTCTCTTCTTTTTGGTAAAACTTAAAAGCTCAATAACTTGCAAAATAATGACTACTGTCAGCCTTATCAGAGAGATAAGACTTCAAGACAACTTCCTAGTGATACAGCAGCAGTAAAAGTCCATCAGAATAAAAACAAAACAACCCAAAACACTATTTCCTTCTCAGGTAGAGAATGAAATCTTTAGACTATATCGAGACCTAATATTCCAGGACCAATGGCTAAAAGCCATTCTCAAGAAGGACAGACCACACCTATCAAGGCAGGGTCACTTTAAATTATGCTAAAGAGGTAGGAGGAATCATTAATTACTCTTTGAATAATACTTTCCTTCTCAGAATTCATGTCAACAGTTCAATCTCAAAGTTGTCATGAGGTTTTCTCTGGGTCTGTCCAGCACCTTTCCCTCTTTTTCTGTTTTTGTTTGTTTGTTTGTTCTTTTTTTATGCAAACCAGAATGAAAGTATACGCTTTTGGTACTTTGGACATCCTTACTCTCTCTTTAAAGCCCCGCTCTTTAGCATGTGCTGACTTTCTTTCAGGCTTAGTTAACTAAGCATGGCTTTAACCCTTCCTTTTCTCCACTCTCCTCCTTCTGGCAGCTGTAGCCCTGGACACCCAAGCAGATTGTTTAATTTTTTTATTATTATCATCTATTACAATTTATTCAATTTGTATCCCTGCTGTGGCCCCTCTCTTGTCTCCTTCCAATCCCACTCTCTCTCCCTTTTCGCGCCCTTTGCCACCCCACTCCACTGATAGGAGATGTCCTCCTCTCCATTTATTTGACCCTAGTCTATCAGGTCTCATTAGGACTGATTTTTTTTGTCTTCCTCTGTGATCTGACAAGGCTGCACCCCCTGCCAGGGGATGGTGATCAGAGAGCCTGTCACTAAGTTCACATCAGAGAAAGCACCTGCTCCTCTTACTAGGGAACCCACTTGGATACTGAGTCTATGAGCTATATCTGAGCCAGAGTTTTAGATCCTTTCCATGCAGTGGCCTTGGTTGGGTATCAGTCTCTGCAGGCCCCCCAAGGCTCAGTTTTTTCTTTTGTTTTGTTTTGTTTTGCTTTGTTTTTGGTTCTGTTGGTCTCCTTTTGGAGCTCCAGGTCGCTCCAGGTCTTTCTATTACTCCCTTCTTTCATAAAGGAAATCATGAAATTTGCAGGCAAATGGTGGGAACTAGAAAAGATCATCTCGAGTGAGGTAACCCAGAAGCAGAAAGACACACATGGTATATACTCATTAATAAGTGGATATTAGCCATATAATTTAAGATAAACATACTAAAATCTATATTTCTAAGGAAGCTAAACAATAAGGAACACCTTAGGGAAGATGCTCAAACGTCATTCAGAAGAGCAAACGTGATCAACATCAGAAGCAGAAGACAGGGAGCAGGACAGGAGCCTACCACAGATGGCCTCTGAAAGATTCTACTGATTGAGGTATCAAAGCAGAGGCTGAGACTCATGGTCAAACTTTGGACAGAGTGCAGGGAATCCAGAAGTACTTTTATTGTACAGGATGGTTTTAGGTACCTTGGGTTTTTGTTTTTCAGTATGAAGTTGAGCATTGTTCCTTCTAGGTCTGTAAAATATTGTGTTGGAATTTTGATTGGAATTACACTGAATTTGTAGATTGCTTTTGGTAAGATAGCCATTTTTAATATGTTAATCCTACCAATCTATGAACAAAATTATTTTTGCCTTAAAGAGACTATGAAAAGGAAGATAAAATATCAATAGTGTGACTCAAAACTATATTATTCCCAAATTCTAACATGATAGGATTCTGACATTTAAGAATTCTATAATCACAACATATTCAATGTTATAAGATACAAAAGTTTTAAATATTTCTCTTAAAAACCACAATTCTAAATTTTGGATTTTATTTGTTATTTGAAGATTCATGAAATCTGACTACTTCTCTAAGCTCTTAGGATGCTAAGTCTTAAAGAGGCTCTAATCACACATTTTAAGACATTTTGTATTTATGATTCTAATAAGCACCATCTGAGCCTAAGAGCATGGGATTCTGAAATGCAAAGATATTAACCTCTGCCTAGGAATGATACCACCCACAATTGAATGAGTCCTCCCCCACTGATGATAAATTAAGAAATTGCCTTACAGCCAAATCTTATGGAGACATTTCCAGGATGGAAGCTTCCTCTTCTCTGATGGCTCTAGCTTTCATATCAAGTTGACAAAAAACTAGCTGCTATAGGGGCATCTCTGTCATGAGCTTTAAGTCCTCATGACTGATGGCTCATTTTACAATCTAAAACAGTGTTTGTAGCCTATGGATGAGCAACGATAAATGATTTTTTTTATAATAGATTAAATTTAATGGCTACAATTACTGTTTCTTTGCTGGAAAAATAATAAGTAAGACATAGAACACTGAGCTAGAAGAGGTAGAACATATTTGTAATCCCAACCATTAGGACGAAGTGGTAACAGGGTGGCTTTTCTGTAAATTCAAGATAAGCCAGTACTATATGGCAACATGGAGCCTCAAAATAAACAAAAAGGCAAAAAAAAAAAAAAGAGAACACTAGTGTTTGTATTATTTCATTTCCAAAAACATAATTTCAGTTATTTCTTGTTTTCTCCTTTTGTCACCTTTGTTTTGTAGAAATAACTAGGTTTAGCCCCTGGATATTCTTTTGCATGTGTGTGTGTTTGGGCACACATTGTCTTTAATAATGTTTATTAGTTCTTGAGAATTTCATACAGTGTTGTCTTAGTTATTTATCTATGTCTGTGACAGAACTCCACGATGAAGGCAACCTAGAAGAGAAAGAGTTTAATTTAGTTTAATTTAATTTTACAGTTTCAGAGAGTTGGGCTCGATGATGGAGCAAAGAAACAGCTGAAAGCACTCTTCTTGATTGACAACCATGGGCCAGAGAGAAAGAAAGAAGATCTCCGTGAATCATAGGAGTCTTTCAAAACTTCAAAGCCTGTTCCCAGTAACATACCTCCTTGAAAAGACTATATCCTCTAATCTTTCCCAAATAATTCCATCAAGGTCCAATTATTCATTCATATGATCCTATGGGAACCATTTCAATTCAAACCATCATAGGAATACTTTGATTATATTCAGCCTTTTTTCAACTCCTCCCAAATCTACCCTCTCTACTCTTAACCCCCTTTCCACCTAACACTGCATTTTCTTTCTTTATTGTTTTCCTCCATTGAATCCATTTTGTGTTGCCCAATTACTTTTTTAATTTAATTTTATTAATTACATTTTATTCACTTTGTATCCCCCCCCCCATAAGCTCCTTTCTCCTCTCCTCCCGATCCCACCCTCCCTCCCCCTTCTTCACATATGCCCTTCCCCAAGTCCACTGATAGGGGAGGTCCTCCTCTCCTTCCTTCTGATCTTAGTCTATCAGATCCCATCAGGAGTGGCTGCATTGTCATCTTTTGTGGCCTGATAAGGCTACTTCCCCCTCAGGGGGAGGTTATCAAAGAGCATGCCACTCAGATTATGTCAGAGGCTGTCCCTCTTCCCATTAGTATGGAACCCACTTGGACACTAAACTGCCTTGGGCTACAGCTGTGCAGGGGTTCTAGGTTATCTCCATACCTGGTACTTGGTTGGAGTATGAGTCTCTGGGAAGACCACTGTGTTCAAATTTTCTGGTTCTGTTGCTCTGATTGTGGGTTTTCTGTCCTCTCCAGATCGTACTATTTCACACTTCTTAAATTACTTTTACGATGGTGGCATGCCCTGGAGAGTTTTGGACCTACAGGATGACGTAAGCAAAGAAAGTTGGCTCTCCTCCCATCAATTATTAAATGCTAATAGCTCTTTAGATAATCACACACTTGTGTGCAAGTGCACACACACAAAAACTGATATTGGAAAACTTCTCGAGTCTCCTTCAACCTTATATATAGGTCAGAGTCTCCTACCAGAGCTGAAATCTTCCCAATGCTGATGAGTCTAAGTAGCCAGCTTTTTCCAGAGAATTTTTTTTCTCTCCATCATATATTCATGACTGTCTCCCTTTAGCTTATTCCACACAATTCTTTTATTTTCCTTTTGTAAATTATCATTTATTACAATTTATTCAATTTGTATCCTGGCTGTGGGACCCTCCATTATCTCCTCCCAATCCCACCCTCCCTCTCTCTTCTTCCTCTATGCCCCTCCCCTAGTCCGCTAATTCCATCCTAAATTATCCATCCTGGTTTCACATTAAATAGCAGGGATAGAAGAGAATTAGGGAAGAGAGAAATAGAAATGTTCATGTAAATTAATGGTTAATAGGTGCAGTGACTATCTCTAACATGAACTCAGTGGCTGGCTGGCTCTTTAATCACCTCCCCCTGAGGATGGAGCAGCCAAACCAGGCCACAGAGGAAGTCAATGCAGCCAGTCTTGATGAGGCCTAATAGGCTAGGGTCAGAGGGAAAAGGAGGAGGACCTACCTTATCAGTGGACTGGGAGAGGGGCATAGTAGGAGATGAGAGAGAGAGGGTAGGACTGGGAGAGAATGAAGGAGGGGGCTACAGCTGGGATACAAAGTAAATAAAGTGTTATTAATTAAAAAATTAAAAAGAGGAAAAAAAGACTATGAATGTTAAGTGAGCATCATCTTATGGCATCAGTCGAGCTGTTGGCCATGAATTCCATGTTAATTAATCAACACTGGTATCTTTAAATAGAAGCAACCACAAAATAGTGTCATGTATGGATCAGTTTGGCAAAAATGCTGAGGCCAGAATTTCGCTCTGATTCAATGTTTGTGGAACCCTTAAAATGACTACAGAACAACAAAGGAACTGACCATTACAGTTTCCTTAAGAATCTGGAGAATCATCTAAGATAATAAATATTGATAAATAAAAAAGGGTCAGATGGAAGGGGAGGAAGACCTCCCCTATCAGTGGACTTGGAAAGGGGCAGGGAGGAGATGAGGTAAGGAGGGTGGGATTGGGAGGGAATGAGGGAGTGGGCTACAGCTGAGATACAAATTTAATAAACTGTAACTAATATTTAAAAAAATAAAAATTTAGTTAAAAAAGGAGAGAACATAGGTCTACCTTGGGGATAGTAGGTGTCTGATTCTGTCATCTATGAATAGAGGTGATGGTTTTGCATTGTGGTAAATGGAAAGCCATTCAAAATAGTTCCAAAAAAAAAAAAGTGGTGAAAGGCTTTACCTAAGGAAAGAGGTAAGAGATTATAATTAAAGTAATGCTCTCTATGAACAAAGATACATGGGGTTTGCCTGAGGGGACCTATACATGTGCATATCGAAAAGTGTTTAGAAATGAGTGGGTGCATCCCTGAGAGTGCTCAGTTTAGGAGCACACTACTGAGAACACTTCGTTTCAGATTATGCTTGGGGGAAAATGGTAGATCCACTCATGTCATGTCCTATTTTATGATCTTGGAACACATGTGTAATAGTTTTAAAAGCAGGCAGGGGTATATTTTGGCACCCTGAATATGTGTCATAAAGACAGGACCATGGTCAGGGACATTTGAAAATGTGATGGTGCTCCCATGCTGCTTCTTTAGGAAGACCATGAGAGAGCAGCATCAGGGAAAGTTTTTAACCTGAAAAGACTGGGAGGTACCCTGCTGCTGTGGGAATTGATCCAGATCTCTTAGCTCCAAAAGTTATGTTCTCTGATTTTTTTTCCTTTCTTTTATTAAATTTGCTTTTTGGACAATTTTATACATATAGAGTGCAACCTCATTACTATTTGCACAACGTCTTCTCTCACTTTCCCTTTATTACATTTCCACCAACAAGACCCTTTCCCATATCCATTTCTTGTTTTGTTTTGTAAAACACTGGGTTTAACCAAGACTGTCTGTTCTCTTCTATGATTTCATTCTAGGATTTTCCAGGGACTAGAAGCTGTGCCTCTAAGCCCTCTTCTCATTACTGATGCTTCACCTCCTGTCCCCAGGAAGTATATAAGAACGTGTGAGCATTCAATATCTTATAACTTAATTCTAACTAGGGTTGCTGTGAAAGCCATACCTAAATGTGTATGTTTAAATTTACCTTTAAGCCTTTACTTTCTTTATGAGTGGGTGCCTTTTTATAACCTCTGGTTTTGAAAATGACATCAAAAGAAGATCAAAATAAAGAAACAAATCCCCAGGATTGTTTCCAATTGAATAAAGGACAGAAGAGTTAAAGATTCTGACATAGTGTGGTCTATTTCTATCCACATCTTCCTCTGTTCCACATTTTATATGAGAATAGAGAGATCCAAAAGAATAAAGGAAAAAAATCCTAAATGTACAATACACCAGAGAATTAGAAGAAACCAAATTCTCAAGACAACTTAATATGGCCCTAGCAAAACCCACAGTATATATTCAACATTCTTCTTTCCCTCATCTCCCTAAAGAATATACTATATTTGCTGGTTAGATACACAGATTTTCTGCTCTCTTAGAATAGTAATTGATTAAGGAGGAACATTTCAGAAGTCCATAGATGCTAGGAAATGTATACAATAAAACAACCATCAAGTGTCTGGTGAAAAGGCCAAATTAGTCCAGAATTCTGGGAAGGGGAGAGTATGTGTGGAAGCTCCAGAAAAGGCTATTCCAAAGAAGGTCCCAGGGAAGCAGAGAAAGCACAGCACACATTTGGTGGAGTTGGAAATAAAAATACTGAATGGGGGAAATAAACATTTCCATACATGTGTAGACTGTTTTCAAGATCATAACATACTTTCCATTTCTAGCCTCTAAAGAAAAGTAGTGGGTTTTTAATTTCTTCCATTCCCTTTTAATGCCAGGTTTGTGTTTCTCTTAAACACTTAGCAGCCAGTCAGCCAGTCACAGTCTTTCTTGTCACTACAGACATGAAAGCTGAAAGGTCACTACAGCTGGCCTGGATAGAGTGTTCTTCAAGGAAGAGCAAAATTAAAATCCTAAAACTCTCAGGCCATGTGTTGTCCAGTAGGCCATACCAATTACTTACATCTCTTGACAGTAAGAGACTTTGACAAGCAACAAGTGTGGAACATGCTGAGAGTTGATTATTCTATTGAATACAGTCTGGATAAGTTGGGTAAATTAAAGGCATGCTGCTTGCCTCTGAATTCTAGACTGAGGAAGTAAAGTGGAATTGGCAAATACAACATTTTCAATGAACTCCAGTAACTGTCTTCAAAGACACCAGAATCAGACCAATGCATGAGGCTCATAGGCTGGAGCAAGGTGTTTGGTGCATACTGATGAGAGATGTCACTCCTGATGTCTGTGTTACATACAAATGTGCTGAAGACAAATTCCAGTTCAGCACACACTTCTTAAATGCTGACTCTTCCTGTACTTGTATATCTGTCACGCATTGTGCAAGTGTTCCTTTTGTGTGTCCAGAACTAAGCGTGGCACAGTGGAAACAGAACGAAGATAAACCAGCTATACCACCCTCAGGAATAGTCTTACTGATGAATGACTGCTCACTCAAATAATGAGGCAGAGTTATAATCACTTCAAAATGAAAAGTGTAGAGTCTAAAAATATTGTACTGTGAGGGACATTCATTGAAATGTGAGCAGATGCTTCCCTGAGGAAACAATATACATATAATACTGAAGGTGAGGAAAGAAACAGACAAAAAACAGGCTTTGTACTGCAGGGTAACTACACTCTCCACCACAGTGCTACTGACTGTGGATGGAGAGAAATAGAAAAGACTCATCATGACCATGGCTCATCATTATGCTCTCATAAGTAAAAATTAGAAATCATTGGCAAATTCATGCAAGTGTGAACAGTAGATAAATTTGTTCTCTGTCAGAAGCTTAACCTAGCATATTCCCAAATGTTCACCTATCTTCACTTGACAATGTAAGAAGTCCACTGGAGGTAGTGTAGTTTATCTGTTGTATATTTGTGTTCAGCAGGTCAGGTCAGAAAGCTCTCCCTCAGACACGGATGATTGCACTGATCCTTCAGTCATCTGTCCTCAATCCAAACAATTGCACAAAGTTCTGTATACAGATTGTCTTTGACTGGCCATAATTCATGCTTCAGAATCTGGATCCACTATGTAGAAAAAGGAATAGAATGTGGTTTTGGTAGGATGGAAGGGGCAGGTTTCCTGAGAGGGATAGTGAGTTAGTACAGCCAGCAGCTCTGGTCTTAGAAAGATCTGAATTCTATTTGTGTTTTCCCTTTTCCTGGCAATAGAATGTTATGCAAAAGCTTAAAACCTCACTATCAGCTTGATCATATTTAAAATCTAGAAGCATATTCACATACTTCCTGAGAACTGGTTATAGTAATGCAGATCATGAATTCAGTGTATATGTTGACTTTGATATATAACATGTAATCCATGTATGCCTGTCCTTTATTCCTTCTTTCAACCTTTATCCATCCTGTCCTTGGAAATCAGAAAAGTCAATTCCCACACAGACTCAGCAAATCTATGAAGGAATCAGTGCCAAGAATGGGTTTGAAAACAGGGAGCAGTGGAGAGTGTAACTATGAGGGTATATTACTTTCATCACAATTTGATAAAATTGATATCATCAATATTAGTGGCTGTCATAGTACACTGACTGTCATAGTGGTGTCATAGGATACCATTCTGGGTATATGTGAGACATTTCCAGAAATAATTAGATCACATGAGCAGTAACAGAATAAGCATCTTCATTTGCTGATGAAATAAAAACACAAATAGGCTACTGAGAGTTGCTAGAACTATGCAAGACATTTGGGCATGTTTTTAAGGGCATATATTGTCCTGACTCCCTTTATCTCATTTTCTTTCTGTCTGCTTTGAGATAAAGAGCTTTCTACACACCCACACCACTGGGATGCTCTGTCTCATCCCAGAGTCACTTGAGCCAATATTGAGAACTGAAGGCACTAAAACTGTGGGCAAAAACCAGGCACGGTGGTGCACACTTGTATTCCCATCACTTAAAGAGGCAGAGGCAGAGGCAGGTAGATCTCTGTGAGTTCAAGGCTAGCCTTGTCTACAATGCAAGTCTAGGATATCCAAGGCTACACAGAGAAACCTTGTCTTAAAAGACAAGAAACCAAATCAATCCAAACAAACAAAAACCTGTGATAAAAATAAATCTGACTGTGCTTATGTGGTTTTTGTCAGTTATTCTCTCATAGCAATGAAATAAGCAGTTGACACAGAGGTAATAAGTTGCATATGAAGGAGAAGCATATTGACAGAAAGAATGTTGCCTCATGTTCAATGGATTCACTATTCCTGTGTGAAATAAAGAGAGTGATGAAAAGCAGATGAGTGTAGCTATTCTGTACTTAAAGTTGTTCATCAGCCTGACCTCAGAACCAGACTTTATGGTGGCTTGGGCTTCTTGTTGGATACACTTCATTTTGTATGTTTCTTCAATAGAAATCCTTTCTGAGACAAGCCCTAGAGTAGTGTGGAGAAACCACAAATAAGTAATTCCACAAGTCCAGGTATGTGCCCAGACTGGCACAGACACTCGCTAAACTTATATTCTCTAAACATGCAAATGTAGGAACAATATGTGCTTAACTGAAAAGAATAAAGAATTCACACACACACACACACACACATGCACATGCACACAGGATATATGTGTCTGGGTGTTTCTGTGTGTGTGTATAAAAACATATAAAGAGATAGGGAGAGAGAGTAAACTGGTCCCTCTGCTGGCATTGCCTGTGATAGTAATACAGTCTGGTTTGGCTGGTTTGGTTTCTTTTTCAATAAATTATTGAAAAATAATGGTCTGTCAACCCCCCCCCCAAAAAAAAATAAAGAAAAAAGATTTCTAAAGACAATCTTATCATGAAACCTCAAAGTTTTAGGAACTTCCTATAAGTGCAGACAATTAAGAAAGTTAAAAGAATAAATCTGTCAGTGTTTGCTTCTGGACCAGTAAGTAATATGGAGAGTGGGACAGTGAAACATAACAAACAAGAGCACACAGGCAGCTCAAGATGCTGGAATATGTTACAAGAAGGAAAGGTATGAAGATGTGGAAGTATGAGTGAGAACTGAAAATGAAGAGTGTAGCCCATTTTAAGATGTTGTCTTCATCTCAAGACAAAATCTTATAATCTTTAAAACAGAAAATTTTTGCTTATTTAAGGACAATGAGTTCCTGAAAATAGGATGCAATAAAGAATGGCAGGGGACAGGAGAAACAGAATAAATTATATTAAACAGGCTTAACTTCAGTGAGAGATAATATTACCAACATGGCAGGCTCTAGAGTCATCCACATAAGCCTAATGGTATGTCTTGAAGGCATTGCCTAAATTTTATTAATAGAAATGGAAAGACTCACTCTCAGTCTGGGTGTCATTACTCCATAGAATAGAGTCCTAGGTTATATGAAAAAGAAAAAGAAAGAAAGAAAGAAAGAAAGAAAGAAAGAAAGAAAGAAAGAAAGAAAGAAAG